>NC_080426.1:34041167-34641167 GCF_029873635.1 Malania oleifera | reverse complement strand
CAGCAGTTACAGGATCGGCTCCTCCTGAAAATGCCGGAGGGTTCATATTCGTGAACTTTTCTATCATACAACCCTAACTTGCAAACAGGCTTCCCTACTCCCTAAAGCTCCGTGCAATCTTAGACATAACTTTCTGAGCTACACTGCGCAAAACAGCATCTAAATCTCTGCCACCCATGCTAGAAGGCCCTGCACCATCATTGCCGCTAGCGTAAGCACTACTACCTCCAAGGTCCATCCTGCAATAATACCAAATTATTCTAAGAATTCGAACCTCATAATACTATTCTTACATTAATCTAACTAAGATATCCTCATACCACCTATCACTAATTTAAAGTCTAGTCCTACCTTATGGAAATAGAAACTGGCAATAATTTACTATGGTTTTCCTAAAATCGTCACCCCAGGAAAATCCCTACTTCTAGACTACTAAACAAAATCCTAAATTCTCGCCCTAACTTTCCATCATTGACTCACTGAAATTCTATTCCTATATTCTAGTATTGTTTTTCGCTGCACACTAAAGTCTACAGAACAGCAACCAAGGCTCTGATACCAAACTGTAACGACCCGAAAATTCATACTATTTTATTATTATTTTTTAAAAAAAATAGTTGTAAACTATATTACTCTGATACTCCTGTAGTATCTATTATAGTATCTCAGTCCAAAAGTGGGCATTGAGGAATCCCTGTTCATAAGACAATACACCTATGTAGCAGAAAACATAAAATCATTTAACCATAAACACAATACCAGAATTCAATATTTTACCAAAACATATATATACATCACTCCAGTATTTACCACAAGATGATCTAGTATTTACACAAAAATACATCTCCCGTCATACACTTACCCTACAGATAGGGCAGCATAAGATCCCCTCTATCTTCAAGTCTGATCTACTCGTCTAACTGGATCACCTGAAATATGTTAAATTACTAGGACGAGACAACTTTCAGTAAGACGAAATATGCTATTACCAGTGTGTGGCAACTAAGTATACATGAACAATATACTATTAATCAACTGAAACTAAGATAAAATGTAAAATATAATACAGTATAACTCACACCTATGTGGCTTAGAATATAATTGATTCTTAACCATCTATTTAATCATAATTTTAGTATTTATAGGTATATCTACTATTTTCTGTAAATCTGTATAAATATACAAAACTATGTAAACTTTCCTGGATGGCTGTATGTCATGATTTAACCCCTCATGACAGTGTTATGCGACCCGTAGGCGGGACTTAACTCCTTTATCGTCAGATTGGCCACCTCAACCCGGACTACCGGGGAGCCTGCAATCTCTCCCAAGGCACAATCGACTACTCATAAGCTGTAGAGAATCTCCCCGGGATCGTTGTGGCAACTTCTGATCATCAAAATGAGGCGAATCGGAACCGGAATCGTAGAGAGAAGTCAGAGAGTCTGAATTCTAGAGAGAGAAAATGGAGAAAGGAGGGTTTTCTTGCCAAAAATCTGATTTGCATATATATATATAGGTGGCTGGCCACGTGGCTTCGTCAACGAGACACGTGGACTCATCGATGAACCGAAGAAGGCAGTTCGTCGATGAAGGTAATGAGTTCGTAGACAAACCAAGGTATGAAATTTTCCTCTCTCAGTATCTTTTCGTCGATGAGACACTAAGGCTCGTCCACGAATCATATGAGGGCATTCGTCGACGAAAACAAGGCGCTCATCGACGAACCTTGTTTTGTCCCTTTTTGAATTTTCCTTTCTCCAATTTATCGCTCTTTCTCCTTATTATTTAATTGCTATTATTTTTTGGGTCTCTACAGATGCAAAGTTAGTAGAGCATATAGATCAAGTACAGAATGGTCAAGAGGCAGATTTCAGTATCTCGGATGATGAAGCCTTGAGGTTCCATGCTAGACTGTGTGTACCTGGCAACCTTGAGATTAAGAAAGTTATTTTAGAGGAAGCACACCAATCCCTGCATACTGTACACCCTGGTTGCACTAAAATGTATATGGATCTCCAGGAGATTGGTGGAGCAATATGAAAAGAGAGATCACAGAGTTTGTAGAGCAGTGTTTGACATGCTAGTAGGTGAAAGCTACATTAAAAACCGATGGGATCATTGCAGCCACTTCACATTCCTGAGTGGAAGTGGGAACATATAGCGATGAATTTTGTCACAGGATTACCGTTGGCCCTACATGGATAGGACGCCATTTGAGTAGTTGTAGATCGCCTGAGAAAACTACCCATTTCCTGCCTATCAAAATTAACTACTCTATGAGCAGATTAGCGGATTTGTATATTCAAGAGATAGTTAGACTGCATGGCGTACCAATGTCCATAGTATCAGACTAAGACCCACGATTTACATCTCTTTTTGGAGAAGTTTGTAGAAGGCCATGTGTAAGTACTTGCCTATTTTACCATATTATTTTTTTTCACATAAAAACATAACATCATTCTCAATTACCCTGCTTCCCTATTATACTGATATAAACATGGTCCACCCAGACCCGTGGGTACCTGAGACATACCTGCCAAACAACTTTGACACATAAGCAGCAAGAAACGTAATTTATATACAACCAACCAATCAAACACAATACCAAAGTTCGATTAAATCCGTTAATTATATATACAATCATCCACCAAAATACTGAAAGTATCTTAGGGCCAATTCCCAAAATAAATCTGACCCTAGCACAACAACTCCCCCTTCTGTCAGGGTAGCACAGTTCAACTCTACTGTCGTGGAGCTCTATCTACTCCTCTACCCAAATTTCCTGAAATGTTTTAATGATGGGGTGAGACACCTCTCAGTAAGGGAAATAAACTAGTATTAGTATGCGGCAACATGAGTATTTTTGTGTTATACATATAAATAATACATAAAACATAACTGGAAAAATCTGACTATACTAAACTGAGTAAAACATAATTTGTCAATTCATAATATAACATACTGCATATTATACATGGAAAACATCTTATATAACTATACTATACTGAAATAACACCCAAGATGGATAACTAGATGATGTCATTTCTTACCCCTACATGATTGGGTTGTGCGGCCCGAAGGTGGGACCTAGCAATTGCTGGTCAACCATGCTAGGTCAAACATAAGTCTGCAAGAACGATGGGCCTGCCCCACTTGGACCCAAACTGCCAGGAAAACATCACCACTCTACACTGAAGCCACATTGACTGTCATCTCCCACACTACTAGTCGTGTGGTAGCACTATCATAATTCTAAACATATAGCTACGGTACCGTGCTCCTAAAAATTGAACTATACTATACCATTCGGGTTCTAATAACATATAATATGTTTCATATACTGAACATAATTATTTCATGTTTCACAATAATATCTGACATGATAATATTTCATGAATTCTGTAATATCATACACGAATATGGCATTTGTGCCAACATGAATCACGGCATCTGCGTTGGTATAACATAGCATGTAATCTCGACATCTGCACCGGCATATCGTAATATACTGAACATGAATTTCTTGCACTATTTTACGTAATATTCATAAATTCATGGTTCATGTACTGTTTAATAATTTTCCTGAAAATTGAAAATACATGATAATTTTGGGAAAACGTGATATTCCATTAACATAATTTTCATGATAAATAATACTCATGCCACACAGAAATGGGTAATATCCGAAACATAAAACCTGTTCTAAAATCATATTCTCTGGTATTCCATTAAAATCATATCTCTATTCAACTGCGGTATTTTCCAAACATAGTTACACAATATACATATTTTCCTGAAATTAAATGCTATAAAATAATGATTAATTTTATGGAAAAAAAAACTGAATTAGTTTATCCTCTTACTTGGCTTACTGAGATGCCCACACAGTTCAATCCTGAGCCCAAGGCATTTCCAACACAAAATCTACAATTTCCATTTCCCCAGAGCATTCAACAAAATTCCAACATAATTTCCATAAAACATTTCCAAGGCTCCCACTAACCTAAATATATTGTTAAACTCCAAAATAATCAAATTACCTTGGTTTTCCTGAATTATGCCCGCAGGGTCTCGAAATTACACCCGTGGCACATACCCGAGCCCTGAATTCAATGATCCTAATTCAACCTCAGAATGCCCAATATTTAACATTTTCAAATCTACAATAATTAAATAATAATTAGCCTTTTAATAACCCCCTTAGCCTAATTTTGGGGTTATGCCTACGACGATCCCACGAGAAATCCGCTCCACTAGACTTGTAGAGAATCATCCCTAGATTCTCGTGGTAGTGTCTGATCGCCAATTGGGCTTAAGATTTATGAGAAATTGAGGTAAAAGTAAGAATTGAGCTTACCCTAGGAGATATGCCTACGCCGCTCTTATGATAAATCCACTCCAGTAGAAATGTCGATGGTGGAGAATAGAGTCCAGCGGTATTTTCTGATTTTGAATAGGGCAAAAAATCAGCTGAAAAATTTAAGAGAGTGGGAGAGAGATGGAGGTGAGCTAGAGAGAGCGTGAGAGAGAAAGCAGAGAGAAGAAAGGAGGAAAAAAAACCAAATGCGCAGGGGAGGGGGAAGCTGCAAAGAATATAAAATCCTTAATTTATTAATTGATTAATAATAATATATTATTTATTATTATTATTTATTTATTTATTTATTTATTTACTTTTTATTTTTACATACATTTGGGTCATCACACCATGAGTTGATATTTAGCACAACATTTCATCCTCAGATATATGGGCAAATGAAAAGGACGATACAAATACTGGAGGATATGCTATGAGCTTGTGTGCTAGATTTTGGGGGCAGTTGGATACAATTCATGCCATTGGTTGAGTTTACTTATAACAACAACTATCAGACCAGCATTGGGATGGCACCATATGAGGCGTTATATGACAGGAGGTGTCGATCTCTATTGTACTAGGATAAGATTAGGGAAAATAAATTTTGGGGCCAGAGCTGATACAGTAGACTCATGATAAAGTCAGACTCATTAGAGATAGGATCAAAACAGCACAGAGTCAACAAAAGAGTTATGCAGATACTCGTCGGCGAGAGTTGGATTTTGACGCAGGAGATCATGTATTTCTGAAAGTGGCACCAAGGAAAGGAGTTATAAGATTTGGGATGAAGGATAAACTGAGCACTAGGTATATTGGACCATTCAAGATTCTTAAAAGAGTGGGTCCAGTTGCCTACCGGTTGGCGTTACCACCATTATTATCTAGAATCCACAACGTATTTCACATTTCCATGTTAAGGAAATACGTCTCAGATCCCTCTCATGTGATCAGTTATGAGGCACTGAAGCTTGATGATGCCTTATCCTATGAAGAGATGTCAATGCAGATTTTAGATTGGAAGGAACAAGAGTTACGTACAAAGAGGATTCCACTGGTATAAGTGTTGGGGTGCAATCATGTAGTAGAGGAAGTTTCGTGGGAATTAGAGGAACAGATGCGCCAGAAATATCCACATCTATTCAGTGGAGTTTAGAGTTGAGCTAATCAAAGTAAAAGTAAATATCAAGGTATGTATGTTGGTTTGTATAGTGTAACGTAGGATAGATGTTGTTTTTGGTTTTAGGATAAGAATGGTTTTGGGGGAGATTTCTTTTGATGTACATGATTGTAATCTCCCAAAACCATTTTTTTGTAACCACAGTATTCCTCCGCCATAAATGAGGGTAATTAATAAAATTGAGATGTTTTCTTTAAGGACGAAAGGTGATGAATAGCAATTTCGATGATGAAATTTTATAAGGAGGGGAGAATGTAGAGACCCGAGAAAATTTATTTATGAAAAATAATAAAGGAAACATAAAGGAAAAGAATAAGAAAAAGAAATGAAATGAAAGAGAAGGAAAAATGAAAAAAGGGGGATCAGCAGGGGTTCGTCGACGAACCAATGGTCTTCGTTGACGAATGTCCCTCTAAGTTTCGTCGACAAAGTACACGTGTATCATCGATGAGAAGATACTGAGAGTCAAAGATATTAAGAGAATTTCAGGTTCGTCAATGAACCAGCTTCCTCATCGACGAGGTGCCTTCATGGCTTCGTCGACGAATCACTTTAACTCGTCGACGAACGCTGGCCTATAAAAAGGGAATTCGTCATTTTCAGCATGATTCTTTTCTCTCTCTCTCTCTCGCTCTCTCTCTCTCTCTCTCTCTCTCTCTCTCTCTCTCTCTTTATTCTACAGTTTTCACTCTCTCTCTTCGATTTTCACTCCGTCTAAACCCATTTTGACGATCAGAAGTTACCATGGGATTTGTGGGGAGATTCTGTACAACTTAACTGGAGCAGATTATTGATTTGGAGTTCTTGGGCACCACTCCAAAATCAGGGTAAGTAAGGATATTTTAGGGTTTTAATGTTTATTTGGAGTATATAGGGCCTAGGAAGTGCTAAATGAGTAATATTCTGGTAGATGACTTGATTGATTTAGGAAAAATGTGAATTTTAGGGTTTTGAGTTTCAGACGCCACGAGCGTAGGATTTGGGTTTTTACAGGTCTCTCAGTAAGTCAAGTAAGGGGAATAAATTATAACAGTTATTTTGAGAATTACTAGTTGACTTAATACGTTAAAATGAGAATATGATATTTTGTTTAAAATTATTATGATATCATTATCAGATAAAATTTTGTGGCATATGAGTCATACTGGATTGTGATGTTTTGGTATTTGAAATATATGAAATGATGAATTATGATATACCAACGTGTATTTTACTGGAAAATGATGGAATGTGAAATATGAATATTGAAATGTATTATATAATAAATAGGAAAATATGAAATGATGATATGTTTTATTGTGAAATGTTGAAATACACAAAATGAGATATATACTATCATGAGAATGGAATGTGCATTGAAAAATGAGAAAGAAACATAAATTGATGAGAATATTGAAATGTGATATATACCATTATGAGATGAGATATGAATACTGAAAATTTGAATATTGGAATGTGAATGTTGAAATGTTGTTGACTTCATAGGTCATACCCGGTTTTGATAATGACAAAAAATACTCATGTATTTGATGGCTATCTAGTTTATGTGCAGGTATATACTAGCAGATCAATTGATGGAACATGAAGTAAAGTCGAAAGACCCTGAAGATATTCTTTTGTTATAATTTATATTATTATTCTATTCGGGTCTGTAATAGTAATTATAGGAAAAAGGTATGTAATAATCTCTGCATGTCATGCATCTAGGATATTGTTAAGCTCAAAGACCTTAGAAGGCCCTTAGGTCCCTGCACAAATGCACAAAATAGTCCCCATAATCACTTACATTATCAGGGGAATCAATTAAAGTGAATAGGACTTAATAGGAAAAACTGTGAGAGCTTGGGCGACCAAACCCTTGGTATTCAAAACATCTCGGGTGCCCGAACCATGGACCAGTCAATATGTTGACCAAAGTTCGACAAACCGAACTAAAATACACGTATCGTCCACGGTCAACCAAACCGTTGATCTGACCTTTCCCAACAACTCAGCAGCCCAAACTTATATGTTCAAAATAGCCTTAGGCGACCGAACTCTAGACTGGGCCCCCAAATCTCGGATAGTGTGGGAATCGCCTTGGATTGGCAAATCAAACCCATGCTCAGGTGACCGAACTTCAAAAACTGACTTTTTTCATTGTCTCTGTTCGGGCGACCGAACCCTGGACCAGGCACCCAAAAAATCTCGAGTTGTTTTAGATTTAGCATGGTTAAGCACATTTAAATAGAGTTAATATTTCTTAATGGTTTTAAAACAATATTAATAATTTCCCTCATGTTCTTAATGATTATAATTTGGCCTACTTCCATATATAGGACCTCATTTGTGAAAATTGTATCAGATTTGCAAGATCATTAGTGAAAAATTCTCTCAAACTTGAAAAGCTTATTTTGCCTATACTACTTCAAATACTCTCATACACTCATTCCTTTGATCAATCCTAGTACTGTGAGAGTTTCTATTGTGCTATTGCTTCATTGTTGATTGCTTAATACTCTCATTATTTTTCTTGTTGATTGTTATTGATTTTGGAGAGTTAAGCAAGAGTTATCCCACGGATTTAATTTGATAAAACTAGTTTTGGGAAAAATTCATTAACTTGAGGATCTTAGCATTGTTATTGCAAGATTCCTATAGCTATAATTTTTGTGTGCAAAGTATTTTACAAGCTATATTTTTCAAACAACTCTTGTGCTTATTTCATTGAGGAAAATATTTTGAGTTAGTTTGAATATTTGATCAACATCTTTGAAACTCTAATCTATTATTGAGATTTGTTATATCTCGTTTCAAAGAAATAGCTTGTTAGAACACGCTTGAGCATATTTATGATTATACATTACTGAGTGTTTGCTTGCACAAAATCACATCACCAAGCTTACAATTTCTTATACTGTTGATGTGTGGTTGATTAATTACACTTGGTACATATCTTCTTGATTGAGAAGCATAATCACTGTACCCAGTTTTTATTGAGAAATCTGTTGTATTTCAGGCGTGGCCAGAGGGGGCGGTAATCCATTCCGAGAAGGATTGTATGTAAAGATTGAGGTCAGTCCTGTGCTAATTGACCTGGTTGTTTTAGGTGTCGCTCTACCCATTAAGTAAGCTTATAGTATAATCCTTGCGCTTGTTAGCCCAGGTGGGGACGTAGGCAGTTTGTCGAACCTCGATAACACTTTTGGGTGTCGTGTTCATTTACCGTTTTATTGTGCATGCTTAGTTAAATCAATCGTACAATTTAATTTTCGTTGATTGTTTATATTGATTTATTTTATAAGCAATAGATTGACCTTAGGCTTGTGTAATACTACTGTTAGTGGATTGACCTAGGGATCAAATTTTTAAAATACCAATCACCCCCTCTCTTGGGATTACAATACAGCTAACAAATGTGAATACTGGAATGTGAATATTGCAATGTGAATAGTGCAATGTGGATGTTGAAATGTGAATTCTGGAATTTTGAATATTGCAATGAGAATACTGCAATGTGAAAACTGAAATGTCAATACGAAATGTGAATGATGAAATAAGAACCCTAATGGACGCTTGTTGATATAAAGCATGGTACTGTTGCTAGCGAGGTGTTAGTGCAACCATACGGTCTCATGGAGAGTGTAGCATGACAGTCAATTGGGCCTTCGGAGATATGTTGACTACCCCTAGGTCCAGACTAGGTTGCGATGGGCCAATCGTACTACAGACGGATAGGTAGAGTTCTTACTTTGATCTAATAGGGTCGGCCAACCATGGTTTAGATCCAGTCTTCGGGCCACACAACCATAACCATAAGGGAAGCATGGCATGGAGAATATCCTCAGGGTAGTCATGAGTTATGGAGGGCACATGGATTGGTTACCGAGGACACTCATGAGCTGGATGTGAAACGGAAATGAGAAATGAAAGAACGTGAGTTTAATAACATAAATAATTAGGGGTGAAGTAAAACTCTTTGCCTGTGGACTTACTGAGTAAAGTGAGTGCCCTGATAAGTATCAATTGTAGCCTCACCCAAGTTAATCGGGCAAGGTTACAAACGATATCAGAGTAGAGGGGAGCTATATGTATGCGCGTGTAATCTCCCCAATCCTTGGGAACTTTCGCTGATAAATATGGGTTGCATGTGAATGAGTTTAAAAAATGGAATTAATGCTCATAAAGCTTATGATTTATATCTAAATGATTATGAGTATAATTGGTATATTTTTCTCAAATGGTATTATCACTAAAATGAGTATATTATGATATAACGAAACTCAAACTGCCACACACTGTAAATAATTTATTTCATCTTACTGAGATATGTTTCATCTAAATAGCAAAATATTTCAGGTTACCGTGACAGACCAGGGGATAGAGCTCCGAGATAGAGGGAAGCTGGTACCCTGATAGACAGGGTGAGTGTTTTGAGCTAGAGATGTATGTTCCCCTAGAGTTTTTGGTTGATTTTTGGGGATGTGTTTGATATGTTTATATATATGGTTAGAACTCTGGTTATTTGTATTCTAAATGATTTATAAATATTGACTTCCATTGTTAGGGTTGTTTGTATGACTGTATACTTGGCACCCACTTCGGGTCGGGTTATGTTTAAATGGTATCAAAGTTTTGACATGGCCGATGTTTGATCAATATTTATTATTTATTTATATTTATTGGGAAAAAAATGGTATGAAAATCGAGGCATCGCACTGCATCCACTTAGGCATCCATATCACTTGGCCAATGTTTCGAAAAAGCCTGATTCATTTATGAAAAAGCTAAATTTTATGTCCCAAAGTACCCTACCAAGGGGAAAATGGATTGTTCCCAAGATCATTAACGAATAGGGTTTTTCTAGAAACTCTATACAAATGATTATTTAAGTTGCATTACATACATCCATGCATAAATTCACACATAATCCATGCATAAGATTTCATCTCCAATAGGCCAGTAATCACATTATAATTTCCTGTAAAATCAGGCCGAACTAAAGCCCGAAATTCCTACATTAAGCCCACCTCTACCCACCCTTACAATACAAGAAGTAAAGCAAGGATTATGGCTGAAGAAGTGGAAAGCAAAATTACGAGCCTAGAGCATAGGCAAGAAGAAATGAAAGATAAAGTGAATAAGATGCTGGAGCTATTAGTGAATGAGGGAAAGGCGATACAAATACATGATGACGAGGCAGATTCAGATTCCACACACGCTCTGGGTTTTACCTCGGTCCATGGGCAAGCATCAGCACCGCCGCCTGTTGCCATAAAAGGCCCACCGTGAAATATACCCTCGTTCATTGCTACTGCGCCAGTGCAAGGATTTTCAACAATTGGAATGCCTCCAATGGTGATTGTAGAGGGGGAAGTCAATGGATCTAGGACCGAATGTTGCTATGACGAGATTGAGGAGCGCCTAAGAGCTATTGAAGGAACTAATGCATTCAGTTCTGTGGATCCTGCAAACCTCTGCCTGGTGCCAAAGATTACTTTGCCACCGAAATTCAAGATCCTGAACTTTGAAAAGTTCGATGGAACCAGGTGTCACCAAACCCATTTACAGTTGTACTGTCAGGCGATGGCAGCGTACTCAAACAACAAAATACTGATGATGCACTGTTTTCATAATAGTTTGACTGGATCGGCCATCCGCGAGTACATACAGCAAGACAGGACCCGGGTATGCTCTTGGAAAGACCTGGCCAACACTTTCCTAGCCCAATATTGCCATATGACAGAGATGGCGCCTAACCGCATGACCCTACAGAGAATGGAAATGAAACCCATTGAAACATTTAGGGAATACGCATTTAGATGGAGAGATATGGCCATCTAGGTGATCCCTCTGGTGGGCAATAAGGAAGCGATTTCTTTGTTTGTAAACACATTAAAGGACCCCTACTTTGGGCATCTCCTAGAGGCAACCCCCTATGACTTCATGGATGTCATATCCACGGGAGAAAGGATAGAAAAGGCGATAAAGACAGGCAAAGCCAAAGGCCTAGATTCAGACTCAGGTTCAAACAAAAAGTGGGCAGACAAAAGGAAGGCAGAGGAAGCTCAGATGATCGAAAGGTATCCCAGCCAGGGAAGCAAGACTCAAGGGATAAATTGGAATGCTGCTTATGAACCTGCGGTTAATCAAGTAGTTCGACTGGTTGCACGACCTCAAATAGTTCCCTCGGTGCCTATGCCCGTTCCTAGATGGCAGAATGTTCAAAACACAAAAGGGATGCCTCTAGCAAGGAAGAAGAAAGTAGAAATTTAGCCTATCCCAATGACATATGCAAAATTGCCCCCATAATTGATGCCAAGTCACTTGGTGGTCCCAATACCAGGAGTGTTGATACAACCCCCTTATCCAAAATGGTATAATCCAAACGTTAGATGTGAGTATCATATGGGAATAATAGATCACTCAGTTGAAAAATATTGGCCTCTCAAGTACAAGGTACAAGGCTTAAGGAATGTAGGGTGGTTTCCTTTTGATGAAAATACACCTGGTAATCCAATGCATACCTATGCCAAATCATTAGAGTAGGGAAAAGGAAAGCAGCATGAGTAATGAGGAAGTATGCAAGAAGACTAACCGATTATCAATGAAAAGTTGAATCAAATGAGTGTTATGTGTAATGGACAATGGCCTATAAAATCTTGATTGAAATGTTTGGAGTTTTAAATTGAATGAAATGCATTTCAATCTCATCACATCGCCTTCCCTTACAAGCCCTCTTAAGCCTAAAAGAATTCAATTCTTGATTAACCCGTCAAATGATCACACCCCACACAGGGGCAGTTTTAAAATGATTAGTCCCAATTGAGCTCCCAATGAACATGGTGCTAAAAAATCCTTCATAAAAGGAAAAGCAAAAAAAGAAGAAAATGCTGAAAAAGAAAGAAAATGAAAAGGGACATGCTTAATATGTGATCATTGACCAAGGATTACCCTTTTTAAGTTCAGCAAAGTTTGAGTTGTATTGTACCATTTTCTTTCTTAACCAAATCCCCTAAGCCTACATTACGGTTCAAATGAAAGTCCTGACCAGATTGACATACATTATTATCTCAATTGATTTGTCAGACTAAATGATTGAGTATAAATTATGTAATAACTTGATCCTAAAAAGGTACGTAGGCATCTTGTTCAAATAACAAGTTCAGTCAACACTTTGCGAATATGGCGCCCCAAACTAAGGCAGAAGTTTTTTTTATGGGATGGGATTTTTTTTTTTTTTTTGAACTTTAGTTTCCTTATTCTTGTTAAAACCTAAATCCCTAGCCTACATTTCGTCTTGTGTCTTAAATTCCGCCTTGAGATCAAAATATTGATCAGATTACTTGATGAGATGCTAGTTTTAACTCAAGACAAAAAGCTTGATATGAGCAAGAAAGGATCTCTGGTTAGGAAGCTGATGACCATGAAAAAAGAAAAAGGGTTAGCCCATTGATATATGCGTCAAAGCACTGGTAAAATTGTTTCCTTTTAAGCAAGTACAGAAATTCAAGTGAAAACAAACAAGTTCAAGCATTCCTTTCTGAGATTGGGTAGTCTGATTGCATATTCATTTTAAAACCTTAAGGATGAGATCAAAGAATGTCATTTTTGTGGAATGCAAGATGGGTAGGATCAGTCACAAATGAATGTAACTGGGGCAGATTCCACGACGAATTTCGGCAAAATTGATTCAAGGATATCCTTATTAAATTGGAATTTAAAGTTGGTTTTGTTGATTACAGGAACATTGGAGAAAGAAAGCTTGCATGTCACATGCATTTCATGCATTGCATAAAGAAAAAGAAAAAAAAAACATACATATTCTCATACACATAGCAATAGGCATACACCCTTGCATCCTTGCATCATATGTGGCAACATGCATACACTGCATTGCATCATCTCTTCATACTTGTTGAATAGACTTTTGTGCATCTATTTTCCATCCTCATTTAAGAAATCCTTATTAAAATTGGGGCAGCTGGCCTAGGCTTAAATTGATCCATCAACTCTAAAGTTGGGGCACTAACTGAGGTCTGATCGTGTTACCCTCTCTGAAACTGGAGCACCAACCCAGGTCTGATTGCGTTGCCTACTCTGAAACTGGGGCACCTGACCCTGGCCTTGGTCCAAATTGGTATTGTCCATCTTGAAACTGGGGTAGTTGATGTTAGTTTTCACCCCATCTCGATCGTTTAAGTCAATCCTTCGTGGTTGTGACCAAATCAGTCCAAAAAAAAAAAATTCCAGTTAGAAAATCCTCTAGCTATCTTAGAGGCATGTGGCTAGTCATTTTTCTAATCAAACCATTTTTCCAATCAAATCATTTTTTTCAACCAAATTATTTTTCCAATTAGAAAATACCCTAGCTATTTCGGAGGCATGTGGCTTTGTTCCCAAATCCGAATAGTCATCTTTTAAGAAAAATCACTCTGACTATCTTAGAGGCATGTCGCTTTATTCCCAAATCCAGGTAGTCATACTCTCTTCCCCATGTGATTCCATGCTAGCCACTAGCCACAAGCCCTCTCTGATTAGCCAACCAAAAACCAATAAATAATTTCTTACATAATTGTGCAACATTCCCATTTTACCCTGGTTGCTCTTCTCCCACTCCCGGATTGGCAGAAACAATACCTAATTGATCAAAGCTCCAGCGTGGTTAAAATAGGTGTCTCCTATCTTTACAATCTTATTGTTACTTTAAAGCAGCAAAGCTTACAAAGAGGGGCAATTGTAGACACCCCAATTTTAACCAGGCCATTTTCGGGAAAACCCAGCGTAATTGAAGTTAACTTTATTCCCGAGAATGGGAGGATCCAATTAAGTCCCTTTTCCGAAATAAATTCCGTTTGTTTTCAATAATTGAATCCCAGTTATTTTCAAAAATGAGTCTTGAGTCTTCAAAATTGAGTGAGTTCAGGTCATTTTCAAAAAATGAGTCCCAGTTTTTTTTAAAGTAGAGTCCCGGTATTTTCAAAATAAGCCCTGGTTGTTTTTAAATTGAGTTTTTAAAGTTTTAACCTAAGTCTTTCAATTTGAGCCCTTTTAATTTTAAAATTGAGTCTTTCAAATTTTGGAATTGAATTGTTTAATTTAAAATTGAATTCTCTAAATTTTATTAAGTCATTTTTAATCAAGCCGGGGTCCTTCTATTTTCGAGAATCAAGCTTCATTTTTAAAACCCAGGACTTTGCTTGGAAAGAAAAAATTGGAAAACAAAAAGTAAATAAATAAGAACTTCAAAAAAAGAAAAGCATGTGTGTGTTGGGGAAATGATTCCCTCCCAAACAAAAAGCACGTATAGGGGGAAGGAATATTTTCTGCTTCCCGCGGGCTTTTGTGCTCCAATTTGCACCGCTCATAACCCTATAAAGCACAGGACCTCCATAGAGGGAGGATCACATACGTAGAGGAGGGGAGAGATTTCATGCACTGTTAACACGTCACCTTTTCTTTCTGGAATTCTCCCAAAGCCTCCATAATTTGTCACCTCACGATCCTCTCTCATTTCTCACTTATTTTCCTCCTCATCTCCTTCATCATCTCCCTCAACCTCCACACCACACCAACACCACCATCACGCAACCCAGCACCTCCGATCTCTCTCCATCATCCTCACCTCCCCTCCCTGAAGCTCTCTCTCACCCTTTCCCTCTCACCTGATCCCGTTCCCTATCCCCGGAAAGCTTCTCCATATCTTGGCACTCACACTCGCACAGGGGAGCCTGTGTTATTCACCATCCACGCAAGGCAGAAAACAGTTTCGTGGGAGGGAGGTCTCTTTTTCTTCACTGTCCTTTTATCACCCTCACGAACCCTCAACCTCCAGTTGTTCCCTCTTTTCTCAGCATCGCCCACCTCCTCGTCGAACACACCCCTCACACGTAGCAAAGAAGAATCCCATCGTCTCTCCATTCCCTCGGCAACACACACTTTTCATGGTGGTGTTCCCGCCCCGCGCAGAAGCTTGTCGCGACAGTATGTATTTATTTCCTGTCTCCTATGCTTATGTAGGGATTGTTAGTTGTTTATTGCTTTGTCCCCCATGCTAGCTATATGTGTCCCTTCATTGTAAGAATAAAAGTTAAGCTAAGTTTGAATATTGAAGTATTGAAAAGAAATTCCTTTGTGAAAGCTTGTTAATTTTATCCAATCATTTTGATTATGTAGTATGAGGCTACACGTTCTCACCAAAGATCAGGTGGTGAGAGACCACTATTCTATTTAGTGACTCCATCTTCATCTTTCCCACTTACCCACACGGCCATATTGTTAAAGCCTTTGTTTGAAAACCTAAAATTCCATATTTGATAAGCCTTTGAATTCATAGATTGCGATATTGTTACTTGCTAGTTTAAAATTAATTGTGGAATATTGCAATGCTAACAATAGAACTTGCATTCTTGAATTTTTTTTATAACATCTTTGCTGCATATAACTTGATTCTTTTGTGAAAGAACTCTTAGGATTTATTTCTGGACAGCATCATACACCCTTTCAAATATCCCACAATATGTGAAATATAACATGATTTATAGTGCTCATGTTCGGATAATTAAATTCTTAATTTATGGTATAATGACTCCAAACAAATATATATATATATATATATATATATTTATATATATATATATATATGATTAATGTAATGATCTTAAAAAATAATAAAATAAAATAAAAATAAAAAAATAATTAAAAATTAAACTAAATTAAATTATTAATTAATTAAATAATAAATTATAAATAATAATATAATATTATATATATATATATATATATATATATATATATATATATATATAGACACACACATAATGATGGATGTCGATAAGGATGCATTACTATCAATTCAATTCTCAAATTGAATTTAGATTCATTTGAATCTGAAGAACTTCCCCCCCAACCCCCCCCCCCCCCCCCAACCCAAACATTCGTCTCTCTCTTTTATCATTTTTTAATGATATAATATAATATAATAATATATTTTATTCATTTCTTAATCCTTAAGAAACCCTATAAATTACGAAAATACCTTTCTCCAAATTTCCCTATAAATTTGAGATTCTCAGTTCCTTTTTTCATAAAAATTTCAAAGAATGAATTGAATGATAAGTAAGGAAAAAGAGTTAGTGTTGGAATTGGTATAATCCCAAAAAGGGAAGTGAATTAGGTTTTAAAAACTTTTTGGTTAATTTAAACATTTCTTGGATTCACCAAAAATCATATCTCATTCATAATACAAACGTGTATGTAAAATAATTAAACTATTAGTGCAGGCATACACGTGTGCAAAAAGCCAACAGTTAGTGGGAGATGGAAAATTTTTACAGACTTGAAATTCTCGCTCTTTCACTCTTTTCTAGCTCATTTTAGGAATTTATTTTATCGCGTCAGTAGAATAGATCAAGGTAAGTGGGCTCAATTATGTCAGCTTTTTATTAAAATGTTTCCAAGTTTATTTATATTGGGATATTTTACAGCATTATTATATTGTATTAAAAATACATACTTTTAACACGAAACATGAGCTTATTTTTATTTAATTATGTTGCATGTTAGATAGGGTAAAATTATACAATATTGTGTTAATTACATATATAAGGGATATGTTTGGTGATATCAAGGCAAATGGGGACAACGATACGTAACGCCCCAATCCTTGAGACTTTAGTCCGAGGGCTTGTTGAATTGGGGGGACTTGTTGAGTAGGTCTATCGTACGGGGTAGTGTGCTAGATAAGTGCTTAATTTCAATGAGTGCTTTGATATGTACTAGATGTGGTCATCGAAAGATTGATTTTTATATATGTAAACATGACCTACAGTATTAAATGTTATTTATTATGAAACCGTAAAACTCATTTTTATCATATATTGATAATAATCTAACCTATACTTACTGAGTGTTGTCTTATCCCAATCATTATTCCATATTACATATAGGATTGAAGAACATGCCGAAAATCAAAGTGGCGCAGCAAAAACGTGGGTGGGATTAGAAAGAATTATTTATGATAAATATTAAATTAGTTATATTTTTAATATTTTAAATTTTTTAGGATGTTTATTTTAATATTGGAGATATTGATGTAATAAAGTAATTAACACTCTAACAATAAATGTATTCGAGGATTTTATATCTACTTTCGCTGTAGAATTATTTATAGGAATCCATACGGGTTCGAGTCACTACAGATGATATCAGAACCCCAGGATATAGATTCTTGTAAACTTTAAAAGTAATTTTTATCAAAGTATAGGCGAATCATGAGAAAGGTAGGACTGGATAGATTAAGATATTTTAAAATCTATTATAATATTATACATTAATAATATATTTATTTAGAGTTATATTTAGCAAAATTTTGAGAACGAAATTTTTATAGGAAGGGGAAAATGTAACAATTAAAAAATATATATCCATGATTAGTATAATAATTCCCATAATAATAATAATAATAAAATTATATATATATGGATGAGGATGGATGCTCATCCCAATATAACCTGACACACGCACCCACTCAATTAGAAGTTGAAATCTGAAAATTCAATATAACCAGACAAATGAAATAAATAAATAAGTAAATTAATTAATTAATTAATAGGAGAGAGAGAGAGAGAGAGAGGAGAATGTTGGGGGACTGTATCTCAGATTGCATTGAATCTCAATTCAATTCTTGAATGCATCCTTATCAATTCCATCATTATATATATATATATATATATATATTATATTTATTTATTTAATAATTTAATTAATTTATTTATTTGTCAGGTTATATTTAATTTTCAGATTTCAACTTCTAATTGAGTGGGTGCGTGTGTCAGGTTATTATTATTATTATTATTAATTATGTATATATATTTTTATGATCGTTACACATTGTATTGAGTGTATGTGCTTGTAAGATTGAACCGTAAGACATAGATCGATCCATCCCGTCCTACATCACAAGGTATTGCCACAAATATCAATACGAACAAAGAAAGTAACATAGATTTTGCAAGGGATCCTGACCCTAGAGGGGTGCCAAAAAAATTCAAATTTACCCTCATTAAATTTTGATGAGCCTCTCAAGATAAGTGCAGAATATTGACCTTATAGGTTACGCCTGGTTTTAATTATGACAAATACTTATTATATCTAATGGGTGTTTGAGGTTATGTGTAGGAACTCAAATAGACAGATCTTAATGCACATGGAGCGAGTGAAGCTTGAAGACCAAATTTCTATTGAAGAGCCAATTTTTATGTTGTAATATAATTCATTCATGTAAAGGATCTGTAATAGTAATTAGGTCTTTTTGTATGTAGTAATCACACACATCACATGCATAGTCAAATACGTAAGTTCAAAATGAAAATGACCTTAGAAAGATCTTAGGGATTACCCTTCGGTCAACTGACATCGAATTTTTTTGGTGTCTTCAAAAAGGACCAGAAAGTGACCCTAAGACACTCACCCTTGCACTCATATATGTTAGCCATTCGAATAGGGTGTTTGTGAATCAAAATAGGACCAAAATGTACACTTTGTGCACTTTCGGTCGATCGGCCCATGCAGTTCATTCTGTCCTAGTCGACTGGCTCATGCAGTTCATTCTACCCCGATCGACCGAATCCAATCTGGGTCAACTGGTTGACCACAACTCGATCAACCGAACCCTTATAGTTCATTTGACCCCGATCGATCGAACCTCCTAGAAGTCAATAATTTGACTACCTAGTCAACCGAGCACAAAATAAACTCCAACACTCTGGTCGACTGAGGGTCCTCGGAAGAAATCTCAACGGCCTGGTCTACCGAATCACCCAGATCAAATATCCCTGGTCGACCGAACTGTGCAAGTTGGGAAAATCGCCTCTCCTAGTCGATCGACCCTGAAGTTCAAAGTTGGCCCGGTCAACCCAGCCATACGAACTTCGGTCGACCGAAGGTTTATGGTCAACCGGGTCTCTCGGGTTGCTGTGAATTTTTTACCATGGTTAACATTTTAAAACAGGGTTAAAATGGCTAATACATCATTAAACTTTTCTAACAATACCAGTCTTGTCCTTAACGGTAAAAATTCTTGGGGTATCTATAAATACCCCTTCATTTGGAAAAATTAGCAACTTGATTTGCTAAAAAAATTCAAAATTTTCTCTCAAGCAAAATACTCTCTACTACTCATACTCTTTCTCAAAATCACTCAAACTTACCTTCTCAAGCTCCTAAATCTTCTGTAAGTGTCTTGAGTGTTTTTGTAATTAGGTTTGCTCTCTCATTGCTTGTGATTGAATTGATTTTCATTTAGAGCTAAACCTAAGTGTTCTTAGGGGGCTTTGCTCATAAGCCTATCCTAGGAAGACTTGTCTAAGCTTCTGAGTGTTGCACTCGTATTGCAATATCTTAGGAAGCTTGTATTTGTTTTTGGGTTGCAAAATCGTTTTCGAACTTACTCAAATATGTTGTGGGATTTACATTGATATATTTGTGAAAAGATATTTGTGTTTGTTATATTAATCTTTGTTGCAATATTTATTCAAGTATACATCATTTGCTGAATACAAAGATTGCACATCCTTTGCAAACCAAGCATTGCGTGATTAATATATTCTGCTCTTTGAAATATTTGTAACTTGAGTGATATCTTTGTTTGAGCACCTTGATTGAGAATATCTTGAAATACAAAAATTGATTGTTGACACTCTCACACACTCATTACACAGATAGAAAATACATTTGAGAGTTGAACTATTAGACCACACTGAGCTTACATATTAAATCATTTGTGGTGTATGTGATTGAACGCATTTGGGTACATATATGTTTTACTTGAAAGCACTTTTATCTGTACCATTTGATTGTAAATTTGAGTGATTCTAGGCATGGCCTGAGGGGGCGATAATCCAACTCGGTAAGAATTGCTGTAAAGGTTGAGGTCAGCCCTGTGCTAATTGACCTGGTTTGTATAGGTGCCGCTCCACCCGTTTAAGTTAGCAAGTTATAGTGGTAATCCTTGTGCTTGTTAGCCAAGGCGGGGATGTAAGCAAATGGCCGAACCTCGATAACATTCCTGCGTGTCACTCTTACTTTACTGCTTTTTAGTGCATGTGTGATTGATTAAATCGATTTATTTACTTTCTGGTATACATTTACATTGCTTGCACTAGATTGTCCGTAGGGTTGTGAATATACTGGTGTTAGGAGATTAAGTTAGAGTTTAAATTTTAAAAATACCAATTCACCCCCCCTCTTGGGATCACGGTGAAGCCAATAGAGATTAGTGGAGATAGTAACATCCAACCTAAGGTGCAAAGGTCGGGATTTGCAATGGCTAGTTATATAGAGGCTTTAAATTTAGAAAATACATTCCTATAATTGATAATGCAAGTTTTGTGGATGTTCATTCCAAAGCATCAGTGCAACCATACCACTATAAGGTTTTTTAGAAGAATCAAGCTAGATGGTTTGTGCCATTAGGGGTTAATAGTAACCTCGTGATAAGTATCTCTGATGATGATAGTGGTAGTGATTCTGAAGGGTGTAGACAGAGAAAAAGCTTCAGAAACCTAGGGCAACGCTCATGGAGTGACAAGCAATAGAAGACCACCCATTCCAACATAGGAAAAGATGTGACTGTTATGCCTGGCTACAAGAAATGACACTAAATTTATACCTAAGAAAGCTTCCCTAAATGACACAGTTACCTCATTAATGACCAAAACTCCTAGAACCAATTCAAGGAATGCTAGAACGGTCTCGATTATGTAAGGAAAAGATATGCAAACTAAGATTTTCTAGTTTAGGATCTCAGATAGAATTGGAAAAGGTTGAGACACGATGAAACAAATGAAGTTAACTAGCATGATGCCACCATCAAAGAAAGGCAATCAGGTGAACATTCTACCCACAATGACCTTCCTACTAAAACCCAATATGACTTTTCTAATAAGCAATCAAAAGGCAGTACAGTTGTTGACGATCTAAATGCTTCAAATAAAAATCGAAAAGTCAAGAAATTCAAAATCCCAAGTTCCATGGAATCTGATGAGCATAGTATTTCAGGGATGAACAAATTCGGTTACACTGAAGATTTTGACAGCATGAAAGAGCAAGATACCCTTTTGGATGCTACAAATGCATTCCTCAAAGCAAATGATATAACCAGCTCAGGCATGAAAAGATCATTCTTCCACACAAGAAGTAATTCCAACCAAGAATTGCCCTTGCAAGAATTTAAATATAAGAAAGTTCAACCCAAAGTTGGGCACGATTTTCTAGGAATGGCCCAACTGATGAGCACCGCTCGTGAGGCCTGAAATCATGGCCCATCTGATTAGCCCCGCTTATTAGACCTCGAAGACATGCTCAACTTATAAGCGCATCTCATAAGGCAACCTAAGAGTGAGCATGACTCACCAGCAATGGCCCATCTGATGAGCACCGCTTATGAGGCCCCGAAGACATGCCCACTTGATGAGCATAGCTCATGAGGCAAAGAATGAGTGAGCAAGACTCACCAGCAATGGCCCATCTGATGAGCACCGCTCATGAGGTCTCAAAGATATGCCCAATTACACAACTCATGAGGCAAGGAAGAAGTGAGCACAGCGCACCAGCAATGGCCCATCTCATGAGCACTGCTCATAAGGCCCCAAAGACATACCCAATTGATGAGCACAACTCATAAGGCAAGGAAAGAGTGAGCATGGCTCACCAGCAATGGCCTATATGATGAGCATTGCTTATGAGGCTCTGAAGACGTCCTTAATTGATGAGCACAACTCATGAAGCAAGGAAGAAGTGAGAACGACTCACCAACAATGACCCATCTGATGAGCACCACTTATGAGGCCCTGAAGACATGCCCAATTTATGAACACAAGTCATGAGGCAAGGAAGGAGTGAGCATGGCTCACTAGCAATGACCTATCTGATGAGCACCACTCACGAGGCCTCGAAGAAATGCCCAATTGATGAGCACTCCTCCCTAGGCAACCAAGCATACACATAGGGCTCAAATTGAGTCAAAAAGTGAAACAACCAACTTGGATTAAGCCAGATAGTGAAGGTGTCAGCTCATATTGAGTCAAACTCTAAAACAACCATTTAAACTAAACTATGAAGGTGTCGGCTTGAATTGAGCCAAAACACTAAAGCAACAAGCTCCGATTGAGTTGAATGATGTAGTTAGCTAGAATTGAGTTGGACAAGGAAGCAACCAGCACAGATCGAGCCAACTCTTACGGTAACCGACTTGAAAAAGACACTCAAATTGAGCTGGTCATTTAGTAACTAGATCGGATTACAATGGACGCTTACATGGCGGACCTTGAAACACTCTTGAATAAAAGAAACTTGTTTCAAAAATTCAAGAGTAAAAGGAGCGACTAATATACCCAAAATTAATAGGCTCATTCATGAGGGAACACAATTATGAAACCACCATTAATATCCTTGCATAACCGACATACTAAAGTCAATAGGCACATTCATGAGGGGAAACAGTTACAAAACTGCTATTAAATCCCCCCGCATAAATGCCCTTAAATTATCCATAACCCTTATAAATGCAATAATGCACCCATAAATGCTAAATTGAAGGAGAGTCAACCTCCACCACTATAAAAGGGTACTCCATAAGGATGTAGGTATCTCATTATTACTCTCACTTTTCTATTATTGTTGCAAGATAAAGCCTCCCACAATTCCTAACTTAGGCATCTAATTGATCTCCCAAAGTACACCTGGGTCCTTTAAGTCAACTATGTTTGGTTCTTTTCAGGTGGTCGTGGTCCAAGGACAATCCACAAAAGTTGTTCGATTTTTGGAAGCAACATTCATAAACTTATTGAATATGGTGACTTGTTTAATATCATCGTTGTCTAAATTTCAAGGCTAACAAAAATGGTAAACACGATGCATAAATTGAATAAACAATAGTAAGTTTCAAAATCTGTGTTGTTGTTTTTGTGCAAATGTAACTACACATAAAGCTTCTAATGATTACTAAATCTCGATACCCTTTCAATATTTTCAACGATTAATGTCTCATTAATTGGAAATGAGCTACTGTGCCTAGCCTAATTTTTTTATCTTTGTGATGTATAATATGTTTCAAATTTCATTTGTTAAAATCTTGACCAATATGCTTGTGTGTTCATCTTGATTTTGATTTGCTCACCTTTGTATTTTTTCTAATCTTTGTTTTATTTTTATTCTTGTAGGGATTTCCATGAATCCAAATAAAGTGTATTCAATTTTTTTTCTTTGGTGATGTAATTGTATTATTTCAACATTGCTTCATAAAAATAAATCATGTCAAATTATACTTGAAAGTTGAAACCCTTTGCTCCTTATAAAGTGGAGGGTGATTGATGATGTTCGGATGGTTTTGGTTTCAAACCATTTCTCTTGTAAATTTCCAATCTCTCTAATTGCAAAACCTAAAATTGTCTCTTCCCATTATCTTCATTACGCCCTCTCCTTCCTTGTCTGCTCAAATTCTCACATTCGGGACATAGAAACACAAGAAGACAAAAGGAAAGGGGCAAATAAAGGCTTAAGGGGTTTGGCTTTGGCCCCTTCCATCTTTCTTTCTCTATCTTGTTGAAATATTTTCTAAAATATATGATTTATGGGTTTTTAAAGTCTTCCATTTATGAATTTTCTAAAGCATCCATGAGGAGTATTTAATGTTATGTGGGTTTGTCCCACATTGGAAAAAAGTGGAAAAGGAAAGGTCATTAATAAATGATAAGGTGGAATAATCCCTTAAAGTTGGTTTAGAGAAAGTGCTAGTGTATACTCTAGTGCACCCTAGGAAGGTACGAAGCACCATCCGCACATGCACACGGATTCGTGCGCGCGGGGCATGATTTGTAGGGTGCTAGTGGCGCATTTAGTTGGTGCACAAGCACTTAACACTTTGCACACTTGCATCGTTGCAAGATCTTGACAGTTGATCATGATCGGATGACTTAAAATTAATCTTATAACTTTTAAGATCAAGTGGCATGACCAGGAGATCAGGTGGTCGACGGTACCATCAACTGAACATGAATGAATAATTGATTTTCCAGAATATCTCGACCAGGCTCGACTAGGTCGACGCCTGGTGCGACCAAGTTGAATCTGCTTTACGATTTGAACAGATGCGACCTTTTGAAAAGGCATAATTCTGTCTATTTAAAGACAGAACTAACTCCACGAAATATACAGAAAATTCATCATTCTCTCATTCTCTTTCTTATATAAAGCTTCCACAAATTATATCTTTTTTCAAATCTAGATTATATTTTCTATAGAAATATAATTCCAGAAAATTTGTTCAAATTTCTCTAAGGGTGTTTGTGATTAATTTTCGTTTGTGTATAATGCAAACTGATATCATATCATATTTTGGGCTTCATTGTATCCTGGAAACGTACTTGCTAACTCAATACACATCGATCTGGTGGGGGCAAATAACGTTTTAAGGAAAATGACATTATAACGTGCCTTGAAGCATATTCTATTCTACAGCATTTTCTATACTTATTATTTCTACAATGTTATTTTCCTTGGGATGGATTATGTGACACATATATATTTTAGTACTTCCAGTCACTACATATGATGTGAACTCAAGAGCTTGAAAATTTCAAGTGTTGAGTCGAGTTTCCATCATTGGTGACTATAGGTTATGGATTTAAGTCCCCTCCCCTTTGATGTTTTCTAGACCATATCTCTTGCAAGTCCTTTTGTTAATGGGTCAACCAAATTTTGGCTTGATCTCACAAAATCTATGGTAATTACACCATTAGTAATTAACTGCCTCACATAACAAAGTTGCCTCACTGTCACAATGCAAAGATATAGGTGGCATAGGCTTTGGCCAAATTGGAATTTTTAATAGAAGATTCCTAAGCCATTCTGCATCTTTGCTTCAAGAAGCTAAATCCACAAATTCTGATGTCATAGTGGAATTTTTTATAAAACTTTACTTCATTGAACCCCAGGAGATAGCTCCTCCACCAAGGGTGAATATTCACCCACTGGTTAATGTATGATCATTACGACTAGTGATCCAACTGGTATCTGTGAATCCTTCTAAAACAGTAGGATATCCTTCATAATGTATGCCATAATCCATAGTGTTTTTCAAATACTTTTACACTCTATATATAGTATGCCGATGAATATCACTAGGATTACAAGTATATCTACTAAGTTTACCTACAACAAATGCAATATCAGGTCTAGTAGAAGTCATAGCATACATCAAGCAACCAATAACTCTAGCATATTCTAATTGATTTACCACTCTACCAGTGTTAGGATATAATTTCAAATTTGCATCAAAATACGTGCTAACAGGTTTGAAGTCATAGTGATTAAACTTTTTCAGGATCTTTTCAATATAGTGTGATTGGGTGAGAATCAATTTATCATTGTTTCTCATTATTATAATACCTAAAATTACATCTGCATTACCCATATATTTCATACCAAAATTAGATGACAAAAGTTTCTTAACACTTTCAACACTTTCAATATCAGTACCAAAAATTAACATATCATCAACATGCAAGCAAATAATTGCACCTTTATTTCTATTGAACTTACTATATACACATTTATCATATTCATGTATTCTAAAGCCATTAGAAAGAATAATTTGGTCAAATTTTTCATACCACTGTTTTGGGGCTTGTTTAAGTCCATGAAGAGACTTAACCAACTTACATAATTTAGATTCATTTCTAGGTATAATAAAGTCTTCAGGTTGTTCCTTGTAAATTTCTTCATCCAATTTTCCATTCAAGAATGTAGCTTTTACATCCATTTTATGGATTTCGAAATTGTAGATGGAATCTAAGGCAAGCAAGACTCTTAAAGTTGCAATCCTAGCAACTGGAGCATAAGTATCAAAGTAGTCTATGTCTTCTACAGAAATAGAATTCGAGAAAATTTGTTCAGATTTCTCTAAGGGTATTTGTGATCAGTTTTCGTTTGTGTATAACACAAACTTGATAGGAATGGTGTATTCCCAAAAGGGGGTGAATTGGGTATTTAAAAATTTTTAGGTCAAAAGTGTTTAGTTTTAATAACCACAGCCAGTATATCAATCCCAAAAATATTTAACTGAGCAAATATTTAAAAGCAAATATAGCAATCTCAGTATTTTCCAGTCAATCTCAAATCCCTTAAATAATAATGTATGCAAATATTTAGAATAAAAATAATATTCACAACAATTTAAATATAAGCATACAAGTTTGGAAATCAAATAGCGTAGGGAAAGAAAAAGTAGACACAAAATTTATTATCGGGGTTCGGTCAATACTGCCTATGTCCCCACCTTAAGCCAATAGCTCAAGGATTCACTTAGTGCTCACTTTAACTGGGTAGAGCGATGCCACTTACACTCTCCGTACAGGGCAGAGACTCCCCAACTCAAATTACGGGGTTGAGCCACAACCAACTTTCCTTACGAGGCGGAGACACCTCAGCTCAATTACTAGGCTGAGCAAAATTGTGCACATTCTCTAGGATGGTGCAAATCCTAACTTTCCTAACCGGGTTTGAGTTAATTCAGGTTTCCTTACAGGGCGAGTATCCCTCTTCAGGCCACGTCTATAATACAACATATATAATAATTTTGTACAAAATAAAATGCTTCTCAAAAGCAAGGTTTGTACACAATGAAGCTCCAAAGTACACTCATACAAGATATGAAATATAGCTCGGTAGAGTCTAGGTATTTTTCTCAAAATAAATTTTGCAATCTTTGAGTAAGATATATATGATACGCACTTCAAATATTCAACCCTAATGAAACTTTCTCCAAAAATATTTTTCAAGTAAAGTATAGGAGAACCTAGGGTTTGCTCTCTAATGATTTTTCCCAAATAAATATATATGATCTTTGATAAAAGATGTAGTATGGAAATATATGTTTCTCAAAGATCTTAAACCCCAAAGAATATCTCCAAAAAATATATTTTAAAGGAGATCTATGGTTTTGCTTAAAAACAATTTTTGCAATAAAGTACAAGATAAGCTTTTGAATCTTGCAATAGATGTGCAAAAATTCACAAGCTATATACGGTTTCTCCAAAAAATATTTATCAAATAAAATATGTGGAGAAACACTAAGCTTACTCTCAAAAATGGTTTTCAAAAATAAATGCTTAAGTGAGAGTATATGCTTTCAATTTACGTAATGAATGCCCAAATAAAACCTTCTTTCAACAATCCCTTAAATACAATGGATTTGCAAGTAAGGGAGTGAAACAGAAATCAAAAGCTCTCTTAAAAGATTTTCAATGGAAAGAGTATAAAAGAGTATGAAATTTAAAGCACAAAAATATTTGGGAGAATTATAATCTAAGCATTGATTAAAAAATGGGCTATGAAGGGGTATTTTTAGAGTTTTCAAAATCTGACCGTTTTGGGGACACGCTCATCATTTTGAAATTTTTTAATTAGGAAATTAATGACATTTAGTGCTAAGAATTAAGGTCAACCCAAGAGGTTCGGTCGACTGAGTAAGGCGCCAGTCGACCGAGCAAAGGTGATTTCCAAACATTCGTTACTCGATTGACTATCGCTTTTGGACCGTCAGCTGAGCATCATTCGTCAATCGACCGAGCACATTTTGCTCTTTGTTCGTTGGTCGGTTGAGCCCTCATAAATGGCCAGTTAATGAACTTGGGTCAACTAAGAAAAGTGTTGGTCAACTGGCCAAAAAGTAAACTCAGATATTATAGGTCATCGGTTGACTAAGGAAGATGTAGTTCAAAAGTGTTCGGTCGACTGATGGTCGGCCGATTGATCTCAATAAGGCTATTATGGGTCGGTTGTGTAACACCCTCAAAATTCATACCATTTTTTTTTCATATTTATATATATCTGTGTATCTACATCCAAACCTAAGCAGCGAGAACACATATCATACAACCATTCACATATATACTATACAATACCAGATTCCAGTGTATACAAACTATAGCCATACAAAAATACCCCTCCAGCATCATCTACTCAAAATATACACAACTCTATCAATAACTCACCCTATAACTAGGGTGATCAAACACTCTCTATCTACCAGCCTGATCTGCTCGCCTAACTGGCTCACCTAAAAAATGTTAAAGTAATGGGGTGAGTTGACGCTCAGTAAGTGGAAATATGTTATTACTAGTGTGTAGCAACTAAGTTAAGAATACTTTTAAAATAGCAACTGAACTGTAATGCAATAAATAATCTGTAAAGCATATCTTTCTTTCTCAATTTATAATATACTGTATCGTCTGTATTTACTACTTTTCATACTGATAATATCATACTATACTCATCATATACTGTAAAACTGTATACATATACATAACTGTACTTATTCCCTAGGACTCTGTACTTCATAATTTGACCCCTCATGACAGGGTTGTGCGGCTCGTAGGCGGGACTTCATCTGGTCGGCCCTCTAGATAAGTCAATATACTCTACACTACCTCAGCCCGGCCAAACTGCATCCACTCCTAGGCTCAAGACTGGCTACTACCTCGTCAAAATCGGCCCCCTCCACCTAGTGAACTGGGGAGCTGCAACCTCTCCGAGCACGACTGACGGTACCCACACACTATCTGAGATATGTGGTTGCACTCTATCTGTATATAGCAACGGTACCGTGCTCTGTAATATATATCTATACTGTATCTGTCTATAGTCTTTCCACAGGGATCTGATACTATATACATATATACATATATACTCTTTTACTGTTTTCATCATGTTTCCAAAATTACCATAATGCTATCTTTCTGTACTGAAAATACTGTAATCTCTGTATACTGTATCTGTAGCATCTTGATGCTACCTCTGTATATCTGTCTGTATCTCTGTCTATATACTCTATTTGTATACTCAGTATGTTATGGTAATAGGAAACATGGCATGTTATAACTCTGTATATACTGTTCTGTACAAAGCTGTAATATATATTCTGATCTGAATAAAACTGTATACAAGTATATGTATATATATATATATATATATATATATATCTATTTCATGAAACTATTCGTATAAAAGTTGTATATGCATGTAAATTTCTCTGTATAATCTCTGTGAATATGAATCTATATCTGTATACTTTGTGTAACTCCATATACTAGAAAAACTATGTTGTATATACTATTTCTATCTGTGTATTCAGTATAATATGATATATGATAAAAGCTATATAAATTCTTCATCACATGAAAATCTACTCAGGCCACACAAACATTTAACTCATATTCTGTAAATACTGTATAATAAACTGGTATAAATATATGTCTATAAAATCTCTGATAGCATTATAAAAACTTTTAGCATAGTATATTTCCTTTACCTTAACTTTGAAGAGCCCCTATAAAATTCTGGCTCTATACCCACAGGGTTCCTAGCTCAACATCCTGAAAACACAATCCCCCAGAACAAAATATCAGGATTTTCTTACCTAAAACATTTCTTATAACTGAGGGAAAGGCCAATATTGAATAAAATGCCTTACCCTGAGATTGGGACGAAATCCAACCCAACTTTTTAAACGATCAGCTCCGGCAGACTTGCAAAGAACTTCGCCAGGAGCATCGTGATAGCCTCAGATCTTCGATCTGGTGAGAAACAGACCTGGAAACGAAGAAAGAAGTGAGAGAGGGACGTAGAGAGAGAGAGAGAGAGAGAGAGAGAAACATTAAAAATGAATAAAAATCCAGGTTTTCCACTTTTATACTGCGACCTTCGTCGACGAGACACGTCATCTCGTCGACGAATCTTTCAGTAATTTCTTCGACGAATCTTTCAGTAATTTCGTCGATGAACCTTGCTCCTTCGTCGATGAAATTTAGGCTACCCCAAAACCTCTCTCGGTATTTTCTCGTCGACGAGATATAGCTTCGTGAACGAATTTCCTTATGCACTCGTCGACGAACACAGGGCTTCGTCGACGAATTCCTGTGTACCACTTCTGGGTTTTTCCTTCCAAAACGCAATGTCTTCGACGAACGCTTTGCGTTCGTCGATGAAGCCTACTGCCTCCTTCTGTTTTTGTTTCCATTTCCCTCTCTCTTTCATATTTAAATATCGTTATTTTTCAGGTCGTTACAGGTTGACTGAGCACCTAAAAATCTTGAGTTTAAGCCCTCATTTTAATTTCAAAAATATTTTTAAAACCCTGTATGATTTTATCTTTTATAAGAAAGGTTTTTGACTAAAGGTTGGGTCTTTATGGTCAATCTATGGTCCTGTTTGAGCTTTCAAACATACCATGCATGAGATGCAATATTACAGATCAAATACTAAATGCTTTTACAAATAAAGTAAATATATATTCTTCTTCTTATTTTGTTCTTTTGATACTTTATGGAATGCATCAGATGATGTGTTCCTTAAGTCCCACAAGCTTCCATATTCAGTGCCCTCATGTGTGTTGAATAATAGACCTGTTCACATGTTAAGAGCACACATAAAATATTGGTGTTTTGTCAGCATCAAAACAGGGATTGAACTCAAAAAGTTAACAAAATTGATATCAGATCATATTCTGGGCTTCATTGTATCTTGGAAATGTATTTGCTAACTCAATACACACTGATCCGGTGGGGGAAGATAACGTTTTAAGGAAAACAATATTGCAACGTGCCTTGAACCATATTATATTCTGCAGCATTTTCTCTACTTATTATTTCTACATATCTATCTAGCTCTCAAACCCTTTATTAAGATTTGTCCCCCCCCCCCCCCCTTTCCTTTCCTCCATCTCGTCTCTCTATACCCTCCCCCCCCCCCCCTCCTAGCCAAAGCTTTGTTTCTGCTTCTTCAATCATTCAATGCAATCTTCATACGAGGCAAATTGGAGATTCAAGGGTTTAGGCTCAAATATATAAAGAATAAGCTATTTGTTTAAAGAGAAGTATTGATTTCCGACCTTTGTACTGCATTTGTGATTAGTGATTTTATTGACTTTTGAAATAGTTGACTTGGCTTTTTGTATATTATGAATCTATAATTTTATGTGGTATATTGTTTGTTTGAGTCTATATAAAACTTTAATCTCTCCCGCATATATTATGTTTCAAATTTTAATAAACATGATTGTGTGTTTATCTTGATTTTTATTTTGCTCTTATTTGTATTTGTCTCATCTTTGTTTTTGTTTTATTTGTTCATGTGGGGGGTTTCCATGCGTCCAAATAAATTGTATTCACTAGTGATGTAATTTTATTATTTCAACACTATATTTGTAATGTCCTATGCACATTAAACCTTTAGCAGCTGATGAACAAAATCCAACTTCATCTCAAAGTAAAAAATTAGTAGATAAGTTCAAAGGTGCAAAGTCATGAAGAGATTGAATAAGAGATCCAGAAGAAGCAAGAGATAAGAACAATAATGAGGAACAACAAGAAGGTGGCATGGGCTGAACTGTTTGCTGATAATTGGAGTCCTGCTAGCTGTGGACCAATTCTAGCTTTTACAACTAATGGTGATGGAGCTCGAATTCAGCCTCTAAAATAATTGACCCTATGGGGATATCTAGCAAATACATAATAGGATATTTTACTGGTAAATTCCCAGGGAAGGGTGCGCTAAATACTTTGGTTGGATCTTGGAAAGTGGAGGTGGAATCCATTCAACACGACAGAGGATGGATAATTTTCAAATTTCAACATGAAGAGGATCTATGCAAGGTCCTGCAAAAATGGCCCATATTCAATCTATGGAAGGACCCTTATCTTGAAGAAGATGCCAAAATAATTCCAGTTTAACTCTGAGCAAAGAACTTGTAATGACCTTATTTATTTCATTGTTTTTTTTTTTCCTACATAAATTAACTGTAAAATTTCACTGCTCTAATACCTTTTAAGATAAATCAAACCATCATCACGGTCCAGATAGGACCCGTGGAATCTGAGACACAATAAAATACCTAAGTAGCAGAAAGAAGAATACATACAACCATATCAATATATATAATACCAGAGTGTTAGAATTCTTCCCAAAACATACATTCACAACCACTCCCAAAATACCCTCACTTGAACCTAGGGACTACTCAAAAATGACTTCCCAAAATACTCACCCTACAGATAGGGTAGTACTATAGTCCCCTCTATCTAAGATTCTGATATGCTCGCCTAGTTGGATCACCTGAAAAATATAAAATCACTAGGATGAGACAACGCTTAGTAAGATGAAATATGCTATTGCTAGTGTGTGGCAGGTGAGTTTACATATTTGTAAAATCTAATTTAAAAATACCATAAATAATTGAATTTGAGAAAAATGTGTATAGATAATGTGCAGTATAGCTCATTCCTATGTTATTTAACATAAACTATTTTTCCAAATTTTTTATTCATAATACTTCTAATATTCATAGGTATGTCTACGGTTTATGTGAATCTGGATAAATATATATATATATATATAATAACTGAGAAAATTCCCTGGATGGATAACTGAAAGTCATGATTTAACCCCTCATGACAAGGTTGTGCGGCTCAAATGCGAGACCTATCATTGGCTGGCCGACCAGGATAAGTCAACTGAACTCCGAAAGTCAAATCGACCTCCTCAACCCTAACTAGCCGGGAGCCTATCGACAACATAGGCACGATCGACTGTTGATATCCACATACTATCTGAGTTATGTGGTTGCACTCTAAACTGAAAATAACTACAGTACCATGCTCTACTGACTGAATATGGTCCATCACGGTCTGATAATATATATATATATAAAACTGATATTTCTATATTACTATTTCCCCATGATTTTAAAATAACCATAATACTGTGAAACTGATATGAATAATCTGCAAATCTAAATATCTGACTAAACATTTAATTTCTATATAACTAAATATCTGTCTGAATATCTAAGCATCTGGGTGTTATGGTTCTGAAATCATGGTATTTAGAAATTGCTGAAAATATATGTTTCTGTACATATACTGTAAATCATATTTCTGAATATACTATATAATTTCTATCTATATATATACTAAAAATTCATCATTCTATAAAAGATATATATCTCATGATATTTTCTGCTAATATGCTGTAAAACATGGTATTTGTAACTGCATAAATACTGTGTTAAACTGTTATGAGCTCATGCCACACATTTTAAAAAATTAGATTCACATGCTTTGAAATCTATGCTCTAAAATTTGTGTTTTCTGCTATACAAATATTTTATGGTCTGAAAAATAATAATCTGGTAAAATATGTAATTTCTGCTGATAACCATACTAAAATTCCTAGCATAACATATTTCCCTTACCCGACTATCTGAGCACTAGCCTATTAACAATCTCACGCGTGCGACATTTATCATTTCAACATCCTGAGATAATACACATATAATTTCCCAACCAAACAACTGAATTCACCTAAATAAATATCGCATACATATTTCCCCAAATGCACATATACACAATTTCTAAACTATAATCCATATATTATTTTACCTGGGTTTCTGAAATACCACCCACTGGGGTCCTCAACCCTTGCCTGCAGGGTCCCAAAACACCCTATTCCTGAAAATATAATACCCTGATTTTACTTCACAAAATTCCAGTATATTCGCATATAATACAGAATCTGACCTCAAATGAACTAGATAATACTAAAAATACTCAAATAATCCAAGTACCTTGGTTTTGGGATGGTTCCCAAACTTCTCAAACCAACATTTCGCTCCAGCATTGTTGTAGAGAATCACCCCAGGATCACCATGGTAGCTTTTGATTATCGAACCGGGGAGAGACGGATCCGAATTTGTAGAGAGAAGTCAGAGGAACCGAGTTATAGAGAGAGAGAGAGAGAGAGAGAGAGAGAGAGAGAGAGAGAGAGAGAGAGAAAACTATTCAAATAAATTTTCTTCGCAGGAAATCTGTTTTGGACTATATAAAGAGTGTTGTCCATATGGCCTCATCGACGAGACATGTCACCTCGTCGACGAGTAAATGAAGAGAGCTCATCGACGAACACCTTCTCCTCGTTAACGAGTTTCAGGTTCTTAGTAACAATCTCTCGGTAATTTCTTGTCGACGAGACGAATGTCCCTATTAACGAACCCAAGAGGATGCTCGTCGATGAGCGTCTTGCGTTCATCGACGAGACCCTGTAAGTCCCCTTTTCCAAATTTTCCTGTTTCTCTCCTTTATTTTATTATTTAATTATTATAATTCTTCGGGTCTCTACATTCTCCCCTCCTTATAAAAATTTTGTCCTCAAAATTTACTATCTATATTGAATACCATTCTTAACATTAAATGGACTACTTATTTTATTACTAACTCTCACTTATGGCGGAGGAATATCGTGGTTACATAAGCAGTTCTGGGAGATTACAAATATACTCATAAAAGAAAATTCTCCCAAAACCAAAACACTACCTATCCTATATTCTATATTACAATTACACATTCGTCACCCTATACTAAACAAAATAAAATTATCATTACTTTAACTTTACAAATCACTATTGTACCCTACTAAACAGGTGTGGGTATTTCTGTTTGATTTTCTCCTCAAGCTCCCATGAAGCTTCTTCCACCACACGATTCCTCCACGGGACTTTTACTAGTGGTATTTTCTTACTGTGCAATTCATGTTCCTTCCTATCTAAGATCTGTACTGGAGTTTCCTCATAAGCTAGATCATCACTAAGTTCTAATTCTACATAACTGATAACATAGGAAGGATCTGGGACGTATTTCCTTAACATAGAAACATGAAATATGTCATGTATTCTGAACAAAATTGGTGGTAAAGCTAATCAATAGGCAATTGGCCCAATCTTCTCAAGTATCTCAAATGGGTCAATAAACTTAGGGTTCAACTTCCCCTTTCTCCCAAACCTTATAACTCCCTTTAATGGTGCTATTTTCAAAAACACATGGTCACCCACTTTAAATTCCAATACCAGTCGGCGAGTATCTGCATAGCTTTTCTGCTGACTCTAAGTTGCACTGATTCTATCTCGAATAGACCGGACTTTATCGTACGCCTGCTGCACTATTTATGGCCCCACAACTCACCTCACACCTAAATCATCCCAATATAAAGGAGAATGATGCCTCTTACCATAAAACGCCTCGTAAGGTGCCATGCCGATGCTGGCCTGATAGCTGTTATTGTAGGCAAATTCAACCAGTGACAAATACTGGGTCCAGCTACCCTCGAAATCCAATACACACGCTCCCAGCATATCCTCAAGTACCTAAATTGTTCTCTCTGTTTGACCATCTGTCTGAGGATGAAAAACAGTGTTGAATGCTAATTGAGACCCCAAAGCCTCCTGCAAGCTCTTCCAAAACCTTGATGTAAAACGTGGATCATGGTCCGAAACTATTGATATTGGCACTCCATGGGGTCGAACAATCTTCTGAGGGTAGATCTCTGCCAATATGTTCATAGGGTAGCTAACTTTAATAGGTAGAAAGTGGGCTATTTTCTTTAGCAGATCAATAACTACTCAGATGGCATTTTGACCATAAGCGCCGGCAGTAGCCCAGTGATGAAATCTATAGATATGTTGTCCCACTTCCACTTAGGGATGTAAAGTGGTTGCAACTGCCCTACTGACCTCTGGTGCTCAGCCTTAACCTGTTGGCACATCAAGCACAGCTACACAAATTCGGCAATCTCTTTCATACCACTCCACCAGAAATACTCTCACAGATCCCTATACATTTTAGTACTGTCAGGATAAATCATGTATAAAGATCTATGAGCCTCCTTTAAAATTGTTCTCCTAATATCATCATCTACAGGCACACACAACCTGGAACAAAACCTCAAAGTCTCGTCATCAGAAATGCTGAACTCCTCTCCCTGACCATCCTGTACTCTGGTTATTACCTCTGTTAATTCTGGCTCATCCCCCTGAGCGCCTTTAATCTTTTCATATAGCGTAGGCTACACAACCAGGATGACAATAAATTGAGGATCGCTCTCTACCAACTCCATATCGAGTCTCTCCAGATTCATCAAAATCGGATGCTGAACCTCTATAGCTGCCAGTGCTAGTCCCACTGATTTCTTGCTCAGAGCATCTGCTACCACGTTTGCTTTCCCTGGGTAATGCAGTCATAATCTTTAATAAGTTTCAGCCACCTTCTCTATCTCATGTTCAACTCCGTTTGAGTGAAAAGGTACTTCAAACTTTTGTGATCAGAGAATATCTGGCATCTCTCGTCGTACAACTAATGCCTCTAAATCTTTAGTGTGTATACCACTGCAGCTAATTCCAAATCGTGGGTAGGGTAGTTCTTTTCATATTCTTTCAATTGTTGGGAGGCATAAGCTACAACCCTATCATGTTGCATTATCACAAAACCCAGCCCTTTCAAAGATGCGTCACTATAAATTACATAACCATCACCTCCAAATGGAATCGTCAGTACTGGTGCAGTGACGAGCTGCTGTTTTAATTCTTGGAAGCTTTGCTCTCATTCATCATCCCATGCAAATCTGGCATTTTTCCTGGTCAATCGCATCAAAGGCCCTGATAATCCTGAGAATCCCTCTACAAACCGATGGTAATATCCCGCCAGTCCCAAGAAACTCCTAATCTCCTGAACACTCCTACACACTAATTTCAGTATTATACAACTCAATTGATTTAATCCGTGGATATCTTAATTAATTCAATGTTACCCAATTATTCTCACATAATTTAGATATTCATATATATCAATATTTAACACATGCACAGCAGATATAATATGAATATAAGTGCGGAAATGTAAAGAGAGATAGAGAGATAGAGCGCAGACACCGAATTTTTAATGAGGTTCGGCCAAACCCGGCCTACGTCCTCACCTTGGGCAAAACCCCCAAGGATTGCACTAATACGCTCCTTTAATTGGGACGGAGCTTCCCGTTACAAACCCGCTACTTACAAGAGGCACAACTTCCTCCTACTCCGTTGCTTACAAAAGGCGCAGCTTCCTCCTACTCCGCTGCTTACACGAGGCATAGCTTCCTCCTTCCCGGTTCACAATCTGAACCGTCAATACAATAGATAGATGAAATTCCTAAACACTCAGATGCTTCTGAACAAGCTAATGAGTACAATAAAAAATTCCTAACACATATTCATATGATAAAACTTGAAGCTCAGTATGTATGTAACGATAGAATTGTTATATAAATGATATGCTTCACAAATTTACATTTTAAATCAATATCTCCCAAAAATAATTTTATAAATAAATGCTTTGGAGAAACGTATGATTCGATTCCAGAATACTTTATACAAGATTAGAAAGTAAGATCCTTTCAAAAATAATCTTTAATAATACGTAGATCTATGTTCTTGCTATCAATAATTTTTCAAGTTGAATCTTTGAATAAATATACGACCTTGAATATTGCAAAGATTTTAACACTATGTTTCAAAAATAATATTCTTCAAGAATATGTATTTAGAGGCTCTTAGTATTTGCAATCAAATAATTCCAATCTCTCAGAATGAATATTCAATAATAAGTTTGTGAGATAAAAAAATCTTTGAGTATTATGCAGATCTAAGTTCTTGTTATCAAATAACTCGTACGATTAAATCTTTGAATAAAAATGTGACTTTGAATATTTCAAATATTTAAATAATATTTTTCAAATACTTTTTGCACCAATAAGATAGATCTTTTTGAATAAAAATAAAACTTTGAATATCACAAGGATTCAAACTTTAGAAAAATATTCCCAAAAGATTTTTCAAATAAATAACTATGGGAAAATAAGTTTTTACTCCCAAAAAGATTTTTCAATAAACGAATAATGGAGAAGATTATCGATTAATAAAAAATTGAAAGTTCAATAAACTATTTTTCCAAACCTTAAGATCAAACCTAGATTTAGTAGAAGTTGCGTGTGCATTTGCTCAAATCTTGAATATGTGAATGCCCAAGTAAAAGTGTGTTCTTTGCAGTGCAGACACTGATTCTTAGCAAGAGTATTCAAAACTTCTCAAGAGATGTGCAAGAATATTCAAGTCTCTAAATATTATGCAAAAAGTGAGGCACAAAGGTTTCTAGGTTAATTTTATAAGAGTTCTCGGCCATATATGGATTTCTGGTTGTTGGATCAATTTATTTAAAAGAAATTCTATGCATATCCGCACTGAACCAACCTTCTGCACAAGCGACCTTCAGTGTTTTGGACATAACTTTTATAACTCCAAATTGGACGTTCTTGGTGTCAACAGAAAGCTAAGAGAAAATCCCACAACTTTTATGTTGAACTCATTTTAAGATAAGAAGTTATGGATTAATAAAAATGCCCATCATGTCGACTGGGTGCTCAACATGAAAGTTATGGGATGTTCTCTTATATTTCTGTTGATACTAGGAATGTCCAATTTGGAATCGTATATAAAATGTTATGGCCAAAAAATTGAAAGGTGTACGTAGTAGAAAAATTCCCTTCATGTTTCTTACGTCAGGAGGCAACCCAAATGTTATGGCCAAAAAACTTAGAGATCGGCACTGTCCCTGGAGGTAAATCTATAGCAAAATCTACCTCACAATCAGGAGGCAACCCAGGTAGATTTTCTAGAAAAACATCTGAAAATTCCCCTACCACTGGTGTACTGTCAAGTTTCGATTCATTTTTCGACACCTCCCTTATAAAAGCCATAAACCGCTGACATCCTTCCAGTAGCATTCTTTTCGCCTGCATGGCTGGCACTAATTGAGGCGGGGAACACACCTACGATCCCACAAATTTAAATTTTTGCTTGCCTGGTGGTTTGAATATTACCTCTTTTAGATGACAGTCAATACTAGCATAGTTAGTTGCCAACCAATCCATACTCAATATTACAACAAATCCATGTATATCTAACACAACCAGGTCAGCAGGTAACACCCTCTCTTAAATTTCTATTGGATAACCCCTGAGCACTCTACGACACTTCATCACTGACCCTGATGGTGTAGTTATTGATAATTCTACATCTAATAATTGGGTCTCGTTTCTAGGCAATTTAACACATACCGCAGACACAAAAGAATGGGTAACACCTAAATCAAATAATACAATAACTTGATATGGTAAAACAGTAAAGGTACATGTCACTACATCTGCGGCAGTCTCAATGTCTCCCTACGTCAAAGCATAAACCCTAGCCCAGGCTACATTCCTCTGCTGGCCTCCACGGGACGCCTGATAACCTCCTCGGTAGGGTCTGGGAGCTAGGACCTAGATCAACGGTCCTGGGCATGCTCGTGCCATGTGGCCGAGTCTGCCACAATGATAATAGATGTCTCTCCCTGCCCACCACTCTCCCTGATGTCTCCTCCCATATATCTAATACACAGAGTAGGTCTGCACACCCTAATTCTCACGAGGTCCTGTCAGCTGCCTCTGACCTCCTCTATAATGGTCGCCTCTTCATGCGCCCCAACTGGAACCCACCTGAAAACCCTGAGGCGTAGGCCTTTTTCTCTGACTCTGAGCTATGATGCCTCTTTGCATGCCACTCTCAATAACCGCAGCCCTATCCACAACCTCTATGAATGTTTAAGCCCAAAAACTGATAACCTACTCAAACAAGTTCTGCCTCAAGCCTTCTTCAAACTTTCTTACCTTCTTCTCATCATCTGGTGTCAAATGCGGGGCAAACCGAGACAACTTAATAAATCGAGCTACGTACTGTGATACTGTCATCTACCCCTGAACTAAGTGCATGAACTCTACTACCTTTGCGCTCTAAACGATAGAAGGAAAATATCACTCAAAGAACAGTTCCTTGAATTGACACCACGTCACTGGCACTGGATTTTTGCTTTGCTCCTCAATTAACTTCGCAGATCTCCACCAGCGTTTTGCCTCTCCTATCAATTTGAACGTCGCAAATACTACCTTCTGTTCGTCTGTACATGGAAGCACTACCAACGTCTCCTCAATGTCTTGGACCCATTTTTCAGCCACAATTGGGTCAACTCCTCCAGTAAAAGATGGGGGCTTCATCCCCGTAAACTGCTCGATCGTGCAGCTACGCTCCCCTAAGCTCCTGGCCATCTCAGCCATCGCCTGCTGGGTGACGCTGCGCAAAACTATATTAGTATCTCCACCTCTCATACTGGAAGGTCCTACTCTATCACCCCCAACATTCATACCACTACTCCCTGGGTCCATCCTGAAAAGACAGAGAACACATTTTAAGGACCCTATCTCTCAAGCAGATCTAATTTATTTCATTAAACTGAAATCTCATATTCATTATTAACTGTCCACCTTGATCTAAATTCAAAATCCAATCCTATAACCTAGACACACAACTCGACAATAGTTTACTATGACTTTCCTGAAATTGTCACCCCAGGAAAGACACAGAAACCACCACGAAAATCCTGTACCCAGACTACAGAACAAAATCTCAAATCCTTTCCTATACTCTGGTATTGCTTCCGTTGCACTATAAAGTCTACAGAACCTAGCAACTTAGGCTCTAATACCAAACTGTAACGACCTTATTTATTTCATTATTTTTTTTCCTACATAAATTAACTGTAAAATTTCACTACTCTAATACCTTTTAACATAAATCAAACCATCATCACGGTCTAGATAGGACCCGTGGAATCTGAGACACAATAAACTACCTAAGCAGCAGAAAGAAGAATACATACAACCGTATCAATATATATAATACCAGAGTGTTAGAATTCTTCCCAAAACATACATTCACAACCACTCCCAAAATACCCTCATTTGAACCTAGGGACTACTCAAAAATGACTTTTCAAAATACTCACCCTACAGATAGGGTAGTACTGTAGTCCCCTCTATCTAAGATTCTGATCTGTTCACCTAGTTGGATCACCTGAAAAATATTAAATCACTAGGATGAGACAACGCTTAGTAAGACGAAATATGCTATTGCTAGTGTGTGGCAGGTGAGTTTACATATTTGTAAAATCTGATTTAAAAATACCATAAATAACTGAATTTGAGAAAAACTTGTATAGATAATGTGCAGTATAGCTCATTCCTATGTTATTTAACATAAACTATTTTTCTAAATTTTCTATTCATAATACTTCTAATATTCATAGGTATATCTACGGTTTTTGTAAATCTATATATATATATATATATATATATATATATATAATAACTGAGAAAATTCCCTGGATGGATAACTGAAAGTCATGATTTAACCCCTCATGACAGGGTTGGGTAGCCCGAAGGTGGGACCTATCACTTGCTGGCCGGCCAGAATAAGTCAACTAAACTTCGAAAGTCAGATCGGCCTCCTCAGCCCTAACTGACGGGGAGTCTGTCCAAAACATAGGCACAATCGATTGCTAATATCCACATACTATATGAGTTATATGGTTACACTCGAAACTGAAAATAGCTATAGTACCGTGCTCTGCTGATTGAATCTGGTCCATGAGGGTCATATACTATATATATATATATATAACTGATATTTCTATATTACTATTTCTACATGATTTTGAAATAACCATAATACTATGAAATTGATCTAAATAATTTACAAATATAAATATCTGACTGAATATTTAATATTTGTATAACTGAATATCTATCTGAATATCTGAGTATCTAGGTGTTATGGTTCTGAAATCATGGTATTCTGAAATTGCTGAAAATATATGTTAATGTACATATACTGTAAATCATATTTTTGAATATACTGTATAATTTTTATCTATATATATACTGAAAATTAATCATTCTATAAAACATATATATCTCATGATATTTTCTACTAATATACTGTAAAGCATGGTATTTGTAACTGCATAAATACTGTGTTAAACTGTTATGAGTTCATGCCACACAATTTAAATAATTAGATTCACACGCTCTGAAATCTATTTTTTCTGCTATACAAATATTTTATGGTCTGAAAAATAATAATCTAGTAAAATATGTAATTTCCGCTGATATCGATACTAAAATTCCTAACATAGCATATTTCCCTTACTTGACTATCTGAGCTCTAACCACTATTAACAATCTCACGCGTGCGACATTTATCATTTCAACATCATGAGATAATACACATATAATTTCCCAATCAAATAACTGAATTCACCTAAATAATTATTCCAAACATATTTCCCTAAATCCACATATACAAATTCCTAAACTATAATTCATATATCATTTTACCTAGATTCATGAAATACCACCCACTGGGGTCCTCTACCCTTGCCTGCAGGGTCCCAAAACACCCTATTCCTGAAAATATAATACCCTGATTTTATTTCACAAAATCTCGGTATATTCGCATATAATACAGAATCTGGCCTCAAATGAACTGGGTAATATTGAAAATACTCAAATAATCCACTTATCCTGGTTTTGGGATGGTTCCTAAACTTCTCAAACCAACATTTCACTCCAACTATGTTGTAGAGAATCTCCCCAGGATTACCGTGGTAGCGTTTGATCGTCGAGCCGAGGAGAGACGGAGCCAAATTCGTAGAGAGAGGTCAAAGGAACCAAGTTAGAGAGAAAGAGAGAGAGAGAGAGAGAGAGAGAGAGAGAGAGAGAGAGAGAGAGAGAGAGAGAGAGAGAGAGAGAGAGAGAGAAATTGTTGAAATAAATTTTCTTCGCAGGAAATCTGTTTTGGACTATATAAAGAGTGCTTTCCACGTGGCCTCATCGACAAGACATGTCACCTCGTTCGACGAGTCAATGAAGAGAGCTCGTCGACGAACACCTTCTCCTCGTCGACAAGTTTCAGGTTCTTCGAAACAATCTCTTGGTAATTTCTCGTTGACGAGACAAATGTCCCTGTCAACGAACCTAAGAGGATGCTCGTCGACAAGCGTTCTGCGTTTGTCTACGAGACCTTGTAAGTCCCCTTTTCCAAATTTTCCTGTTTCTCTTCTTTCTTTTATTATTTAATTATTATAATTCTTTGAGTCTCTACAAAACTACTCTTCCAGTCTGGGTGCAATTAAGAGACTTGCCCCTTGAGTTGTGGACACCGATGGCAATTGGAAGGTTATGCTCAGAAATTGGCAAGCCAATGTATTTAGATAAACTTACAACCAATCAGGATTATATCTCCTATGCTAGGGTCCTTGTAGAAGTTGATGTTGCAAAGGAAGTGAAACGTAGAATTAAAGTTTGGTTGTCAAATGATATAATGATTGAACAGGAGGTGTTTAACAAAAATCTGCCAAGATTATGTAAAAACTACAAGGTTGTGAGACACTCTGAGAGTAATTGTAGTGTGAGGAATGAAAGAGAAAGGAATGCTGCAGGGAAAGCGAAGAGGATTGATAAGAAGATTCTGGAATAAATGCTACCAAGATTGTGAAACCTGCTGAGGAGAAGAAGGATGGTGGCTCTGGCTCTGGTAATTTGACAAAACAGGGTTGTGAAGTCCTAGCAAAGGGGTCTGTGATTGTTTTCTGCTCCCAATTGAAGGCTTTTCTGCAACGGATGAAACCTGCATAGAGCTCATGTGGGTGTTAATTTAGGTGTAATCCCAAGGGGGGTGAATTGGGTATTTTAAAATTTGTGTCACTCAAGTTCTAATTTTGAACTATTTACAACCATACACGTACAACTTAGATGACAAGTAGTTCAGTATTTCTCAACTTATTAATTTTCATTTGTGATTTTATTAATAAATCAAACTTACCTAATTACTATATTGACGTACTAACCAGTTACCACATACAAAACGGTTGGCCTAACTGGACTTTTCAATCAGTTTTGGTGATAACAAACAAAGGATAATCTAACTTGGAATGGTTGAATAATGATGTTTCAGGTTTGACAATAATACAAGGATCATTATGGACCATCAAGCTACATTCATTAACAAGTGATCTAAGAGAAGCTCAAAACAACACTATATTGATCAATGCATGGGAAAACTAAAACCAGCTCAAGCTAAAGTCAAGGGATCATGAAGTGGAAGATTTTAAGCTTAGAGTATAAGGTTTTAAGGTGAGCAATGTAAGTACTTCAAAGTTGAATATCTATTGAAATATCATTTGAAGCTCTTTAGGGGAAATATATGGACTTAGAGACTTATTTTAAAACCCTGGAAAATGTTTTATAAAGGAACAAAGAAAGAGAGCAAAACATATTTTTGAAATAGAAATAAAAAACCAAAAAAGTATACTGCTCAAAAGACTGAAGTTACTACTCTAAATACTGAAGTGTCAACTTCATAAGACTGAAATTTAAGTTCAGTCATCTGAAGAATTACTTCAGAAGTCTGAAGATTAAGTTCAGTCATCTGAAAATTTATTGGTGAAACATAGAAACAGAAAGAAACACATCAGAAGACTGAACTCTGACTTTAGTCGTCTGAACCCGAAACTTAAAAAGTGTGAACCCCAACTTCAGACGTCTGACACTGTTTCCAGTTCAAAATTTTCAAAACTTTAAGGAACTTTAGAAGACTAACCCCGAAGGTTCAATAATTTGAACACTGTTAAAGATCAAATTTTTTAAATACTTCAAATGTTTTAAATTGGTTTCTTGTGCTCCAAATTTTCCTAAAACTTGGGAAACACAAAGTAATCTTGGGTAGCACGAAACTCATTTTATTGGCCTATAAATACATGGTTTTACAAATTGAAATATACCAAGAATTGCAAAATCTGCTCTAAGCTCTCTTGCATTCAAAGTCACTACTTGCTCAACCACTTACAATCTGAAAGTGCTGGTATTCTGAAAGTATTGATCATCAATCCCTAAGTTCTACATACTAATTTCTCATCTGGAGAAAAGGGGACTTGGTGAATTCTAATCTTGAGCTTCGAATTGTATTTCATCTTTGATATTTAAATTATGAAGTATATAGATTTGAATTGTACTAATCAGATCTGTGTGTGAGCACTCTTTGTACACATCTACTTACTGTTTCTCTTGTAGTTATTGGACGATTTCAGGCTTGTTGGATCGTTGACCGAACGAGGGAATATCGTTTAGAGAGGCGAGCTCTAGCCTACTTGAAAGAGTGGTTGTAAAAGGTGTTGTTCCACCTGGTAAAGAAACTAAGCTAGTGGAATCTTTTGGTGGTTTACCAAAGGCAAGGACATAGGCTGTGGATAAGCCAAACCTCGTAAATCTCAGTGTTCTTCTCACCCTTACTCTTTTTATTTTCTGCACCATATATTCTTGTGTATGCTAAGTGCAAGTTGCAGGGCTTAAAATACAAATTCAAAGAAGACTCTTGATTTTAGAAAGTGCGTTTTAATTAATCGTTTACAGAAACCCACAAAGGAGTATGTTGGTTAATTTGCGAAAATCTTGATTAAGAGAAGCGCAATAAAATTCCATTCAAAGCAGGGTTTGCAAACAACTACAAGGCTGTTACCAAAAAGCAAAAAATTCTTGAATGATTGATTGATTTTCATACTTTGGTTGGTTGGATTGTGTTTTTAATTTTTCAATACTTTGTGGTGTGATTTGGTTGTGATCATAAGCTAATTGATTTACTTTCTTGTTATTGCATTAAAACAAGAAAGAAGTTGAAAAAAAGGTTAAATTTTTTAATTAATCCAATTCACCCCCCCCCCTTTGGGAAAGCTATTCTAATTTCAACAACAACCACAAATTAAATGCAAGCAGAAATTAAAAGAGATAGGGAAAGAAAGAAACAAACACAGTTTTTACGAGATTTAGCCAACCCAGCCTACGTCCTCGCCTTGAGCAACCCATTTAAGGATTCTACTAATCCCTCTTTTTTAACTGGGACGGAGCTTCCCATTACAATTCATTGCTTATAAAAGGCGTAGCTTTCTCCTTAACCCAGTTCATAACCCAAACCGTCAATACAACAATATAATTACAATTTTCTGCAAAACTCAAACGCTCCTTAACAAGCTAATGAATACAATCAAATCCTAATACATACTCAGATGATATAACATGAAGCTCAGTGAGTGTACGTGATGTGGTCAAAAAGGCTTTTAATAATCTTTGTATAAATATAGATATGACTATTATGCTTCAAAGATTGAATCCAACTAAATGATCTTTGTAAAAATATATGTAACACAGTTTTGCTCCAGAGATCTAAACAAATAGTTACTTGCAAAAATGAAGTTGATATGAAATCTTTGAATATAATATATAATAGTGAATGCTTTCAAGGATTTACGCTTTAATAAGTTCTTAAAAAAAATTCTTCAAGTAATATATTATATGAAAAAGTCAAGATCTTGCTCTTAAAAGATATTTAACAATATGATTGTGAATGTACAAAACTTTGAGAATAAAGATCAATATATCAAAAACGATACTTTGTTTATCAAACCTCAATACCCAAGTTGTTTGCACAAGATATGAGTAAACGCCCTTTAATCTTGAAACTCCATGCACAAAATGCTCAAACTTGATGTGAATGCTTTGGAGTGTAGGCAAGAAGTTTGTAATACCTTCAAAGCTCTCAAGAAGTATGCAAAAGTGATGCCCTAGGGTTTATAGGTTATGTTTATAAGCGTTCTCGCCATCTGCAAGATTTCTGGCCATTGGATCATTTAAAATAAAAGATTTCCGTCTGTGTTCGCGCTAAAGTGTTGTTCAGCGCGACATACTCGTCAACGAGTGCACACGTTCGTTGACAAGTGTTCAACACTCGTTTGTCAATGAAAACATGAGTTTTTCACTGTGGCATGTCTGAAAATTTTGAGCTCTCGGTATTTTCTCGTCGACGAGAGCAGATAATTTGTCATCGAGTGGCCTTAAGAATTCGTCGATGAGGCCAGGATGTTTGTCGACAAGGCCTTTGTTTTTCAAACTTATTGTGCCTCTACAATGACTATCCAACCTAGAACTAATATAAATAGATTTTTCATGAAATGCAGGTGTCCTAAGGTCAATCTAAGTCTTTTTGAGCTTCCAACTACATCATATGAGATATGTAAAAAACAAATAATACTAAATACCCATTACAATTGAAAACTCGAAGTTTCTTCATCCTTTCGCTCTTCTAATTCCATGGAGTGTGTCAAGTTGTATATGCTTTTAGTTCCTCATGGCTTCCATGACTTTCTTACCTTTCGTGCATGTTAAGTAATGATCATGTTCACAATCTCAATGCATAGGTAAGATACTATGTGATTTATCATTATCAAAACAGAATTTGATTCATAGAGTCAACAGTGAGTGTGGGAACCTTGTAGGGAGTTCTGAAGATGTGTTCTGCTCTCAGTTGAGGGCAATTCTGTGGGGGAAAACGAAGCTTGCGGTGGGTTCTACTGAAGCTAGAAGCATGCAGCAGGAGACTCAAAGACAGGAAAGTGGTGATTTACCAGTTACCCAGATGCTGGTTTGGTTCACCATCAACAGAAGGGACAGATGCAAGCCTTTCTTGAAGGTGCAAATGAGGACTCTATAGAAGTTCATGATGATGGAGGTGGAGATAAATTTGAGGGGCTGGGTTTGGAATTAGAAAATATCCAAAATCAGATCTTCAAGGTTGTTTGTGATCTGGTAGCTCAAGAGAGGAGCAGACTGAATGATAGAGATGCTCCCACCCTCCAAAACTCTAATGGGGCTGGTGTTGGAAAAGGAATGTTAAAGGAGAAGGGCAAGGAAGTGGTTAATGTGCTTAAGATCCAGCACGAGAAAGCCAATACCCAAAAGGATGGATTTATTCAAGTGCAGAATAAAAAGAATATTAAGAAAGGCGGGTCACTCACTTTAACAGGAAGAGGGGGCCTGGCCCCCAACCTGCCTCATGAAGATCGTCTCTTGGAATATCAGGGGTTTCAATAAACCCCTGAAACAAAATGGGGTACTGGACCTCATTAAAAGAAATAGAGTGGATATAATTTGTATTCTGGAAACTAAGCTGTCTAATTCGAATCTTGAGAGTCTGATGCAAAAAAAAAAATTAGGAGGAGGAAGCAGGTGAATAATTTTGATTGCCATAAAGCTGGGAGAATTCTAGTGCTCTGGAACTCTCAGAGAGTGCAGGAATCACATAACTGATGTGACAAAAGAAAATGGTGAGCAAACAATCTCTTAACAGCAGGTGGTGGAGGAATTCTTACGGTTCTATAGAAGTTGCCTGGTACGGAGTCTCCCACTGTTTCAGTTGATCCTCAGGTTATAGCAAACGGAAAAATTCTTAATGACTGACTCCCAGGGTGCCCAAATGTCTATTCCAGTTTCAGATGATGAGATTAAAGCTACTCTGTTTAGTATTGGTGACCTGAAATCTCTTGGTCCAGATGAATATTCTGCTTCTTTTTTCAGAAAGTCTTGGAACATTATTGGTCAGGAGTTCACTCAAGCTGTGAAGGAGTTTTTCTCCTCTGGTAAGCTACTGAAACAGATCAATCACACAGTGATTGCCTTGATCTCAAAGTGAAAGCATGCAACCACTGTCCAGGAATTTAGGCCTATTGTTTGCTGTAATGTAATGTACAGGGTAATTGCAAAGGTCCTTGCTAGTAGAGTTAAACCAAACGTGGAAGAAATAGTGAATCCTGCTTAGTCTGCTTTTGTAAAACAGAGTAGCATGGTGGAAAATATTTTTCTTGTTCAGGAGATTGTAAGAAAATATGCAAGGAAAAGGGTATCTCCTAGATGTTTGTTAAAAATTGACCCCAAGAAAGCCTATGACTCTATCTCTCGGAAATTTTTGAAGGAGATGCTGGAGCTCTTAAATTTTCCAAGAGTTATGGTTAATTGGATCATGCTGTGTGTTTCAACAACATCATACTCCCTCTCGATCAATGGAGGGTTTCATGGTTTTTTTGAAGGTAAGAAAGGTCTTAGACAGGGTGACCCACTGTCTCCTTTGTTGTTTGTGATTTGCATGGAATACCTTTCTAGGCTTTTGAAAACTCTTAAGGTTAACTCAGATTTCAAGTTTCACCCGAGATGTGGTTTGCTGAAAATTACCTATCTTGCCTTTACAGATGATTGAATATTTTTTTCTGAAGGTGATACTGATACGCCCAAAATAGTCTAGCCAATAAGGGCAGGTCAATGCCTGGCCCACGCCTCCTCTAGGTCAAACATTCTGACGAGCATTAACTCCAACCCAATAAAGGGGAGGAGGGATCCACGCCAGCAGCTTAAATAGCCGAGTGATGGGCACAAGCATTTTATGACTGGGGAGCGATTCACACCCCCGCACAATAAAGATGAATCAACCAAGGGTCAACTCAAGCCCCTATAAGAAGGGATCTGGGAAAGAAGCCAAGGTAAGTCATTCAACCTATTCTACTGTTACATTCAGCCTCTCTAGAGCATCCCTCTTACTTAGGCATCAGAGTGATCCCCCGGAGTACACTCCGGGTCCTCCAAGTCTTTCTGTTTTCTATCCTTTTCAGGTCACCAAAGATCTGGGAGCACCCCTATTGGTCATCACCGATTTTTCCCCGCAACAGATACTAAATCTGTCAATCTCCTTATGAATTGCCTAGACAATTTTTCTGATTGCTCTGGCCTGGTTGCGAATAATATGAAATCGAATATCCTATGTGCTAGTATCAATGATCTTGAGATGGAGCAAATTAGGAGAATAACAAGTTTTCAGGAAGGGAATTTCCCTTCAGATATTTGAGAATTCCCTTAATTGCCTCAAGATTGACCAAAATGCATTATGCTCCCTTATTTAAAACGATAACTAATCTGCTCAGTGGCTGGCCTAGTCACTCAATATCTTATGCAGGAAAAATGGAGCTGATTAATTATGTCATACAGGGAGTTGAGTGTTTTTGGTTGGCAATTTTTCTCATCCCAAAATCTGTCTTGGACCATGTTGTTAGATTGTGCATAACCTTTTTTTGGGGTGGCATGAAAAGATCTTTGATCGCATGGAAAGAGGTGTGTTTGTCAAAAAAGGAAGGGGGTTTGGGTATTCTTGACTTAAATACCTTAAACAAAGCCCTTCTCACTAAGGCCATGTGGAATATTCAGGAGAAGGACTCTCTTTGGGCAAAATGGGTGCATCAGATTTATCTGAGAGGGTCAAATCTATGGGAGGCAGTAGCTAAGCATGAAGACTCTCCTCTGTTTAAGAAAGTGGTTGAATTGAAAAACTATTTTCTACAGAAGTGTGGTGAGCAAAGATCAGTTAAGTCCTTGATTAACGAATGGGTTGTTGATGGCCAGTTATGCTACTCAAAAGTTTACAAATCTGGAGAAATATAGGTCCTGAAGTACCATGTTACAAGGAGGTGTGGAAATGTGGAAGTACTCCGAAACATGCCTTCCTCTATGGATGGGAATTAAAGGAAAGTTGTTCACAAATGACAAACTGCAAGGAGAAGGGTTGAACCGTGAGTGTGATTTCTGCATAGCAAATTTGGAAACTAATGAGCACCTCTTCTTTAGTTGCAAGTATTCTAAAAAGTTTGGGACTTTGCGTAACTGGTTGGGCCAGAGCTATGACAACTTTGAAGGCAGCTTTAAAATGGCTTCATAAGGAAGCTAAAGGCACAGGAATCCAGGCTTGTAGCAAAAGGATATGTTTGGCTGCCACGGTGTACTACATTTGACACTTCAGAAATAAAAGGAAGTTTGAAAGGAAATATATATCCCCGGAGGAGTTGTTGAAAGTGATTCAAAGTCATATGTATAGGGTGGTTTATGAGAAATTTCAATTATTCCCCCTAAACTGAGTTTTGTTATTTTGTTGTACTCACTCTCAGTTGATTTATAGATGTTTGATGTAACTTAACTATTGGATTAGGGAGGTTCTTTGGTCTTGCCTTTTTGCTTGTATTGCTTAGCATTTTGGATGGGGCATATTGTTCCCCTTTTGCCTGGGTATGCCCAGTGTATAGTGTATATTCACTTTTGATCAATATATTTAACCTTTACTAACAAAAAAATAGTAGATATATAAAAAATAATTAGAAGTAATATATTGTAGTATGAGGAAGTATGCAAACAGAAATTGTGTGATTAAATGCTAAAAGGGGCTCTTTTATAATTATAGCAAGGTGAAATCAGTGGTTGAGAATTAATTATTTATCTCTACTTATTACTAAGAATTATTAGTTAAAAAATGATTTCTTAACTCTAGAAAGTTGCTTATTTAAATTCGTAAATTTAAACATGTTTAATCCAAAATTTTTCTTTCGAGTGTAAATCAAATCCTACAATAACATCCTTGCAAACTTGAAAGATATTTAAGTGCAAAAATTGTTACTAAAATCTAAATATGGGAGGACCAAATTATTCACAATAAGAAGAAAAATTAAAATTAAAATAAAATTTTGCTCAACTCTTGCATGCTTTCGGCGAGATAGTATGGTGTGCATGTGTTGTGGGTTAGTTCAAGGCCCACTTCTTAACCCACCACCCCTATAATATACCTAGTTTGGTTTGATATCATGGGTAAAATGGAAGAACTCTTCTCACAACTAGTTGGGGCAAGAGTATCTCCCTTAATTTGAAGCTCTCTAATATGTACTCAACTCTAACAAAGTATGTAATTATGTATGTATCATAAACATAAATCAAACTAGTTGGTTTGACTTTAGTATGTCGGTTACGCAAGGGTTTTAGGGCGAATATAAACATCTAAGTAAGAGGGATGTGTGATAGCTCGTTTGGGTTGTGAAGAGATGGGTGGAGGGATTGGTGGGGAAAGGGGTGAGGGTGTGGGTGTCGGTGAGGATACCAAGGGAGAAGGAGGGAGAAGTGAGGGGCTAGGGGTAGGTGTGGTTAATTGGGTAGGTAAAGTGTAGGAAGGGTGTATATCAGGAATAGGAAGGGGAAGGATGGGAGAATATGTAGGAGTTGGAGGTATGAGATAATAGGGAAAAACATTTTCTTCAAAAGTGACATCAGGGGAGATGAATTTTTTTTCGTTTTCAAGATCGTATACACGATAAGCCTTATGATGAGCAGGATAGCCCAAGAAAACACATCGAAAAGCACAATGAGAGAATTTATTGCGTTGTTGGCGAGCAGTTTGGGCATAGCACAAGCACCCAAACACTCGCAAGTGTGTATACGATGGTGGCTTCTGAAAAAGAAGTTCATAAGGGGACTTATGATTGAGACTGGGTGAAGGAGTGCGGTTAATTAAATAGGTGGCTATGAGAATGCATTTGACCCAAAAAGAGATGGGAAGATTGGCTTAAAAATGTAAACATTGAGCCACATTAGAAGATGACAATGTTTTCGCTCAGCAACACCATTCTATTGAGATGTATCCACACATGTGCGCTCGTGAAAAAAGCCTTGATCATGGAAAAATGTTTAAAGCGGAGTGGATAGAAATTCTCTACCATTATCAGTGCGTATGTGCTTAATAGTGCAATTGAAATTATTTTGAACCATGGCGCAAAAATTTTAAAGACAAGTGAAAGTATCAGATTTCATGCGCATAAGATAGACCCATGTAGCACGCGAGTAGTCATCCATGATTGTTAAAAAATAATCTACACCAGAAAGTGAAGCTATAGGATAACCACCCCACATATCACAATAAATTCGATTAAACCAAAATGTGCTCTTAGTGTTAGTTAAGGAAAAAGGTAAACGAGTGTGTTTTGCTCTAGCACAAACATCACAAGGCAAATGAGAACAAGAAATATTTAAAGTTTTCGGAATACCTGAAATAGAAGGGTGACCAAGACGTTAATGCCAAAGAGTAGTGTCAGAAACATGCTGAGAGTGGAAAACTGAGGCGAAGGGAGGTTTATAATGGTAAAGTCCCTCATGTACTTCTCACGTTCCAATCAGCCTCCTCGTTGATAGGTCCTGAAAAACACAAAAGGTAAGAAAAAATATAGCAACACAATTGGGATCAGTGGTAAGTTTGTTGATGGACAATAAATTAAACTTAAATGAAGGCACATAAAGAATATTAGAAAGACAGAAATTAGAAGAAAAATGCATAGTGCCGGTATAAGTTACATAAACAATGTCACCATATGGAAGTTTAATGGGGCAAGGTAGATTAAGAAGTTTAATATTATCAAGAGAAGACAAATTGGAATTCATATGATCGGAGGCACTCGAATCAACAGTTTTATTTAGTATTAGAAAAAGAAGCAGAATGACAAGAGGCAAGGTTTCCAGCAACATTGGCAGAGTTCGTGTTCAAGGGCAACAAAAGATCAAAGAGTCAACGATATTGTTCACTGGTGAGACCAGGGATACCAATCCTAGGAGAAGTTGAAGTACGTGCGACAATATTTGCAGCCATTGAAGAACTAGATGTGTTGTTGGTCATAATTTCAGATCAATTCATATGAATCAAACCGTTGAATCGGGTCAGATCTGATCTCTACGACGGCCCAAAAAAATATAAATCTTCGAGTTGATAGCTTCACCGTAAGAACTGAAAGGCAAATTCAGCGACTGTTTAATTAGAGAAGTCGAAGGTGTCATCACAGTGCCGCGTGGGAGCCTTTTCAAGTGGAGATGCTGAGAGCAGAGATATGAAACAGAGAGAGATAAAAAAAAAAAAAGGAGAATAAGAGAGAGAGAGAGAGCCTATAACGAATGTTGCTACTACTGCTCTTGCCGGAGAAGACGACCATAGACGGAGGAACGCCAAAGAACCCGTAACTAAGAGATGAGAGAGAGCTAGAGGCCAGAGAGATGGAAGGAGAGCAAAGAGCAGTTTACGAGACTGAGATATTCCCAGATGAAGAAGACGATGCCAATGCACACCAAAGCAGAGATGTTGAAGAAGAGAGAAGTACCAGAAAGATAGGGTGAACGACGATGAGCGCCAGTGAAGATGACTATTGCTAAGAACTGGAAATACAAATTGAGAAGAAGGCGTGAGCACCGGAGACGATGAGAGCAGGACTGAGATGGACTGTCGGAAAGCTATGAACAAAAAAAATAGCCAAGGAAGATAACTAGACGGAGAGAGAGAGAGAGAGAGAGAGAGAGAGAGAGAGAGAGAGAGAGAGAGAGAGAGAGAGAGAGAGCGAGCGAGCAAGAGAGAGTCTGCGAAAGACCTTGAGAGCTTCTAGAGAACTTCTACAATAACTGAGATGCGACAGGAGGGAGAAATGAAGAAGACGAGAGAAGAGCAGGGATGCTGCTAGAAAAATAGAGAGATGGGAAAAAAACTCCGAAAGAGATGGCGGAAAATCTGCTGCACTAACTGCTACTTCGCTGGACTAAAAGAGACAACTGAGACGAGAGCTATGACTGAAAAACGCTGAAGAACTGAGTGCCTATGAATCAGAGACGACGTTGAAGATTGAGGGAGAGACACCAACGATGAAGAACTAGGAGAGACTGAGAGGCGGCGATGGCTTAGAAAGAGGAAGAGATTAGGGTTGTGGCAGTGGCGTGGTTAGGCTCTGATACCATGTTAGAGAGCTCATCCTCAAAACCTAGGTATTAAGGAGAGAGGGCTAAGAGGATCTTATACTGGCTTTGGAACTGCTCATGGAGACGATGTAGGACTGGACACACATTAATACTCCCCCTCGAGCCCATGGGGGAAATGAGACGAGGATAGCTCAAGGGGGGAAATGAGGCGAGAAGAAGTCCAACCCACGGAAGAGCCAAGCAGCCCAAGGCCCAGCTTTGATACCATGTTAAATTTGGAGAAAGGCATTGTTCTATATTCAACATTCAACATTACAAGGGTGTATTTATATACATGAGTCAAGAAACAAGATCCCAAATTACTCCTAAATATTTGCTCTATAACAATTACACAATAATTGGAAAATAAAAAGTGTAGATATTTCTCTAATATAAAATTTTAATCAACATGATTGTGTGTTTATCTTGATTTTTTTTTTTTTTTTTTTTGCTCTTATTTGCATTTGTCTAATCTTTGTTTTCAAGTTTTTTTTTTTTGTTCTTGTGGGGGTTTCCATGCATCCAAATAAATTGTACTCACTAGCGATGTAATTTTATTATTTCAACACTATATTTGTAATGTCCTTTGCTTATTAAACCATTAGCAGCTGATGAACAAAATCCAAGTTCAAGTCAAAGTAAAAAATTAGTAGAGATATAAAAAAGAATTAGAAGTAATATATTGTAGTAGGAGGTGTTAACACCAGAGTTCATAGGTGTGCTTGATACACATGGGTGAGCACCAACTTGACTCAAAAGTTTAAGCCTATTGGATCTCAGGCTACAGTATGTATATAAGCACCCATCAAATACTCACTTTTTCCAATGTGAGACGAACTTCATAAGTGGAATTCTCAACAATCTCCCCCTCACTTGTGAGTCTCAACTACTCCCCCTTGAATGGAAGTTCTACCACATGTGAATTCCAACTACTCTCCCCTTGAACGGAAGTCATCCTCTCCCTCATGGGACAAATTCTCCAACAGTTTGCTCAATTGGGCCATCTTAAGTGTCTCGGATTGTATTTTAAATGGCGCCTCCAAACCAATCCTACTTCCCATGTCTTGACTCAATTTGAATCCATCTTGGCAGCTTAGATGATCCTTCTTAACCTCCATCACATACTGCCACACCCAGAGTTATGAACCGTCGGCTCTGATACCACTTGTTAAATTCCAAATAGGAGAAAGTATGCAAAGAGAAATTGTGTGATTAAATATGCAAAGAGAAATTGTGTGATTAAATGCTAAAAGGGGCTCTTTTATAATTATAGCAAGGTGAAATCGGTGGTTAAGAATTAATTTGAACTCAAAATCAAAATTAATTATTTTTCTCAACTTATTGCTAAGAAATAATTGTTAAAAGATGATCTCTTAAATCTAGAAAGTTGCTTTTTAAATCAGTTAATTTAAACATGTCTAATCCAAAAATTGTTTTTCGAGTGTAAATCAAATACTATAATAACATCCTTGCAGACTTGAAAGATATTTAATTGCAAAAATTGTTACTGATATCTAAATGTTGGAGGAACAAATTATTCAAAATAAGAACAAAAATAAAAATTAAATTAAAATTTTGCTCAATTCCTACATGATTTTGGCGAGGTAGCATAATGTGCATATGTTATGGGTTAGTCCAAGACCCACTTCTTAACGCACCCTTGTAATATACCTAGTTTGGTTTGATATCATGCATAAAATTAAAGAACTATTCTCACAACTAGTTGGGGCAAGAGTGTCTCCCTAAATTTGAAGCACTCTAATATGTACTCAAGTCTAACAAAATATGTAATTATGTATCGTAAACATAAAAATTTTTTTTTCTTTGAAAGAAAGGAAGATGCTATCGACATTCCCAAAAAAGTACGCATAACACTTCGTTTATTTTAAATTGCATTAAATGACAAGTGAAAATGCACAAAATTTTCATTTTATGCATAGGAAAAAAATGATATGGTGCCAATGGTATTTTTTAAGTGCTAATAATGCTTTTTAACAAATATTTATATATTTTACAAGGCATGGCTTGAAAATATATTTTTGAATGAACTTTGTCATTGCATTTAGTTGCTACTAAAAAACACATTTATACTCAATTAATGGGAAAATTACAAGAAAGACAAGGCATGTCAGACCTAGCTATGTTGGCCTCCTTTCAGTGCACAACGTCAACACCATTCCATTAATGCGTTAAAATGTTAGTTTGGAAAAACAAAAAAGGCAAGTCATGTCTTGCGAATAATGGCAAATTTGCCCGTTGGATCACGCCCACAATGGCAAACCCGCCCCACAGTGACGTGATCTCCCACTAATCAATGCTAAGTATTATTAGACTATTATAAGTCCAACTATTATTAGGAGGAAATTAAATGCAAACAAACAAGGCCTAAGGTATCATTGTCGAAAATTATGGAGAAAAAATAAAAAAAATAAAACAAAATCAAAAAATAAAACAAGAAATCAAAAATAAAAAACTAAAATATTAAAAATATGCAATGTTTGATAAGTATTATAAAAAAAAAATTAAAAAAGCATGTTCTTTTTTTTCCCTTGAATCAAATAACAACTAACAAATATGGTTAGAATAATATGAATGCAAAGGAATGCAAATCGAAAAATAATATAATAAAATATAAATAAATGAAAACTATTTACTTTACTATAATTTTAAAAATCATTTTTCATTCTCCAATTATAATCCTTATTTTTAAAAAATGACAATTGAAAAATGGTAAATATTTTAATATTTTTTCTTAGTTTTGAAATTTTATAAAATTTTATGGATATATTTATTTTATTTACTTATTTAGTTATCATGGTCTTTTATTTTATTTTTTTTATTAAATATTATATACAGAATGATTTATCTATAAAAGTGAAGTTTGGATATTAAAATATAGTAACAAGAGATTGTCAAAACAATTGAAAAGTACGAGATCTTATTTTAAATTTTTTTCATGTATAAAAAGATAATTTTATATTAAAGTAGAAACTAAATACAAGATATAGAGGACAAGGAATCCTTCCCAAACAATTAGAAAAGTTGAAGAAAAACTATAAACAATAGGGAATACACCAAAAGAGGAAAAAAAAAATACAAAAAAAAAAAATCCCATTATTAGTCTTTAGTAAAGTTAAACAGTGGAAGACCCCTAAACAAATCCAAGATAGCGCGCACACACACACAAGGAGGCTAAGAAAGTTGCTCTATCCCACAAAAGCCCTAAGCATGTTGATTGACTTTAGTTTTGACATTTGAAAAACTTGTAACGAAAATAGCTAACAATGCAAATCAATGCCTTATAAATACATAATTTTTAACAATATTCAAACAAAAATAATAAAAAAAATGATATCAAACAACATCTAAATTTCTCTATTAGGGTAGGAGGAGGATAATACAAACATAGATATAAAATGGACAATCGAGTCATTGATTTGTCAAGCAAACATGATATTTTGAATTCTATAAAGAAGGGATTGAACTTCTAAGATGGTCTCAATTTGATTTTACAAGTTTGAATAGATAAGGAGGGGCCTTCAAGGATGTGAAATTTTCTTATATAGAAATTTATTTTTAATTCATTTTAATGGGTCATGTCCTTTCAATTTTATGTGAAACACACGAGTTGATGTAGCTTCATGGTTCTTTTTTACTGCTATATCTGTAAATAATTTATATGATTATAACATTTTTGTCATTGATATACCAAAAAGTAATGGGCTCATTCATGAGGGGATACGGTTATGAAACCTCCACTAAAACCCCTACGTAACCGACATACTAAAGTCAATAGGCACATTTATGAGGGGAAACAGTTATAAAACCGCTATTCTTGTACAACTCTAACTATATATGAAGCTTCTGATGATTACTGATTTTCGATACCCTTTCAATATTTTCGACGATTAATGTGTCATTAATTGAAAATGAGCTATCGTGCCTAGCCTAAATTTTTTTCATCTTTGTGATGTATAATATGTTTCAAATTTCATTTGTTAAAATCTTGACCAATATGCTTGTGTGTTCATCTTGATTTTTGACTTGCTCATATTTATATTTTTTCTAATGTTTTTTTATTTTTATTCTCGTAAGGATTTCCATGAATCCAAATAAATTGCATTCAATTTTTTTTTCCTTTTGTGATGTAATTTAATTATTTCATAAAAATAAATCATGTCAAATTATACTTGAAAGTCGAAACCCTTTGCTCCTTATAAAGTGGAGGGCGATTGATGATGTCCGGATGGGTTGTGGTTGCAAACCATTTATCTTCTAAATTTCCAATCTCTCCAATTGCAAAACCTATAATTCTCTCTTCCCATTTCCCCCATTGCGCTATCTCCTTCCATGCAGGGCCGGCTCTTCACAGTATGGGGCCCTAGGCGAATGATTTGAGATGACACTAATTCTTTTTTTTTTTTTTTTCTTTCTTCTTTTTTCATATCCGGATTCATATTTTCTCGTTGATATAATTAAATTTCAAAATTAACACTAACTATAAATTGACAAATTTTGTAAACAAATAAAAATAAATTTAATAAATCAATAAAAATAATAGATTGAAACAATATAATTTGATTATTATTATTATTGCAAATTGATTGGTGAGCGAGACTTTAGAGATATCGGATTCTTACCGGATACAACGCTCTAACTTCAAAGCTTCCAAAATATAAGAAAAAATAGAAAAAAAAAAAATTCAGAGTGAAAATAATAGAAAAATAATACACAAACATTGAAATCAAAATTAGAGTTGATGAAAATTACAAAGAATAGGAGGCCCAAAGATGATGAACACAAGAGCCCGAGCAAAAATCATAGAGAGACTAAGAGATGAGAGTGAGAGAGTGTGAGAGATGAAAAAAAAAATTTAGAGAGACTAAGAGAGAGAGATGATAGATAATTTGAAATATAATAAAGTTGTTAGTTAGGAAGTCAATAAGACTTGAAAAAAAAAAGAATTAAATTATATTTATTTTACATTTTTAAATATAATTTCATTTATTTGTTAGTTGGGAAGTCAATTATGGGAATAGAGCATAATAAATAATGTTAACATTATTTAATTAAAAAAAATTTAGGGCTCAAAAACTAAAAAAACAAAAAAAGTTTGGGGCCCCAAAATTTTTAGGGCCCTAGGCGCCGTCTCAACTACCTAAAGGCAGAGCCGACCCTACTTCCATGTCTGCTTAAATTCTCACATTTAGGGCGTAGAAGCACAAGAAGAGAAAGGGAGAGCGGCAGATAAAGGCTTCAAGTGTTTGGCTTTGGCTCCTTCCATCTTTCTTTCTCTATCTATCTACCTCTCAAACCCTTTATTTAGATTTGTCTCCCCCTCACCCTTCATCCATCTCGTCAAAGGCTTTAGGTGTTTGGCTTTGGCTCCTTCCATCTTTCTTTCTCTATCTATCTACCTCTCAAACCCTTTATTTAGATTTGTCTCCCCCTCACCCTTCATCCATCTCGTCAAAGGCTTCAGGTGTTTGGCTTTAGCTCCTTCCATCTTTCTTTCTCTATCTATCTACCTCTCTAACCCTTTATTTAGATTTGTCTCCCTCTCACCCTTCATCCATCTAATCTCTCTATTGCAACACCACCCCCCCCCCCCACCAAAAAAAAAAAAAACCTTTGTTTCTGCGTCTTCTATCATTCAATGCAATCTTCATGCAAGGCAAATTGGAGATTCAAGGTTCAAACATACAGATAATAAGCTATTTGGTTAAAGAGATGCATTGATTTCCGACCCTTGTAATGCATTTGCGATTAGTGATTTTATTGAATTTTGAAATAGGTTGCTTGGCTTTTTGTATATTATGAATCTATAATTCTATATGGTATATTGTTTGTTTGAGTATATATATAACTGTAATCTCTCTCGCATATATTATGTTTCAAATTTTACTTTTTAAAATGTCAAATTTGGAGAAAGACATTTTTCTATATTCAACATTCAACATTACAATGGTGTATTTATATACATGAGTCAAGGAACAAGATCCCAAATTACTCCTAAATATCTGCTCTATAATAATTACACAATAATTGAAAAATGGAAAATGGAAAGTGTAGATATTTCTCTAATACTCCCCCTCAAGTTGGAGCATGGAGATCTGTAATGCCCAACTTGCGTGATAAGTTTTAAAAATGTTCATGACCCAAAGCTTTGGTGAAGATATCAGCAAGCTGACTGTGGGTAGGAATATGCTTAGTGGAGAAGATGCTAACCCATAACTTTTCACGAACAATATGATAATCGATTTCTTTATGTTTTGCACTTTTGTGGAAAATAGGATTCTAGGCAATGTGAAGATCTGTATAAGAGCATAGGTTGGAAATGCAATACACCAAGATCGTTTAAAAGAGTTTTGAGCCATGTAAGTTCACAAGTAGTGGAAGCAAGCACCCGGTACTCAATTTTGGCAGAGGAGCGAGACACTGTAGTTTGTTTTTAGTGCACCAGGAAATTAGACTAGTGCCCAGCTAAATGAAAAAACCAGTGATGGAGCAGTGAGTGAGGCAACAACTACCCCAATCCAAATCAGAATAGGCTAAGACTTGAAGAGTGTTGGCAGTAGGAAAAAATAAGTCTTGACTTGGAGATGCCTTAATGTATTGAAGAACACATACAGCGGCATCATAACGTAGTTGTCTAGGCTGGTGCATAAATTGACTGAAAATACAATATCGGGACGAGTGATGGTGAGATATATCAAACGTCCAACGTGTAATAACCCAAAAAAAAAAATTTTTAAATTAATTAATTAAAATTATTAATCAATTAATTAGTTAAACATTATCAAATTAATGTATTAAGTAAACAATTAAAAAGAAATAATATGAAAAAAAAAAGTTAAGAATAATTACTAATTAATTAACTAAAAATTATTAAATAAAAAAAAACTCAGAAGTCATGCGCAAGCTTTCTCAGCTTCTTAGTCCGTCCTATCGTCTCCGTCTCCGCCTCTCTCTCTCTCTCTCTCCTCAATTCTGTTGACTTAACGAGCACCGATCGAGAAACGGAAGGTATCGTTGGATTCTTAACTTCGCCACCAACATTTCTGCTGAAGCGAATTTGTTGTAAAAGCGGTGTAGGCACCATTCCTAGGGTAAGGTAACTTTTCTCTAATTTCTCAATTTCTCATTAAATCTATTGTTAAATCGACGATCAGACACCACCATAGGGTTATAGTCGTAATCGTCGTCATTTTGACATGAGTAAATTTTTAATTGGGGTTTTCTAGGCCCCACTCCAGAGCGAAAGTGGGATTTGGGAAATTTGGCAAATTGGTTTTATTTGAGAGTATAACTGTTTATTTGGTATTTAAGGGCTTAGAAAATATTAAAATAGTATTTTATTTATGATTAATTTAATGAAATTAGGATTTTTAATTTAGGGTTTGGGTGAGCGTCGCAGGTATTTTTTGGGGTCCCTATTAGCGTAGTTCAAGAAATCAGGTAAGGAGAAATTATATATTAAAGCAGATTTTATGAAATTAAAGATATTAAATTATGTTATAACATATGTATGTTTTGATGTGAATTATTAAAATGTCAACCATGTAAAATTAAGATTTCTGAGCCTAGGACCACTTATTTAGCTATGTATATGTGGAAATGAACTAATGAAAGTGAAAAGTAATTTATGAGGAATTATGTAAGAAATGAAATATATTTTCAGCATATAAATGTTAAATGTGGGTTGGCTTATTTTACGATATATATATATATATATATATTTTACGATATATATATATATATATATATCTCATGCTACATAATTTAACAGTAAAATTCATATGTTAAATTATGCAGCATGAGATTCTGTGTAAATATATGTTAAATGTATGAGATGCAGACTAAGTAAGTAAAGCATTGAGAATAAAATATGAAATGGACTATGTTGCTTATGTATGCTAAATGCAACCATGTAAATGTAAGGCAACTGAAAGACGATCATGTTAATACATTCTAGCACACTTCTATGTAGATTAACTGATGACAGCTGAAAGGAGCTGTAGACTAACTGATGATAACTAAAGACCAACTGTAGTATGAAGGAAAGAAATGAAAATGCAATGTAATGGCAATGAAATGATAAAGGAATGAAATGACAAATGTGAACAATGTAATGTTGATGATTACGTAAAGTGAAATACAATACAATGTTTAAGTTATGAACATGAACAGATGTGTATGATTGAATAATGACAGAAAGAACAATGTACTATGATATTAGAAGTATCTATGTATGTAGAACATGTTATGTTTGGGCGGGGCGCACTTTTCACCTGAGGGCTTGCTGAGTAAGGCGAGTACACTAGTAACTTCAGATGTGGCAGTAGCTGCATAACGTACTAGGGCAGAGGGAACCTACTTGTGTAGGCGGGTATATTTCCTTATCCTTAGGGCCTTTGCCAATAAGCCATTGTTGAACGGTGTGAGTACGAGATCAATCTAATACTTGAGGGCTTTCTGAGTAAGGTGAGTGCTTTGGTATGTTTCAGTTGTGACCTTCGGGTTGCCAAATGTATCAGAGCAAAGGGGTGCTACTTGTATGGACGGGTAATCACCCCTATCCTTGGGTAATCTCGTTGGTTAAATCTTTTGCATGTGTTTGGTTAGGATCAGAGAATGATTTCAGAAATTATGTTAACAATTTTCAAATGTTAAATATTATGTTGTTATATAGACTCATGTTGGCCATGCATTGTTTTAATATATTATTTCTTCTCTTACTGAGATGTGTCTCACCCGAATATAAATTTATCTTTTTCAAGATTTCCTCGAGATCGAGCTTAAAGAGCTCGAGGTTTTAGAGCATTTTTAGGAGATATAAGAAAAAGGGTATAAACATTTTTAATGATATTTTTGGGAATGTAGATATTTTATGTTTTATATTTTAAGTCTTCTAGATTTTATGAATGGTTGTGAAACATACTGGTGTTGTGAATATTGGAAGTGTAGGTTATGTTTATGGAGATATGTATATATTTGAATACAGGTGGATGATTAATTTATTATGGTATGTAGATAGATTTAGAAAACTCTGGTATTATATTTTTTGGAATATTATAGTTATATTTTCCACTGCATAAATGATATTAGAATGTGGATTATCAAGTAAATGAATGGATTAGTAGCACTCCGGGCAACACAATTGAGATCAGTGGTAAGTTTGCTGATAGACAATAAATTAAACTTAAATGAAGGCACATAAAGAACATTAGAAAGAGAGAAATTAGGAGAAAAACGCATAGTGTCGGTATAAGTTACAGGAACAATGTCACCATTTGGAAGCTTAATGGGGCATGGCGGATTAAGAAGTTCAATATTATTAAGAGAAGACAAATTGGAAGTCATATGATTGGAGGCACCTGAATCAACAATCCATTTAGTATTACAAAAAGAAGCAAAATGACAAGAGGCAAGGTTACCAGCAAAATTGGCAGAGTTGGTGTTCAAAGGCAATAAAAGATCAAAGAGTTAACAGTATTGTTCGCTGGTGAGACCAGGGATAGCAATCCCAGGAGAAGATGAAGAACCTGTGACAATATTTGTGGCCATTGAAGAACCAGATGTGATGTTGGTCATAATTTCATATCAGTTCAGATGAATCAAACCGTTGAATCGGGTCAGATCCGATCTCTGCAACGGTCAAAAAAAATATAAATCTTCGAGTTGATAGCCTGGCCATAAGAACTGAAAGGCAAATTTAGCGACTATTTAATCAAAGAAGTCGAAGGTGCCGTCGGAGTGCCGCGTGGGAGCCTTTTAGGTGGAGATGCTTAGAGCAGAGATATGAGACAGAGAGAGACAAACAAAAGGAGAATAAGAGAGAGAGCATATGACAAATGCTGTTACTACTGCTCTTGCCGGAGAAGACAACCGTAGACGGAGGAACGTCAGAGAACTTGTAACTGAGAGATGAGAGAGAGCTTGAGGCCAGAGAGATGGAAAGATAGCAGAGAGAAGTTCGCGAGACTAAGATATTCCCAGATGAAGAATACGACGCAAACGCACACCAGAGCAAAGATGCTAAAGAAGAGAGAAGCACCGAAAAGATAAGGTGAACGACGACAAGCACCGGTGAAGATGACTGCTGCTGAGAATTGGGAGGACGAATTGAGAAGAAGGCGTGAGCACTAGAGACGATGAGAATAAGACTGAGATGGATTGTCGGAAATCTATGAAAAAAAAAACAACTGAGGAAGATAACTAGAGAGAGAGAGAGAGAGAGAGAGAGAGAGAGTCTACGGGAGACCTTGAGAGCTGCCAGAGAACTTTTGCAATAACCGAGATGCGGCAGGAGGGAGAAATGAAGAAGACAAGAGAAGAGCAAGAATGTCGCCGGAAAAACAGAGAGATGGGGAAAAAAACGCCGAAAGAGATGGTTGAAAATATGCTGCATTGACTACTGCTTCGCCGGACTAAGAGAGACAACTGAGATGAGAGCTACGACTGAAAAACATCGAAGAACTGAGTGCCTGCGAATCAGAGATGACGCATGAGATTGAGGGAGAGATGCCAACGATGAAGAATCGAGAGAGACTGAGAGGCGGCGATGGCTTAGAAAGAGGAAGAGATTAGGGTTGCGGTAGTGGCGCTGTTAGGCTCTAATGCCATGTTAGAGAGCTCATCCTCAAAACCTAGGTATTAATGGAAAGGGGGCTAAAAGGATCTTATACTGACTTTGGAACTGCTCTTGGAGATGATGTGGGACTAGACGCACATTAATACTCCCCCTTGAGCCCATGGGGGAAACGAGACGAGGATAGCCCATATGGGGAAATGAGGCGAGGAGAAGTCCAACCCATGGAGGAGCCAAGCAACCCAAGGCCTAGCTCTAATACCATGTTAAATTTGGAGAAAGACATTTTTCTATATTCAACATTTAACATTACAAAGGAGTATTTATATACATGAGTCAAGAAACAAGATCCCAAATTACTCGTAAATATCTGCTCTATAATAATTACACAATAATTGTAAAATCGAAAGTGTAGATATTTCTCTAATATAAAATTTTAATCAACATGATTGTGTGTTTATATTGATTTTTCTTTTGCTCTTATTTGCATTTGTCTAATCTTTGTTTTCGTTTTTTTTTTTTTTTTTTTGTTCTTATGGGGCTTTCCATGCATCCAAATAAATTGTATTCACTAGCGATGTAATTTTATTATTTCAACATTATATTTGTAATGTCCTATGCACATTAAACTGTTAGCAGCTAATGAACAAAACCCAAGTTCAACTCAAAGTAAAAAATTAGTAAAGATATAAAAAAGAATTAGAAGGAATATATTGTAGTAGGAGGTGTTAACACCGGAGGAGTCTATAGGTGTGCTTGATACACATGGGTGAGCACCAATTTGACCCAAAAGCTTAAGCCTATTGGGTCTTGGGCTACACCATGTATATAAGCACCCATCAAATTCTCACTTTTTCCAATGTGAGACGAACTTCACAAGTGGAATTCTTAACAATCTCCCCCTCACTTGTGAGTTTCAATTACTCCCCCTTGAATAGAAGTTCCATCACATGTGAGTTCCAACTGCTCCTCCCTTGAACGGAAGCCATCTTCTCCCTCATGGGACAAATTTTCCAACAGTTTGCTCAAGTGGGCCGTCTTAAGTGTCTCGGATTGTATTCTAAATGGCGCCTCCAAACCAATCCTACCTCCCACGTCTTGACTCAATTTGGATCCATCTTAGCAGCTTAAATGATCCTTCTTAACCTCAGTCACACACTACCACACCCAGAGTTATGAACTATCCGCTCTGTTACCACTTGTTAAATTCTCAACAGGAAAAAGTATGCAAAGAGAAATTGTGTGATTAAATGCTAAAAGGGGCTCTTTTATAATTATAGCAAGGTGAAATCAGTGGTTAAGAATTAATTTGAACTCAAAATCAAAATTAATTATTTTTCTCTACTTATTGCTAAGAATTAATTGTTAAAAAATGATTTCTTAAATCTAGAAAGTTGCTTTTTAAATCAGTAAATTTAAACATGTTTAATCCAAAAATTGTTTTTCAAGTGTAAATCAAATCTTATAATAACATCCTTGTACACTTGAAAGATATTTAATTGCAAAAACTGTTATTGATATCTAAATGTTAGAGGAAAAAATTATTCAAAATAAGAAAAAAAATAGAAATTAAAATAAAATTTTGCCCAACTCCTGCATGATTTTGGCGATTTAGCATGATGTGCATTTGTTATGGGTTAGTCCAAGACCCACTTCTTAACGTACCCCTGTAATATACCTAGTTTGGTTTGATATCATGCCTAAAATTAAAGAACTATTCTCACAACTAGTTGGGGCTAGAGTGTCTCCCTAAATTTGAAGCACTCCAATATGTACTCAAGTCTAACAAAATATGTAATTATGTATCATAAACATAAGACTTCCCAAAAAAGTACACATAACACTTCATTTATTTTTAATTGCATTAAATGACTAGAGAAAATGCGCGAAATTTTCATTTTATGCATAGGAAAAAAATGATATGGTGCCAATGGTATTTTTTAAGTGCTAATAATGTTTTTTAACAAATATTTATATATTTTACAAGGACTGGCTTGAAAATATGTTTTTGAATGAACTTTGTCATTGCATTTAGTTGCTACTAAAAAAAACATTTATACTCAATTAATGGGAAAATTACAAGGAAGACGAGGCATGTCAGACCCAGCTTGGTTGACCTCCTTTCAATGCACAACGTCAACATCATTCCATTAATGCGTTGAAATGTTAGTTTGAAAAAACAAAAAAGCAAGTTATGTCGTGCGAATAATGGCAAATTTGCCCATTGGATCACACCCACAATGGCAAACCCGCCCCACGGTGACGTGATCTCCCACTAATCAATGCTAAGTATTATTAGACTATTATAAGTGCAACTATTATCATGAGGAAATTAAATGCATACAAACAGGGCCCAAGGTATCATTGTCGAAAATTATGGAGAAAAAATCAAAAACTAAAAAAAGAAATCAAAAATAAAAAAAAAACTAAAATATTAAAAATATGCAATGTTTGATAAGTATTATAAAAAAAAAATTAAAAAAGTATGTTCTTTTTTTGCCCTTGAATCAAATAACAACTAACAAATATGGTTAGAACAATGTGAATGCAAAAGAATGCAAATAGAAATATAATATAATAAAAATATAAATTAATGAAAGTTATTTACTTAAGTATAATTTTAAAAATCACTTTTTAATTCTCCAATTATAATCCCATTTTTTAAAGTAAAGTTTGGATATTAAAATACAGTAATAAGTGATTGTCAAAACAATTGAAAAGTAAAAGACCTTATTTTAAATTTTTTTTATATAGAAAAAGATAATTTTATTAAAGTTAAGAAACTGAATACAAGACATGGAGGACAAGGAATCCTCCACAAAGAGCTAGAAAAGTATAAGAAAAACTATAAACAACAGGGAATATACCAAAATAGGAAAAACAAAATACAAAAAAAAAATCCATTATTAGTCTTTAGTAAAGTTAAACAATGGAAGATCCCTAAAAAAAAAGCCCAAAGTAGCACACACACAAGGAGGCTAGGAAAGTTGCTCTATCCCACAAAAGCCCTCAACATGATGATTGACTTTAGTTTTGACATATGAAAAACTTATAACGAAAATAGCTAACAATGCAGATAAATGCCTTGTAAATATATAATTTTTCACTATATTCTAACACAAATAAAAAAAAAATGAACAATGTCTAAATTTCTCTATTATGGTAGGAGGAGGATAATACAAACATAGATATAAAATGGACAATTGAGTCATTGATTTGTCAAGCAAACATGATATTTTGAATTATATAAAGAAGGAACTGAACTGCTAAGATGGTCTCAATTTGATTTTACAAGTTTGAATAGATAAGGAGGGGCCTTCAAGGGTGTGAAATTCCATTTTACTGGGTTGTGTCCTTTCTATTTTATGTGAAAAATACGAGTTGAAGTAGCTTCATGGTTCTTTTTTACTACTACGTCTATAAATAATTTATATGATTATAACATTTTTGTCATTGATATACCAAAACTTAATAGGTTCATTCATAAGGGAACACAATTATGAAACCACCATTAAGACCCCTGTGTAACTGACATACTAAAGTAAATAGGTACATTCATGAGAGGAAAAGGTTCTGCTATTAAAACCCCCCGCATAAATGCTATTAAATTATCCATAACCCCCACAAGTGCAATATTGCACCCATAAATGCTAAATTGAAGGAGGGTCAACCTCCACTACTATAAAAGGGTGCTTCGAGAGGATGTAGGCATCTCATTCTTACTCTCACTTTTCTATTACTATTGTAATATAGAGTCTCCCACAATTCCTAACTTAGGCATCGGAGTGATTTCCTAGAGTACACCCCAAGTCTTCCAAGTCATCTACGTTTGGTTTTTTTTTTTTTTTTTTTTTTTTAAGATGGACACAGTCAAACGATGATCCATAAAATTTGTTCAATTTTTGGCAGCAACAATTGATGCCATTTGTAGGAATTGGGAGGTTTTCCATATTTGACCATGGTCACATCACCTAATTCTAATTCAGAACCTGTTGCAAGAGAAAAAAAAATCCCAGAAGATTAAAAATCGTGTTTTGGTTGCATTGAATGCTCTTTCTTATTGATAGATGCTAATTTCCAATGCTAAAGATTCAATACAATGTTTGCAATTGTTGATGCAGGCAATTCCTTCAACTCTGTTGGAGAATCCATGACACCTATAAAGCTAGAATCTCGTAAGCATGCACCTACAGCCAGGCTGGCTTTCTCCATTAAGGTACACCTCAAAATGTTTGACATATATACCTAATCTAACTTGGCAAAACAAGTCCTTTTTCATCAACATATATTTTCTAGTTGTAGTAATCAATAAACTCAACTGTAGGGAAGAATTTCAGAAAGAGGAGGAGGCTAGAAATCATCAATCATGTCCTAGCCATTCCAGCCTTACTGTGCACAACCACAACATTTTCAATATCCTCCTTTAACCATAAGTATGCAATTTGACATAATGATATTAAGAGTTGAATGGGAGGGTAATTATGATCATCAAATGGGAAGCTAGCTAGCTTTCCTTCAAATAATGATGCATCATATAGCCTCTTAGAACATAGATTATATACTTTGTGTTTGTCCTTGTGATGGGTTTCAAAGAATTTGATGACTTCTTCTATGTTGTTCTAGTAAAATCCCTCAATATATCTGAAAAACCCAGAACTCATGTCACGATCAGGAACTGATAGCAACTATGTTCTTTGGTATCTTTGTTTGTTTTAAGAGACAACATGTCGAGCCTTAACCTATACAACCTTCACAACATTCTTACACATACAAAGTGTATTTGAAGATTCTTTTGTATTTGGCCACTATTTTCCTCAAACAATGTCACAATGGCTGATAATCATTTCTGATTTCTCCCTTGCCCGAAAATTTGCAAGATCATTTAAGTTCTACACCAGCAAGTTTTGCCAAGCCATTAAACTCATGAAAGGTTGCTCTAAAGATGACTTGTGTAGCTTCAAGCAACGAGCCATTGTTCACTACACTTATTATTATGGTGCCTATCCTAAAGTTGGGTTTGCAAGCGTTAACATCCAAATTCAACTCATGACTCCTTTTGCCTTTCCACTGTCTCTATCTTCTATGAGAAAATTTGGAAAATTAATTGATGATACCACTTTTTTGTGGTCCTTATGGAATTAGGATAATCCTCCCAACCTACAAATGCCTGCCATGTTCACTAACCCTGATTCATCACTCTACAACAAGGTACAAGACGCCAAACATCAACCACTGACCCTAATGGATTTAGGTTATAATTGTGTTGATCCCACAATAAGTGTAAGGAATCAAATGTCCAACAATCTCTGTTGACCCTATGGGTCATACCCTATTTTGATTATGACAAATACTCTAGTATTTAATGGTTTGATGAGTTTGTGTGCAGGACTAATCAAACGTATCATATGGCGCACGCACATGGATTTGTAGAAGACGAAGACTCAAAATGTGTATTCATTGTAATTTATATTTATCATATTGAGTCTGTAATAAAATAAGAAATGGTCTGTAATAATTAATGTCTTACCTGCATGGTAGGATCGATAAGCTCATGATCATAGATGGACCTTAGGGAACAACCTTCGGTGGACCAACATCGGATTTTTTCGGTGTTCTCGAACTAAAAAAGACCTAAAAATGACCCTAGGACACTCACACATGCATATATATGAATGTTCATTTGAGTAGGGTGTTTGCATGCTTAAACAGGACCAAAATGCTCGAAATAGGCACATTTGGTCGACCGTACTTCACAATACATATACTCCCGGTCGACCGAACCCGGACCTGGTCAACAGTTTGACCACAGTCCGATCGACCGAAGTCATATAGTTCATTTATACTCGGTCGACCGAACTCCCTTTGAGTCAACACTTTGACCTCCTAGTCGACCGAGCCCAAAATGAATGCCAACGCTCTGGTTGACCGAGGGTCCTCAGGAGATGCTCCAACGGTCTGGTTGACCGAACCATCTAGTCCATTTCTTCCCGATCGACCGAACAGAGCTATTTACAAAAATCGCCCTTCCCGGTCGACCGACCCTGTAGTTCAAATTTGGCCCGGTCGACCGAACAATATGAACTTTGGTCGACCGGACCTTTCAGGTTTCCCCTAATTTTTTACCGTGGTTAACTTTTTTAAATGGGGTTAAAATAATTAAATTGTATTAAAACTTTCCTAATAATTCCAAGTGTGTTCTAAACGGTTATATTTTGGGGAAAGTCTATATATACCCCCTCATTTGGAATAATTAGATAGAGATTAGCAAAAATAATTAGCAAATATCTTCTGATTCTCAAAAGCTCTATTTTTCACATCCAAGTTTCATTTTTCCATTCTTACTAAACCTCGCTGCAAATCTTGCTAAGTAAGAGTGCTATTGTAAGCATCTAGTTTAGCTTACTCTCTCGTTTGTTCTAGTTGATTGATATATATTTTTATCCGAGAGTAAGCTTGAAGTTTTTCTAGGAGACTTCATTAATAAGTCTTCCATAGGAAAACTTCGTAGAGCTTGTGAATTTTGCATCGTCATTACAATACTCAAGAGTTCGTATTGCTTTTTGTTTGTGAAACAAATTTTTGCAAATCCATTTCAAATATCTCGTGTGATTTACTTTGAGAAATATTTTATTGAGATATTTGTGCATACGCAAAAATATCTTTGTTGAAATAGCCTTTGATTGATTTTATCTTCTTGAACACAAAGATCAAATTACTTTATAAATTAAATATGAATATCTCTTGTGGTTTATATTGAGAAATATTATTTGTGGAGATATTTGAAGTGTGCTTATGATCTTTGGTTGTGCATTGTGATTGAAATATTATTTTGTCACAAAGATCCTATCATTTACACTCTCACGCACTGATTGCTATATTTGCATAAATATTTGAGAGTAGACACTTAGACTACACCAAGCTTATCATATCCTATCTTTTGGTAGTGCATTAGTTATAATGTGAGTATTAGGTACATATCTGCTTTACATGAAAGCACAATCATTGTACCATTTGATTGAATTTCAAATCTATTGTATTTCCAGGCACGGGCTTGAAAAGGGAGACTAGCCCTTTGAAATAGTCCCCAACTGGCTTAGACCCAGTTAGGAAAGCCAGGTGCACCATCCTGGTAAGGCGTGTTGGTTGAGGTCAGCCCCTTAATTGACCTGGTTGTAAAGGTTGAGGTCAGTCTTATGCTAATTGACCTGATTATTTAGGTACCACTCCACATGTTAAGTGAGCCTATAGTGGTAATCCTTGTGCTTGTTAGCCAAGGCGAGGACGTAAGCAATTTGGCCAAACCTTGATAACATTTCTAGGTGTCATTTCCTTTACTGCTTTAATGTGCATGCTTGATTAAATTTCCATTCCAATCTAAATTCCATTGTATATCTGCTTTGATTTATTTTGCATGCACCAGATTGACCTTAGGCTTGTGTAACATTGTTGATTAGTAGATTGACCTAGGGGATAAAATTTTCAAATACCAATTCAACCCCCTCCCCCCCCTCTTAGGATTGCACCAAAGCTAACAATCTCTTAATCATGTATCTACAAATTGTGTCTAATGGCAAAACTACATAATAGCATTTCAGAATGTTTTTGGTGGTAAAGATGGGCCAAACACCAAAGTAATTTCTAGAGATGCCCAATGGTCTCGTCTATGTATGCACCTAGTGCATTATGCTTATATGGTTCCAAGAAAGATATATATACGGTCAACAACATATCACATCATATTGATCTTCCATCCATTTTAAAGAATTCAAGAGAAGGAATTGTTATACATGTAAAGCTCTCCTAAATTCTATGCACTAGGTCCACCACCAAATCGATCTTCTGTTGCCACATGTAAGGCTCTCCTAATTTCATATTTTAATTTAAACAAATTCTACACGAACATGGTTTCTCAGTTCAAGAACATTCTTGTTCTAACACTTCTACCTCGTGAAATAAAAGTTCTAAAGCATGGAATTAGAACCCTGGGGTTATTTGTGATAGGTCTCATGTTAATGACATCTTGAGAACAATACCACCTTTCTCATTACACAGGCCATATCTTTGAGGGAGCCATAGCTAAATGCATAAATGGCTTGGTTTCAAAATGTCGACAGTGTCCTACAAGACTCCAACTTCATAACTGCCAATATAAACTTGGCTATTTGGATCTTCCAACAGTTCCATTCAAGAACTGCATTGATCAATATGTATGTTTCTTTGTTGTTGGATTCAGTCGGTAAAAGCTGTCTTTAGACACCAAGAACAAATCCTTCTGAAAATTTGAAAGCACAAAACAAATCCAATGTATACACAAAACAAGATAAGCAGTTTACGCTCACGACAGTGGCTATATCTTCAAGTGAGGGGTAGTTAATTCTAAGTGGCTACTACACTAGGAAGCAAGGGGTATGATTTGAAAAATGTATGCAGAGCGTGGCGCCTTTAGGAACCCTAGAAAATGGCAAGTCACTTGGGAAGCCCTTTCTCAAAATCCCACTTTCATACTACTACGCTTCGATTCGCACGCCAAATCCGCCGATTAATATAAGAATTTGAGCATCAATTTGAATATCCAACAATCTCTGCTTTTGGTGAACTGGCTCAAGGACGTTCATGTCTCGCTTAGGGTTCCAATTCCTAAAGTTTTGGTTGACATCGAATCCCCCACCAGTTTTAGAGCATTGGAGGATCACATCGAGGTTAAGCTTGTTTTTATTCTTCTTGATGATCACCCTGTCATTTCCAACTTTGATTCCCTTTTGAACAATTTATCTGCATATGATTCTCAAGGGGAAGATGAATTATAGAATGAATCAATACTGCCTTCATTGGATTCTAATCTAAAGAGCCTAACTTCAAAAGAAGGGGCTTGTTGCTATTCATTTGGAGTATGATCTTTTGGAATGTAAATTTTTTGACTAGGATAGAATTACAAAATATGAGTTGCAAGATTCTCCAGTGAAATTGTTATCACAACATCATGTGATCGGTTCATTATGGGTGTGCAATTCAAACTTTTGATATGAAAGCTTATGTTCTCTAAACACTTTCTTTCAAATGTTGGACCCGAATTAGTGAAGAAATGATACGAAGGCAATAGTGCCTTTTATATGCCTTCATAAAGTTTATATGTTCAAGGTCGTCCCACCAATATTATGGTAACTGCATTGTTGAGCTTGGCTAGTGACCTAGGCAGCATACTTTCATGGATGAATGGAAAGAGATCTTTTTTGGCATTAAAATAGGTTGTTGCTTCTTCTCTACCAGATTTATGAAAGTCATGAGAACCATGGATAACATTAAGTTGCCTAATGGGGCTTAGTCATGCACTGATTTGGAATTTTCTGACCATGGATTGGCAAGTGATCTTGATAATGATAACTTTATTGACGCTAAAGACACTAAAAATGGGTCACAAAAAGTCTAAAAAAGCTAAAGGTGTTGGTACTAAAGCATTGGTGTCCTTTGCTTCTATTGATGCACCTACTGCATCAGTTCTAGTGGAGAAAGTAAAAAGTTCTCGTCCTTTACAATCAGAGGAGGATGACCCTTTCAATGGAATTTTGAACATCTTGAAAGGCTATTTGGCTAATGCCAGAGTGATGTTTTTGATCAAGTGTTTGACTTTAGTAATGTGGCTAATGACAAAGAAAAGATAAAAAAATCTTATGGTGAACAAAAGAATGATGCCATCCTTTCTAGCAGACTAGAACTTGATTCTGCTAGAGCATAGAGAGTTCCCATATTTTTGCTTGAGCCTCCACTTGGGACTAAAAATAGGTACAGAAGAGGGGAAACCAACAATAGAATTCCTCCAACAAAGCCTATGGACGATGTGACTTCTACAAATAAACATATAAGTTTAGAGCCTCAATTCCTAAACCAAGGAAAGCAATAGTCGTTAATTTTGAATGGCTCCTTCTCAACAAGATATACACAGTGGCTCGAAACCAATTCCCCTACATTCTGAAACTCAAGACTTTCTAATGAGATTCCTAGTCAAGAACCATATCATCCTGGCACTTCCAGTTCATCAACATCTAATTATGGGATTTTTAGTGCTCCAAAGGCCAATGCCATCAGGAGACAAGGTATTGCCATAGATGTCAATATGAACAAATAAAGTAACACATATTTTGCGAGGGGCTTTAAAGTTGGAAAATACATTTCCATAATTAATCATGCAAGTTCTATGGATGTTCATTCCAAAGCATCGATGCAGCCATACCATTGTAAGGGTTTTGAGAAGAATCGAGTGCCATTGAAATCTGGCACACCTGGATGGTTTATGCCATTAGGGGTCAATAGTAACCTCATGATAAGCTTCTCTGATGATGGTAGTGGTAGTGATTTTGAAAGGTGTAGACAAGGAAAAGGCTTCAAAAACCTAGGGCAATGATCATGGAGTGACAAGCAATAGAAGACCGCCTATTCCAACACAAGAAAAGATGTGAATGTTATGTCAAGCTACAAGAAATGACACTAAATTTATACTTAAGAAAGCTTCACTAAATCACTCAGTTACCTCATTAATGACCAACTCCAGGAACCAATTCAAGGAATGCTGGGACAACCTCGATTGTGTAAGGAAAATATATGCAAAGTAGGTTTTCCTAGCTGAGGATCTTGAATAAAATTGGGAAAGGTTGAGACAGGATGAAACAAATGAAGTTAACTAGCACGATGCCACCATCAAAGAAAGACAGTCAGGTGAAGGTTCTGCCCATGACAGCCTTCTTGCTGAAACCAAAGATGACTTTTTCTTATGATCAATTAAAAGGCATTATAGTTGTTGAACATTTAAATGCTTCAAACAAAAATCGAAAAGTTGAGAAGTTCAAAACTCCAAGTTCTATGGAATCAGACGAGCATAGTATTTTAGGTATGAACAAATCCAGTTCCTATGGAGATTTCGACAGCATAAAAGGGCAAAATACCTAGTTGGATGCTGCAAATGCATTCCTTAAAGCAGACGATATAACCAACTCAGACATAAAAAGATATCTTGTCCCACAAAGGAAGCAATTCCAACCAAGACCTGCCCTTGCAAGAATTTAAATATAAGAAGGCTCAACCCAAAGGTGGGCACGACTCGCTAGGAATGACCCAACTAACAAGCTAAGCTCATAAGGCCCAAAGTCATGGCCCGTCTGATGAGCACCACTCATAAGGCCCTAAAGACACACCCAACTAATGAGTATAGCTCATGAGGCAACCTAAGAGTGAGCATGACTCACTAGAAATGGCCTATCTAATGAGCACCACTCACGAGGCCCCAAAGACATGCCCACTTGATGAGCATGGCTCGTGAGGCAAAGAATGAGTGAGCACAACTCACTAGCAATGACCCATCTAATGAGCACTACTCATGAGGTCTCGAAGATATGCCCAATTGATGAGCACAACTCATAAGACAAGGAAGAAGTGAGCATGACTCACCACCAATGGCCCATTTGAAGAGCACCACTCATAAGGCCCCGAAGACATACACAATTTGTAATGCCCCAAAAATAATTATTATAAGATGATGTAGTGAATCCTAAAAATAACAACAACAACAACAACAACAACAATAATAATAATAATAATAATAATAATAATAATAATAATAATAATAATAATAATGATAATAATAATAATAATAAATAAATAAATAAATAAATATAAAGTAATTAATTAATTTAATTTAATAAGTAATTTAAATAATTATTAATTATATAATATATTAATATATTAATATAATATAATATAATATAAATTATAATATAATATAGTATAATATATATAGTAAAGCTTCCTGAAGCTTAACTTTAGGAAGCATCTGAAGATTGAATTTCAGAGAAGCTGCGCAGCACCCCTGACTCTCTCATCTCTCTCTCACACTCTCTTTAATTTCTTGACTGATTTTTGCCCAATCGAAAATTAGAAACTACCGTTGGATTCCATTCTCCGCCATCGTCATTTCTACCTGAGCGAATTTATCGTAGGAGCGGCGTAGGCATATCTCTTGGGGTAAGCTAAATTCCCACTCTTACCTCAATTTATTGTAAATCTTAAACCTAATTGACAATCGGACACCACCACAAGAACCTAGGGATTATTCTATACAAGTCGAGCGGAGCGGATTTCTCGTGCGATTGTCATAGGCATAACCCCAAAATTAGGATAAAAGAGTTATTAATGGGCTAATTATTATTTAGTTAATGTAGATTTAGAAATGCTAGAATACTAAGCATTTTGAGGTTGAATTTGGGTTATTGAATTCAACACCCGGGTGAGCACCGTGGGTGTAATTTCGGGACACTGTAGGCATAATTCAGAAAACCAGGTAAAGGTGTTAAATATTATTTTAAATGTTAATTTGGAGTATATGGAGTCTAGGGAAGGTTACATGTGTATTATTTTGTGAAATGAGTTAATTAATCTAGGGAAAACGCGAATTGCGGGATTTGAGTTTCGGACGACAAGAGTGTAGGGTATGGGTTTCAACGAGGCTCTCCTTAAGTCAGGTAAAGGGAATAAATTATAGCAGTTTTGTTGAGAATTGCTCGTTGGAAATTTATGTGAAAATGAATTACAGTACTTTACTTGAAATTATTATGATATATTATATTTTACCTAAAATTATTATAATATAAATATCAGATAAGAAATTGCGTGGCTTATGATGTATGCTGAAAATTATACCTGATGATGAGTATTTTTTGAGAAAATGATGAAATGAGAACTATCAAGGTGTTTACGGGAAATGATGAAAATGACATATAAATACGTGTATAGAAATGATTTTTATGAAAATGGGAAAGTATGAATACAGATTTGAGTATGTTGAGAAGTATTGAAAAACGTGAAATAAGTTATATGCTAGCATGAGAATGAAATGAATGTGAAATGAGATATATGTGTATTATTATGAAATGAATTTTGCAATGTGAACTCTGAGATATGTGTATTAGAAAATGAATATGAAAATGAGAATATTGCAACGTGAATAATGCAATATGGGAACAGAAATACAATGATTGAGATGAGAATACTCATGATAAATGCTGGGAAATGTGAACATTGCAAAGTGTGAAAGCTGTAATGGGATCATTGATATGTGATTAATGAAATTCCAATACCGGATAATGATTGCGGGTATGTGTTAATGATAACCCTGATGGATGGATATGGAAACCCTAATGATGGGTTGTGATATTGAACACGGTACCGTTGCTAGTGGTATTAGTGCAACCACACGGAGTCGTGGAGCATGTGGCGTGACAGTCGACTGAGTTGTTTAGTAGAGTTGTTGTGCCCCCTGAGTCTGGATCAGGGCTATAGGCCGACCAGTCGTACTACAGACGTGAGATATGTGATATGATATTTTGATCTAACCGGATCGCCCAATCGCAGTTAGATCCAGCCTTTGGGCCACATAACCTTGACCATGGGGGGAAGCATGGCATGGAAAGAAAGATCCTCAGGGTAGCCATAAGTTACAGATGCGATGTTGGTACTAGATACCAAGGATACTCATGAGCTGGATAGTGAAATGGAAATGGAAAGTAAAAGAATGATAAAAATGGGCTAAAATAAGAAATGAAAGAAATAATGGAAAATGAGAAATAGAGAATGATAAAATTAAGAAATGGGTCCATGTGAGTTAATAATATCAATAATTGAGGTAAAGTGAAACTCTCCGCCTTAGGACTTACTGAGTAAAGTGAGTGCTCTAATAGGTATCAGATGTGGCCATACCTAACTGCATAACGTGTTAGGACAGAGTTGACGTGGTAACAGGGTTGTTGACGTGGCCGATTTATGAATATTGTTGATGACGTGTGAATATTTATTATTGTTTATTAGAAAAAAATGGTATGAAAAATTGGGGTGTCACTAATTGGTATTAGAGCCTAGGTTGCTAGGTTCTGCAGACTTTACTAGACAGCGAAATACAATACCAAAGTATAGGAGTGGATTTCGAGGAAAATAGGAGACGGGTAGATTGGAATTTGAGTTAGTGATTGTTAGAGGATAAGGTGATAATTTAGGATTCCATATTGTGGCCTAGAGATAAGAGTACTAGGGTTGTTTCTATGTTTTTCCTAGGGTGACGATTTCAGGAAAATCATGGATACAACTGTTGGGTTTTGTTTCTGAGTGATATGACTAAATCTTAAATGGGGATTGAGGATGTGGAGATAAATGGTTGTATGAGAGTAATTTATGAGTTATAGTAGTGTATTGGTTATGTGATAGTAATTGTATGCTGAGACTAGTTGTTCCCTTTGCAGGATGGATTCGGCAAACAGTAACATGAATGCGGGAGGTGATGGAGCAGAACCTTCCAGTATGGGTGGTGGAGACTCTGACACAGTGTTGTGTAGCATCACCCAACAAGTGATGGCTGAGATGGTTAGCAGCTCAGGGGAGCGGAGCTGCATGATCGAGCAGTTTACACGTATGCGACCCCCGTTTTTACTGGAGGAGCAGACCCACTAGTAGCAAAGAACTAGGTCCAGGACATAGAGGACATACTGGCAATTATCTCATGTATAGACAAGCAGAGGGTGTTATTTTCCACATTTAAATTGACTCGGGAAGCAAAGCACTGGTGGAGGTCGGTGAGATTACTAAAGGAACAGAGACCTAACCCTATAGCGATGATGTGGAGTCGCTTCAGGGAGATTTTCTTCAAGCGGTACTTTCTCGTTACTGTTAGGAGTGCAAAGGCATAAGAATTTCTGCATCTGACACAAGGGTCTTTGATGGTGCAGCAGTATGCAACAAGATTAATTGAGCTGTCTCAATTCGCCCCATATCAGGTGCCATATGAGGAGAGGAAAGCGAGAAAGTTTGAGGAGGGCTTGAGGCAGAACTTGTATGAGCAGGTGGTAGGCTTTCGAGCTCATACCTTCTTAGAGATAGTAGACAGAGCATCAATGAATAAGAGCAGCTTATAGAGAGGCGCAACAGCACAGAGCCAGAGGAAGAGGCCCGTGCCTCTCGATTTTCAGACAAGGTCCAGCCGAGGGCCTTGGAGGAGGCAGGAGAGCAAAGGGGGATAGATATAGGGAGGAGGAGATCGAGTAGTACAGGGCAAAAAGATGCCCCCACCTTGCCCCATATGCTTCAGAAGACACCCAAGAGAGTGCCAGGTTAGGGAGGTGGTCTGTAATCGGTGCCATCAATCTGGACATATAACGAGAAATTGTCAGGCACCACCAGCGATGGCGGCTACTCCTCGACCATATAGAGGAGGCTGTCAAACACCTCGAGGCGAATATCAGAGGAATACTGCTTCGACACGAGTTTATACACTAATGCTGGGAGATGCTGAGGCGGCAGGAGATGTGGTGACAGGTACTGTTTCAATAATGTCATTTAAAGCTACTGCTTTGTTTGATTCAGGGGCAACTCATTCTTTTATCACCCAGAAATATATTAAGTTGTGTGGGTTTGAACCTCAGTAGTTAGATATTAGTTTGTCTGTTGCTACACCAACTGGGGCTACCCAGTGGGTATTCAAGGGAGGTCTTTGTCAGCTAATCTAGTGGTTTTAGATATGCATGGATTTAAGGTAATCTTGGAGATGGACTGGCTAGCTGCCCACTATGCCAATATTGATTACCGTAAGAGAGAGGTAGTGTTCAGACCTCCAAAGGGATAGGAGTACAGATTCGTGGGATCATGTGTGCGCACCCCACCTTAGTTATTATCAGCTATTCAGGCACGTAGATTGCTACTAGAAGGCTGTCAGGGATTCTTGGCCTATGTGAAGGCAATATCAAAAGGGGAGCTAAGGGTAGAGGATATCCCAATGGTGAGGGATTTTCCTGATGTATTCCTTGAGGATTTATTGGGACTACCTCTTGATTTTGAGGTAGCGTTTGTTATTGATCTAGTTCCGAGGACAACATCGATTTCGAAGGCGCCGTACAGAATAGCACTAGAAAAGCTGAAAGAATTGAAAGAACAGTTGTAGGAGCTGTTAGATAAGGGGTTTATTTGGCCCAGTGTGTCACCTTGGGGAGCGCTGATTTTACTTGTGAAGAAAAAGGATGGGTTGATGAGGTTGTGCATTGACTACAAGGAAATAAATAAAGTGACTATCAAAAATAAATACCCACTCCCTCGTATCAATGATTTGTTTGATCAGCTACAGGGGACACAAATCTTCTCAAAGATAGATTTACTCTCTAGGTTCCATCAGGTGAAAGTCAGGGCAGAAGATGTTCAGAAGACGACATTTAGAACACGGTATGGCCACTATGAATTTCTAGTTATGCTGTTTGGTTTGACGAATGCTCCTGCAGTGTTTATGGATTTGATGAACATGGTTTTTCACTAGTATTTGGATTAGTTTTTGGTAGTATTTCTTGATGATATACTGGTGTATTCAAAGAGCCCAGTGGAGCATAAGGAACATCAGAGGATAGTGCTTCAGGTGCTGAGGAAAACAAGTTGTATGTGAAGCTCAAGAAGTGTGAGTTATGGCTGGAGTAGGTTACCTTCCTTAGACACGTTATATCCAAAGGTAGTATTTCTATTGATCCGAGTAAAATTGAAGCGGTAGCAGACTGGGTACAACCAAAGAATGTGCAGGAGATTAAAAGTTTCCTGACATTGGCTGGGTACTACCGCAAGTTTGTTGAGGGTTTCTCTAAACTGTCAGGCCCATTGATCAGATTGGCTAGAAAGGGAGTGAAATTTGAGCAATCTGGCAAATGTGAATAGAGCTTCCAAGAGTTTAAGCAGTGACTCATTACTGCGCCTGTGTTAACAGTTCCTTTAGGAGAAGGAAGATTCGTAATTTACAGTGATGCGTCCCATAAAGGGCTTGGATGCATGTTGATGCAACGAGGGACTATGATAGCCTATGCCTCACGATAGTTGAAAGAATATGAGAAGAATTACCCTACCCATGATTTGGAGTTAACAGCGGTCGTGTACGCGTTGAAGATTTGGAGACACTATCTTTATGGAGGTAGGTGTGAGATTTCACTAACCATAAAAATTTAAAATACTTTTTCATGCAGAAAGAGTTAAATATGAGGTAGAGGAGATGGCTAGAGCTGATAAAGGATTATGACTGTTCTGTCAGCTACCACCCAGGAAAGGCTAATGTGGTCACTAATACTTTGAGCCAAAATAAGTGGATTCATCTATATCTGCAATAGAGATTCAGCATCTGATTCAGATGGATCTGGAAAGGCTCGGTGTTGAGCTAGTAGAGGGCGATCACCAAGCATTTATTGCTAACCTGGTTTTGCAGCCAACTCTATAGGAGGGAATTAAAGCAGCTTAAAGGAATGATGCAGAACTAGTATAGCTTATGGAGAAGGTATAGGATGGTTAGGAGATAGAGTTCAGCATCTCAGATGATGGAGCCTTGAGGTTCCGTACCATATTGTGTGTTCCTACCGACCCTGAGATCAAGAAGGTTATTTTGGAGGAAGCACATCGGTCCCTATATACTGTACATCCAGGTAGTACTAAAATGTACAAGGATCTTCGAGAGTCCTTCTGGTGGAGCAACATGAAGAGGGAGATAGCCCAGTATGTGGATCAATGTTTGACATGCCAGAAGGTGAAAGATGAGCATCAAAGACCGGCAGGATCATTATAGCCACTCCACATTCCTAAGTGGAAGTGGGAGCATATAACGATGGATTTCATCATAGGATTACCGTTGGCATTGCGTGGACAAGATGCTATTTGGGTAGTGGTGGATCGACTAATGAAGACTGCCTTTTTGCTGATCAGAATTAACTATTCCATGGACAGATTAGTTGAGTTATATATCCACGAGATAGACCCACGGTTCATATCTTGTTTTTGGAGGAGTCTTCAAGGGACCATGGGTTCTCAGTTGTTGTTTAGCACGGCTTTTCATCCTCAAATAGATGGGCAGATGGAGAGGACGATACATATTCTGGAGGATATACTATGATCATGTGTGCTAGACTTTGGAGGTCGTTGGATGCAATATTTGCCACTAGTCAGGTTTGCGTATAACAACAGCTACCAGGTCAGCATTGGGATGGCACCATATAAGGCGTTGTATGGCAGGAGGTGCTGATCCCCATTGTACTATGATGAGATCAGGGAGAGATAGATATTGGGGCCAGAGTTTATACAACAGACTCAGGATAAAGTCAGGCTCATCAAAGACAGGATCAGGACAGCATAGAGTCGGCAGAAGAGTTCTGCAGATATTCGCTGGCGAGAATTGGAGTTTGATGCAGAAGATCACGTGTTCCTGAAGGTGGCACAGCTGAAAGGGGTTATGAGGTTCAGGAGGAAGGGTAAGCTGAGCCCTAGGTATATTGGACCATTCGAGATTCTTAAAAAGAGTGGGTCCAGTTGCCTATCAGTTGGCATTACCACCAGTCCTGTTTAGGATCCATGACGTATTCCACCCTTCTATGCTGAGGAAATACGTCCAGACCCATCCAATGTGATCAGTTATGAAGCATTGGAGCTGGGTGATACATTGGCTCATGAAGAGGTGCTAGTGCAAATTTTAGACTGGAAGGAACAAGAGCTACGCACGAAGAAGATTTCACTAGTAAAAGTTTTATGGTCTTGAGGAGGTTTCTTGGGAATTAGAGGATCAGATGCACCAAAGATATCCATATTTATTCAGTAGAGTTTTGAATTGAGCCACTCAGAATAAAGTGAATAATAATGTTGTATTTTGATTTGTGTAGTGTAACATAAGAAAGATAAAGTTTTAGTTTTGGGATGTGAATGATTTTGGGAGAATTTTGAATAGTTGTAATCTCTCAGAACCCTCTTTGTAATCACGGTGTTCCTCTGCCATAAGTGAAGGTAATTAATTAAATTGGGGTGTTTTTCTTTAAGGATGAAAAAGTAATGAATAGCAAATTTTGAGGACAAAATTTTTATAAAGAGGGAAGAATGTAATGCCTAAAAAATAATTATTACAGGAGGATGTAGTGGATCTTAAAAAAAAATAATAATAATAATAATAATCTAATTAATTAATCAATTAATTTAATAAATAATTTAAATAATAATTATTAATTTTATATATATATATATATATATATATATATATAGTAAAGCTTCCTGAAGCTTAACTTCAGGAAGCATCTGAAGATTGAATTTCAGAGACGCTACACAGCCCCCCCTGAGTCTCTCGTCTCTTTCTCCCACTCTCTTCAATTTCTTGACTGATTTTCACCCGATCGAAAATCAGAAAATACCGCTGGATTCCATTCTCCGCCACCGTCATTTCTACCGAAGTGGATTTACTGTAGAAGTAGCATAGGCATATCTCCTGGGGTAAGCTAAATTCCCACTCTTAGCTCAATTTCTTGTAAATCTTAAGCCTAATTGATGATCAGACACCACCATGAGAACCTAGGGATGATTCTCTACAAGTCTAATTGAGTAGATTTCTCGTGCGATTGTCATAGGCATAACCCCAAAATTAGGACTTGGGTGAGCGCCGCGAGTGTAATTTAGAGACACTGTAGGCATAGTTTAGAAAATCAGGTAAAGGTGTTAAATATTAGTTTAAATGTTAATTTGGAGTATATGGAGTCTAGGGAAGGTTATGTGGGTATTATTTTGTGAAATGAGTTAATTAATCTTGGGAAAATGCGAATTGCAGGATTTGAATTTCAGATGTCAAGGGCGTAGGATATGGGTTTTAACGAGACTCTCCTTAAGTCAGGTAAGGGGAATAAATTATAGCAGTTTTGTTTAGAATTGCTCATTGTAAATTTATGTGAAAATGAATTACAATACTTTACTAGAAATTATTATGATATATTGTATTTTACCTGAAATTATTATGATATAAATATCAGATAAGAAATTGTGTGGCTTATGATGTATGCTAAAAATTATACCTAATGATGAGTATTTTTTGAGAAAATGATGAAATGAGAACTATCAAGGTGTTTACAGGAAATGATGAAAATGACATATAAATACGTGTATAGAAATGATTTTTATGAAAATGAGAAAGTATGAATATAGATTTGAGTATGTTGAGAAGTATTGAAAAACGTGAAATAAGTTGTATGCTGGCATGAGAATGAAATGAATGTGAAATGAGATATATGTGTATTATTATGAAATGAATTTTGCAATGTGAACTCTGAGATATGTGTATTAGAAAATGAATATGAAAATGAGAATACTGCAACGTGAATAATGCAATATGGGAATAGAAATACAATGATTGAGATGAGAATACTCTTGATAAATGCTGGGAAATGTGAACATTGCAAAGTGCGAAAGCTATAATGGGATCATTGATATGTGATTAATGAAATTCCAGTATCGGATAATGATTGCGGGTATGTATTAACGATAACCCTGATGGATGGATATGGAAACCCTAATGATGGGTTGTGATATTGAGCACGGTACCGTTGCTAGTGGTGTTAGTGCAACTACACGGAGTCGTGGAGCATGTAGCGTGACATTCGACTGAGCTGTTTAGTAGAGTTGTTGTGCCCCCTGAGTCTGGATCAGGGCTATAAGTCGGCCAGTCGTACTACAAATGTGAGATATGTTATATGATATTTTGATATAACCTAGTCAGCCAACCGCTGTTAGATCCAACCTTCGGGTCGCACAACCCTGACCATGGGGGGAAGCATGGCGTGGAAAGAAAGATCCTCAGGGTAGCCATGAGTTACAGATGCGATGTTGGTACTAAATACTAAGGATACTCATGAGCTGGATAGTGAAATAGAAATGGAAAGTAAAAGAATGATAAAAATGGGTTAAAATGAGAAATGAAAGAAATAATGGAAAATGAGAAATAGAGAATGATAAAATTGAGAAATGGATCCATGTGAGTTAATAATATAAATAATTGAGATGAAGTGAAATTCTTTGCCTTAGGGCTTACTGACTAAAGTGAGTGCTCTAATAGGTATCAGATGTGGTCATACCTGACTTCATAACATGTTAGGGCAGAGTGAAGCTACCTGTATGGGCAGGTAATCTTCCTTATTCTCAAGAACTTCGTGGGTAAATATATGTTGAAAATGAATGAACTTGAGAAATGGTTTTAAATCTTATAAAAGCTTGTGTTGTATATCTATATGATTATAAGAATATGGGCATCAGTGTATTTTCTCAGATGAAATGATGATTTGAAAAGTAAAGTATGTTATAACTGAACTTATATTGCTATGGACTGTAAATAATTTATTTCTTCTTATTGAGATGTATGTCACCCTAAATTATCTAAATTTTTTAGGGAACAGAGACAGATCAGGTGATAGAGCTCCATGATAGTAGGGAGCTGGAACCCTAATATACAGGGTGAGTTTTGGACTAGGGAGGTGTGATTCGCTAGGGTTGTATTATTTTTGGGCATGAGATAGTAATGTGTATATATGTATATTGATACGCTAGGTATTGTATTCTGGATGATATAAATTTAATGTCTTCCGTTGATAGGTTGTATAATGAAATGACTATTTACGTGATACTCAATGCGTGTCAGGTCATATGGATGGTAACAAGGTTGTTGACGTGGCCGATTTATGAATATTATTGATGACGTGTGAATATTTATTATTGTTTATTAGGAAAACAATGTTATGAAAAATCGGGGCATCACACAATTAATGAGCACAACTCATAAGGCAAGGAAAGAGTGAGCAGGTCTCACCAGCAATGACCCATATGATGAGCACTGCTCATAAGGCCCCGAAGACATGCCTAATTAATGAGCACGACTCATAAGGCAAGAAAGAAGTGAGCACGACTCATCAACAATGGCCCATCTGATGGGCACCGCTCATGAGGCTCCAAATACATGCCTAATTGATGAGCACAACTCATGAGACAAGGAAAGAGTGAGCATGGCTCACCAGCAATAACCCATCTGATGAGCACCACTTATGAGGCCCCGAAAACATGCCCAATTGATGAGCACAACTCATTAGGCAAGGAAGAAGTGAGAACAACTCACTAGCAATGGCCCATATGATGAGCACTGCTCACGAGACCCTGAAGACATGCCCATTGATGAGCACTGCTCATTAGGTAACCAAGCATACACAACGGGCTCAAATTGAGCCAAAGAGTGAAGCAATCAGCTCAGATTAAGCCAAATAGTGAAGGTGTCAACTCAAATTGAGGCGAACACTAAAACGACCATCTAAGCTGAACTGTGAAGGTATCAACTTGTATTAAGCCGAAACACTGAAGCAACCAACTCAGATTGAGCCAAATAATGAAGTAGCCGACTCGGATTGAGTCGGACAAGGAAGCAACCAGCTCGACAGAGACACTCAAATTGAGCTAGTCAATTAGTAACTACCTCGGATTATGATGGAAGATTATATGGCGTACCTTGAAATACTATTGAATAAAATAAACTTATTTAAAAAATTCGAGAGTAATTGGCAACTGATATACCCAAAAGTAATAGGCTCATTCATAAGGGAACATAGTTATATATAAAACCACCATTAACACCCGTGCATAACTGACATACTAAACTCAATAGGCACATTCATGAGGGGAAACATTTATAAAACTGCTATTAAAACCCCCTCGCATAAATGCCTTTAAATTATCCATAACCCCTAAACACAATAATGCACCCATAAATGCTAAATTAAAGGAGGGTCAACCTCCACCACTATAAAAGGGTACTCCAAGAGGATGTAGGTATCTTATTCTTACTCTCACTTTTCTATTAGTGTTACAACCTAAAGCCTCCCACAGTTCCTAACTTAGGCTAAGCCCCCATAGTACACCGTGGGTCCTTCAAGTTATCTACATTAGGTTCTTTTTAAGTGTTCGTGGTCAAAGGACGATTCACAAAAGCTATTCGATTTTTGGTAGCAACAATCATGAACTTATTGAATGTGGTAACTTGCTTCCGATTGTCTAAATTTCATGGCTAACAAAAATGCTAAACACGATGCATAAATTGAACAAACAATAATGAGATTCAGAATTTGCGCTATTGTTCTTATACAACTATAACTATATATGAAGCTTCTGATCATTATTGAATTTCGATACCCTTTCAATATTTTTGACGATTAATGTCTCATTAATTGAAAATGAGCTATTGTGCCTAACCTAAAAAATTTTTATCTTTGTGATGTAAAATATGTTTCAAATTTCATTTGTTAAAATCTTGACCATTATGCTTGTGTGTTCATCTTGATTTTTGATTTGCTCATATTTATATTTTTTCTAATCTTTGTTTTATTTTTATTCTTGTAGGGATTTCCATGAATCCAAATAAATTGCATTCAAATTTTTTTTCTTTTGTGATGTAATTTTATTATTACAACATTATTTCATAAAAATAAATCATGTCAAATTATACTTGAAAGTTGAAACCCTTTGCTTCTTATAAAGTGGAGGGTGATTGATGATGTCTAGATGGGTTGTGGTTTCAAACCATTTCTCTTCAAAATTTCCAATCTCTCCAATTGCAAAACCTATAATTCTATCTTCCCATTTCCCCCATTGCACCCTTTCCTTCCCTGTCATCTCTAATTCTCACATTCGGGGCGTGAAAGCACAAGAAGAGAAAGGGAGAGGGGCGGATAAAGGCTTCAGGGGTTTGGCTTTGGCCCCTTCTTCAATCAGTAAATGCAATCTTTATGCGAGGCAAATTGGAGATTCAAGGGTTTAGACTTAAATATATAGAGAATAAGCTATTTGGTTAAAGAAATGCATTGATTTCCAACCCTTGTAATGCATTTGTGATTAGTGATTTTATTGACTTTTGAAATAGTTGGCTTGGCTTATTGTATATTATGAATCTATAATTCTTTGTGGTATATTGTTTGTTTTAGTCTATATAAAACTTTAATCTCTCCCACATATATTATGTTTCAAATTTTATTTTTTAAAATTTTAATCAACATGATTGTGTGTTTATCTTGATTTTTCTTTTGTTCTTGTAGGGGTTTCCATGCATCCAACTAAATTGTATTCACTAGTGATATAATTTTATTATTTCAACACTATATATATATTTGTAATGTCCTATGCACATTAAACCGTTAGCAGCTAATGAACAAAATCCAAGTTCAACTCTGATATGCCCAAAATATATCAGTTGATAAAAGGAAGCCAACACCTAATAATTACTCCCCAAGTCAAACCTTCTGGTGAGAGCAATCAGCTCCAACTCAATAAAGAGGGGAGAGATCCACGCCGGTGCCTTAAACCCACAAAGTGATACATGCTAGCGCTTTATGACTCTGGAGCGATCCACGCCCCTGTGTCATAATGACGAATTACCTCAAGGGTCAACCCTCGCCACTATAAAGAGGGGGATGCAAGCAGGTGAAGGTAACTCATTCTTAACTCACCTTTACTGTTGCATTCAACCTCTTAGAAGCATCCTTTTACTTAGGCATCGGGATGATCCCCCGGAGTACACCCCGGGTCCTCCAAGTTTGTTTTGCTTTCACCCTTTTCAAGTCATCAGAAGTCGGAGAGTAGTCTTGCAAGTCATTGCCATTTTTATCCTGCAATAGTTTGCATTGTCTATGGGAATTGGCTTCTTAGAGGTGCTCATCTTGCTCTCAACCTCTGACACTCGAATAATGACAACCACTCATGGCTCAAGCTCTTGCTCTGCCATTGGAAAAGAATCACCCTAGTCCATTCACTCCACACCCGTAGAACACTCGGGGGTCACCAGGGAAGAATTTATCACCTTCCAAAGTAGAATGGAAGCTTCCCAAAAGAAGATGGAAGATATACTCAACCTACTCTTACATCAAAAGAGTTATGAGGAGCATGTCTCCCGCCAACACCTGGTTAGCCCCAACTTGCCTAAGAAAGCATAGAAACTGAAGGAGAGTGAGGAAAAAACTAACCTCACTAAGAAGGTGGAAGACGCAAACAACATAGGAGTCAACGAGCAAAGATCGACTGAGCTAGAGGAAAGGATTAAAAAGATAGATCAAATTGAAAAGATGATAAAAGAGGGTCGAACCAACCCTTTTTATGGGGAAGCCTCTCTAAGATCCTCGAAGCAGCCGTTCACCAAAGAAGTGATGGAGGTTCTGCTGCCTAGTAAGTTCAAAATGCCGACCTTTGAAATGTACGAGGATTTGACTGACCCGGTCGATCATCTGAACACCTTCAAGGTGTTGATGGAATTGTAGGGCGCACCTGATGCAATCATGTGCCGGGCATTTGCAGCCACCCTTAAAGGTAGTGACTGAGATTGGTACCGAACCCTATGACCTGGATCAATCGGTTCCTTCTCTGAGATGGAGCAACTGTTCACCGATCATTTCCTCAGTAGTTAAAGAATCGTCAAAACATCGGCTCATTTGACGAGTATGATTCAGGGGGAACGGGAGGCACTAAAAAAGTTTATACACCGTTTCCTCATTGCAACCTTGGAGATCCACAACTTGGACATGGGGGTGGCTTTGGTAGCTTTGACCATGGTCCTTTAGCCGAGAAATTTCATGTACTCATTGGGAAAGAAGCCGCCAGCTGACATGGGAGAACTGATGGTTAGAGTGTAGAAGTATGTCAACTTGGAAGAGATGATGGATACAAGAGGAAATCGGATTGAGTTGAAAAAGAAAAGTAGCAGAGAGGTTGGCGAACCTTACAAACCCATGAAGAGGTAGGAGAACAACACATTGCATGCCAGCTCTAAAGCGAGAGGGCACACCAGTAAGTTCCCCACTTATACACCCCTAAACGCATCACGAACCAATGAGTTGATGCACATAAGAAAGAAAGAGTACATATCTTGGCCCTAACCTATGCGAACACCCTCATATAAACTTGTCAAGGTTCATAAAGAAAGGGGATTGTCAATGGGAAGCTCATGAGCAGAAAAGACCAAACAGGGATGAGAAAGAGGAACAAATCGTAGGAGAAATCGCTATGATCTTTGGAGGATCCACTAGTGGTGGAGATAGCGGAGGCACTCAAAAGAGGAGAAAAGGGAGCCAAGCGGCAAAAGACAAAAACAAGACAATGCTATCACATTTGATAGCGAAAATGAAGAAGGAATACGACAACCACACGACAACACTTTAGTAGTCTCCTTTCTGGCGGCTAATTACAAAGTGAGGTGCGTGTTGATAGACAACGGGAGTTCGACTAACATAATATTTTGGTCGGTGCTCGAGGGAATGAAGATCGGTAGGGAGCGCCTCAAATTGATTTGCTGCGTAGGTATCAAATGAAATTGAATCCTTCAAAATTCATATTTGATGTCTCTACACGGAAGTTCCTAGGCTTCATGGTGACGCACAGAGGGATAGAAGCCAACCCTGACAAGATAAGGGCGTTGCTGGAGATGAACGCCCCTTGAACAAAGAAGGAGATCCAAATCTTGACAGGAAGGATAGCCTCCCTCAACAGATTTGTCTCTTGTTCGAGAGACAAACTTCTACCCTTCTTCAAGGCGCTGAAAAAGAAAGGGGGATTTGAATTGGGGGAGGAGCAAAGTAAAGCCTTTTATCAGCTCAAGTAGTACCTTGGCTCCCCCCCCCCCCACTACTAACAAAGGCGAAAGTAGGAGAAGACCTCTACCTATACGTGGCATCAACTCCATATGCGGTTAGCTCAGTCTTAGTTAGAGAAGAAAAAAGGCATCACAAACCTATATACTACACTAGCAAAGTGCTGAGCGGAGTTAAGATGAATTACAACACAGCAAAAAAGGTAGCCTTCTCCATCATCTGTGCGGCTCAAAAGTTGAGACCTTACTTTCAGGGCCACAAGATAATTGTATTGACAAACTTACCGTTGAGACAGGTCCTTCAATGGCTAGAGAGCTCGAGAAGAATGATGAGGTGGTCGATTGTGTTAGGAGAGTTCGACATACAATACCAGCCAAAGCCTGCCATCAAAGCTCAGGTACTAGCTGACTTCATGGCTGAACAATCCGACGAAACAGTAGAGAAATCAAAAGTATGGACATTGTGTAACGACTCGAAGAATAATGTTATTTAAATAATAAAGAGGGAGGGAAATGGGAACGAAAACAGAAGGAGGCAGCAAACTTCATCGACGAACATTAGGGATTCGTCGACGAGGGTACAAGAGGGTCTCGTCGACGAGGGCATGTTTCATCAACGAGAAGATACTAAAAGAATGTTTTGGGCGATTCTGAATTTCATCGACGAAAGGGAGAGTTCATTGACGAATTGCCTATTAGACTCGTCGACGAGATGATGTGACTCGTCGACGAAAGCCGCAGTATAAATAGCCCTAAACTTTGTTTAATCGTAGAAAAATCAACGCAAATCTTACCCTCTCTCTCTCCTATGGTCTCTCCTCCATCTCTTTTCGATTTCGGCCCTGTTGTTCGCCAGATCAACGATCTGAGGCCACCACGACGCTCCTGGTGGAGTTCTCTTCAAGTCTGCTAGGGCAAATTGTTGGTGGGATTGGTTAAATTTCTCCCCAGAATTAGGGTAAGACCTTTTATTCAGTTTTTGGCCTTCTGGCAGTTGTAGGATATGATGGAGACAAAGAAATAATGATATTATGTTCTGACAAATGTTGTTTTCAGGGTGTTTAGTAGGAAGCCCTGCGGGTATTTGACCAATATACCATAGGGGCTTTCTAGTAGTCAGGTAAGGGAAATATGCTATGCTAGGAAACCCTTTTATGATTTTAGTACGAACTATATGTTTTTACCAAATTATTATTCAGATTATATATATTTACAATTTCTAGAACCTGATAATATTAATATTTATTTGTGTGCCTTGAGTTGATAATAGAATAGTACTATATTTATAGAATTTGTGAATACCGTGTTTATAGTTATTGATAATACCATGATATTTGCATGTTTATAGAATGACGAATTTTTCAGTGTACAGTATACCCAGAAATATGCATTTTCAGTAATTTCAGAATAACACGTTTATCAATACCATAATGCCCCAATAAACAGATATTTAGACAACAGTTTAGTTATATAGAAATTAGATTTTTAGTCAGTTTATTTAGAATTTCAGATAAATTCTATGGGGTTATGATTATTTTAGAAACCACAATAAAAATAGTATATTATAGATATCAGTTACCTATATAGTATCAGACCCTAATGGATCAGACAGTAGAGCACGGTATCGTACCTACAGATATTCAGTTCAGAGTGCAACCACTTTACTCAGATAGTAAGTGGTATAAGGTCGATCGTGCCCACGTCGGGACAGGCTCTCCATTAGATATGGATTGAAGGGGTCGATCAGACTGTTGGAGTTCAGTTAACTTACCCTGGTAGGCCAACCAGGATAGGTCTCGCCTTCGGGCCGCACAACCCTGTCATGAGGGGTTAAATCATAACATACAACCATCTAGGAAAGTTTCTTAGATATTATAAGTATAAGTAGATTTCCAGAAATAGTAGTAGTATTATAAGAAGTAAATTTATATAGTTTTAATATATGTTATTTATACCAGCATTTACAATTTCAATTATTCATGATATTATTTCTAAATCAGATTATTAATACAAAAAATATAACTCAGTAGCTACACACTAGCAATAACATGTTTCGTCTTACTGAGCGTTGGCTCATCCTAGTGTTGAATTTTTTTTCAGGTAAACCAGCTAGGCGAGCGGAGCAGGCTCACAAGTAGAGGGGCTGATGTATTGCCCTTTTTGAGAGTGAGTATTTTTGGGTGGCATGTTTTTGTAAACTCTTGGTATCAGTAAGGATAGTTTTGAGAGGACAGTGATGATTGTATATCGTGGGTTGATTTGTCACTCTAGTATTGTATTATGTGTGGATTTATTTTATATGATTGGCCTTCCACTATTTAGGTTAAAGATTGGTTTTAAAACTAGGGAAAAATATTTTATTTTATTAGCAGGACGTTGTACATTACATGTGGACGGGTTGTCTAACGCGGTCGGAAGGGGAGTAGGGCCAATCCTCACGGCACTGGATGGTTCAGAGATGCTATATTTATTGAAATTAGAGTTCTCAATAACAAACAATGATGCCAAATATAAAGCCCTGCTAACAGGGCTGCGCTTGGCGAAAGCACAGGGGGTAGCACAAATTCAGGTAGCAAGTGATTCGCAATTAGTGGTGGAGCAGGTGAAGGGAGAGTTTGAGGCTAAGGATTAGAAAATGAAGAAATACCTAGCCAAAAGCTCATTTTGATATAAAGCGCGTGCCACAGGCGGAGTACGTGAAGGCTGATGCGCTGGCAAGATTAGCCTCAGCTACGAAGCCAACTTGGAAGAACGCCATCTACTTAGAACGAGTCGGGAAACCATCATACGAGGAGGTTAGTGTTAACTTGGTGGTAGCTAAAGTCAGCGAAGGGGATTGGAGAGCTCCTCTGGTGCAATACCTTCACGATGAATCCCTACCAGAGGACAAGAAAGAGTCTTTAAAGGTAAGGAGGAGGGCGACAAAGTACACACTCGTAGACAAAGAATTGTATAGGCAATCCCTAACACTGCCATACCTACAGTGCCCAAGTACCGAAGAGGGAGAATATGTGCTAAAGGAAATTCATGAAAAAGTATGCGAAAATCATCTAGCCAGCAGAGCTTTAGACCACAAGGCCCTAGGACAAGGATTCTACTGGCTTACAATGAGGAAGGATGTAATCAAGATAGTCAAACGATGCGACAGGTGCCAGCGGTGCGCTAGAATATCACACCTGCCATCCAGCCTTCTCTCCCCCCTAACAAGTTTGTGTCCCTTCGCCCAATGGGGACTGGATATCTTGGGACCACTGCCTCAAGTGACTAGGAAAAGGAAGTTTCTGTTGGTGGCGATCGATTACTTCACTAGGTGGATAGAGGTTGAAGTCCTAGCTTACATAACCGAGCAAAACATCACCCAGTTTGTGTGGGCGTAGGTGGTTTGCCAGTTTGGAATCTTGTGGGCCATAGTCACAAACCACGGAAGATAGTTTGACAATGAGCGCTTTAAGAAAATTTGTGCTGACCTATCCATAAAACTTCTAGTCACATCGATTGTGCATCCCTAGAGCAATGGTTAAGTGGAGAACATGAACCATATGATACTGCACATTTTGAGGATGCGACTCGAATCGTCACAGGGCAGATAGGTGGATGAGCTCCCGTCTATAATCTAGGCTTACCACACAACCTGACAAGTAGCAATAGGTGAAACCCCATCCATGCTCGCTTTCGGAGCAGAAGCAGTCGCTTTCGAAGTAGAAGCAACCACAAGTGAAACCCCACGTAGAGCAGCTCGATCGAAACAACTCGGCAAGAAATGCCGCCAGAAGCAGCTCGGCAAAAAAAAAAAAAAAAAGCCACTAAAAGCAGCTCAACATAAACAGCTCAGCAAGAAACGCCATGAAGGGCAGCTCAGCCGAAACAACTCGGCAAGAAATGCCGCAAGGAGGAGCTTGGCACAAACAACTTGACAAAAAATGCCACGAAGGGTAGCTCAACTAAAACAGCTCGGCAAGATATGTCGCCAGGAGCAGTTTGGCACAAATAACTTGGCAAAAAATGCCACAAAGGGTATCTCAATCGAAACAGTTCAGCAAAAAATGCCACGAAGGACAGTTCAACCGAAACAACTCGATACAAACAGCTCGGCAAAAAATGCCACGAAAGGCAGCTTGGTCGAAACAGCTTGACAAGAAATGCTATAGGAAGCAGCTCGGCAAAAAATGCCACAAAGAGCAGCTTGCCCGAAACAACTCGATAAGAAAAGCTATGGGGAGCCACTCGGCACAAACAGCTCAGCAAAAAATGCCATGAAGAGCAGCTCGGCAAAAAAAATGTCACAAAGAGCAACTCAACAAGAAATTCCACGAAGGGCAGCTCGACCGAAACAGTTCGGTAATAAATGCCACAAAGAGTAGCTCGGCACAAACGGCTTGGAAAGAAGGGCCACCAAGAGCATCTTGGCCGAAATAGCTCGTAAGAAATGCTATGGGCAGCAGTTCGGCACAAACAGCTCAGCAAAAAATGCCACAAAGAGCAGCTTGACTGAAATAGTTCGACAAGAAATGCTATGGGGGGTAGCTCGACACAAACGGCCCGGCAACAAATGCCCAAGAACACATCTCGGCAGAAAATGGCTCGGCACGAGTTGCCGTGAAGAAAAGCTCAGCAATAGCATCTCAGCTGAACCACCCGGACATCGGCTCAGCAGGCATCAACTTGGACTAGCCGAACCCTCGTGTCATCAGCCTGGCAAAAGGCAGCTAGACATGTGAACCAGTTTGGTAGAGCTGAATGAGAGCCTAACCTGCTCTGACCAGCCAAACCCCTGTGGCATTGGCTTGACACATGAATTGGCTCGGTAGAGCCAAAGGGGAGTCCAACCAACTCGAACCAGTTGACACTAAAAAAAAGAAGAGATAGAGAGAGAGAGAGAGAGAGAGAGAGAGAGAGAGAGAGAGAGGAGATCCCAGTTCGAAATTTCAAGAACAAGTTTCGAAAATTCGAAACTAAGGGGGGACAACTGATATGTTATATCAGCTGATAAAAGGAAGCCAACACCTAACAATCACTCCCGAAGTCAAACCTTCTGGTGAGAGCAATCAGCTCCAACTCAATAAAGAGGGGAGAGATCCACGCTGGCGTCTTAAATGCCCAGAGCGACACATGTTGACACTTTATGACCTTAGAGCGATCCACGCTTCTGCATCATAATGACGAATTACCTCAATGGTCAACCCTCGCCACTATAAAGAGGGGGACGCAAGCATACAAAGGTAATCCATTCTTAACTCACCTTTACTTTTGCATTCAACCTCTTAGAAGCATTCTCCCTACTTAGGCATCGGAGTGATCCCCCGGAGAACACCCTGGGTCCTCCAAGCCTGTTTTGCTTTCACCCTTTTCAGGTCATCAAAAGTTGGAAAGCAGTCTTGCAGGTCATCACCATTTTTATCCCGCAACAAACTCAAAGTAAAAAATTAGTGGAGATATAAAAGAGAATTAGAAGTAATATATTGTTGTAGGAGGAAGTATGCAAAGAGAAATTGTGTGATTAAATGCTAAAAGGGGCTCTTTTGTAATTATAGAAATTAGGGGTTAAGAATTAATCTGAACTCAAATGCAAAAATAATTATGTATCTCTACTTATTACTAAGAATTAATAGTTAAAAATGATTTCTTAAATCTAGAAAGTTGCTAATTTAAATCCATAAATTTAAACATGTTTAATCCAAAAATCATTTTTCAAGTGTAAATCAAATCCTCCAATAACATCCTTCTAGACTTGAAAGATATTTAACTGCAAAAATTGTTACTAAAATCTAAATATTGGAGGGACAAAATATTCAAAATAAGAAGAAAAATTAAAATTAAAATTAAAATTAAATTTTGCTCAACTCCTATATACTTTTGGTGAGGTAGCGTGCTGTCCATGTGTTATGAGTTAGTCTAAGGCCCACTTCTTAAGCCACCCTTATAATATACCTAGTTTGGTTTGATATCATGCATAAAATGGAAGAACTCGTCTCACAACTAGTTGGGGCAAGAGTCTCCCTTAATTTGAAGCACTCTAATATGTACTCAACTCTAACAATATATATAATTATGTATGCATCATAAACATAAGATATTTTTTTTCTTTGAAAGAAAGGGAGATACTATCGACATTCCCAAACAAAAAAAAAATACAAATTGCACTTCTTTTATTTTTAATTGCATTAAATGACAAGTGAAAATGCGCAAAATTTTCATTTTATGCATAGGTTAAAAATGATATGGTGCCAATGGTATTTTTTAACTGCTAATAGTGCCTCTTAACAAGTATTTATATATTTTACATGGAATGGCTTGAAAATATATTTTTGAATGAACTTTGTCATTGCATTTAGTTGCTACTAAAAATAACATTTGTACTCAATTAATGGGAAAGTTACACGGAAGACAGGTGCCTCCACGTGCCTCAACACCTAACATTTAGATTACGAGACGTGGCATGTCAGACCCAACTTGGTTGACCTCCTTTTAGTGCACAACGTCAGTACCATTTCATTAATGTGTTGAAATGTTAGTTTGAAAAAACAAAAAAAGGGCAAGTTATGTCATGCGAATAATGACAAATTTGTCAGTTGGATCACGCCCACAATAGCAAATCCGCCCCACTATGATGTGATCTCCCACTAATCAATGCTAAGTATTATTAGACTATTACAAGTCCAACTATTATCAGGAGGAAATTAAAATGCAAACAAACAAGGCGTAAGATATCATTGTCAAAAATTATGGAGAAAAATCAAAAACTAAAACAAGAAATAAAAAATTAAAAACTAAAATATTAAAAGTATGCAATGTTTGATAAGCATTATAAAATAAAAAAAAAAATGCATGGTCTTTTTTGTCCTTGAATCAAATAACAACTAACAAATATGGTTAGAACAATATGAATGCAAATTGAAAAATAATATTATAAAAATATAAATTAATGAAAACTATTTACTTAAGTATAATTTTAAAATTCATTTTTTGATTCTCCAATTATAATCCTATTTTTTTTAAATGACAATTGAAAAATGATAAATATTTTAATAACTTTTTTTAGTTTTGAAATTTTAATAAATTTCTCTATAAGGGTCGGGGGAGGATAATGCAAACATAGATATAAAATGGACAATTGAGTCATTGATTTGTCAAGCAAACATGATATTTTGAATTCTATGAAGAAGGGAATGAACTGCTAAAATGGTATCAATTTGATTTTACAAATTTGAATGGATAAGGAGGCGCCTTCAAGAGTGTGAAATTTTCTTATATAGAAAATTTCTTTTAATTCATTTTACTGGAATGTGGCCTTTCAATTTTATGTGAAAAAGACGAGCTGAAGTAGCTTCATGGTTCTTTTTTATTACTAGATTTATAAATAATTTATATATGTATAATATTTTTCTCATGAACTTATTGAATGTGGTAACTTGCTTAAAATCGTTGGTTGTTTAAATTTTAAGGCTAACAAAAATGGTAAACATGATGCATAAACAGAATAAACAATCGCGAGCTTCAAAATCTGCGCTGCTGTTCTTGTACAATTGTTATTATATATGAAATTTCTGATGATTACTGAATTTCAATACCCTCTTAGTATTTTCGACGATTAATGTCTCATTAATTGAAAATGAGTTGCCGTCCCTGGGCGGTGTATGATATGTTTCAAATTTCATTTGTTAAAATCTTGACCAATATGTTTGTGTTCATCTTGATTTTTGATTTGCTCATATTTGTATATTGTTCTAATCTTTGTTTTATTTTTATTCCATGAATCCAAATGAATTTTATTCAATTTTGTTGTTGGGTGATGTAATTTTGTTATTTCAACATTATTGCATAAAAGATCATGTCAAATTATACTTGAAAGTTGAAACCCTTTCCTCCTTATAAAATGGAGGGTGATTGATGATGGCCGGGTGGGCTGTGGTTTCAGACAATCTCTCTTCCAAATTTCCAATCTCTTCAAGTGCAAAACCTGTAGTTCTCTCTTCCCGTTTTCCCCACTGCGCCCTCTTCTTCCCTGTCTGTTCAAATTCTCACATTCGGGGCGCAGAAGCACAAGAAGAGAAAGGGAGAGGGCGGATAAAGGCTTCGGGGGTTTGGCTTTGGTCCCTTCCATCTTTCTCTCTCCATCTAGCTCTGAAACCCTTCATTCAGCTTTGTCTCCCCCTCTCCCTTTCTCCATCTCGTCTCTGTATCCCCCCGCCAAAGCTTTGTTTCCGCTTCTTCAATCAATCAATGCAATCTTCATGCGAGGCAAATTGGAGATTCAAGGGTTTAGGCTCAAACGTACAGAGAATAAGCTATCCGGTTCAAGAGAGGCATTGATTTCCCACCTTTGTAATGCAGTTGTGATTTGTGATTTTATCGGCTTTTGAAATAGTTGGCTTGGCTTTTTGTATATTATGATTCTATAATACCATGTGCTATATGCTATTTGTATGAGTCTGTATTACAATCACATTACTTGTTTGAGGATTAGGGTTTTTGAGGTCAAAGGGCATTGGTTTCTGGATATGTATGTGTTCCATTACTGGTTTTTAGATTTGGGTATTTGAGGCTAAAGGGTATTGGTATTTGGGTGTGTGATTTGGCTGAGATATGAGTCGGAGGGTACGGAGAAAGGTGGCGAGACGGGGAAAGGAGAAGGCGGCTTTGCCAAGTTACATTGAAATTGAGGATGAGGGCTTGAGTTCAGAGCGAAAGGGGCTGGTGGATTGGACCAGCTTGCCTGATGATACAGTGATTCAGCTGTTTTTGTGTCTGAATTATCGTGACCGGGCAAGCTTGTCATCAACATGTCGAACATGGAGGACTCTGGGAATATCTCCATGTTTGTGGCGCACATTGGATCTTCGTGCCCACAAATGTGATGCTGCTACAGCAGCTTCACTTGCATCTCGGTGTGCAAATCTTCAGAAGCTTCGGTTTCGTGGTGCTGAGTCTGCTGATGCTATTATAAATCTTCAAGCTAGGAATTTGCACGAAATCAGTGGTGATTACTGTCGTAAAATTACTGATGCTACTCTTTCGGTCATTGCGGCTCGTCATGAGGTGCTTGAGAGCCTCCAACTTGGACCAGATTTTTGTGAAAGGATTACTGGCGATGCTATCAAATCGATTGCTCTTTGCTGTCCTAAATTAAGGAAACTCCGGCTTTCAGGCATTCAGGATGTTGATGGAGATGCCATTAATGCTTTGGCTAAGCATTGCTCAGATTTGACTGATGTAGGATTCATGGACTGTCAGAAAGTTGATGAGATGGCATTGGCAAATTTACTATCAGTTCGATTCCTCTCAGTTGCTGGGACATCAAATGTGAAGTGGAGTTCAGTTTCACACCTTTGGAGTAAGCTGCCTAACTTGGGTGGGTTAGATGTTTCAAGGACTGATGTTGGTCCAAGTGCTGTTCTGAGGTTGCTCTCATCATCACAGAGCTTGCGGGTCTTGTGTGCCTTGAATTGTCACCATCTCGAAGATGACTCTAACTTTGTTGCCCATCACAAATATAAAGGGAAATTGTTACTTGCCCTTTTTACTGATATTTTCAAGGGATTAACTTCTTTACTTGCGGATACTATGACGGAGAGGAATGTATTTACAGACTGGCGGAATTCAAATAGCAAGGATAAGAACTTGGATGAGATGATGGCTTGGCTTGAATGGATCTTATCCCACACTCTTTTGCGTATAGCTGAGAGTAATCCACAAGGTTTGGATAATTTCTGGCTGAAGCAAGGTGCAGCACTGTTGCTCAGTTTAATGCAGAGCTCACAAGAGGATGTCCAAGAAAGGGCAGCAACTGGACTTGCAACTTTTGTTGTCATTGATGATGAAAATGCTAGTATTGATTGTGGGAGGGCGGAAGCAGTTATGCGGGATGGTGGCATACGCCTCCTTTTGGACCTTGCGCGATCCTGGAGGGAGGGGCTTCAGTCAGAAGCTGCAAAGGTAAAGATATAGTAAAGGAAATTTAGTGTTATGACTTATGAGCTTAACTTCAAGTGTATGAGCCTAATCTTTTTAAATTGGTTTGATTAGACTGATAAGGTGTAGTTAATATATGGGTGCTCATGAACACCTACTTTAGCACAATTAACTTCTCTTGGTGGGATCACTAATTTTATGTGAGCATATATATATATATATATATATTTATTTGTAATTTTTAAATTGTGTTAATGTGTTCAATTTCCTGAGATGCGTAGGCTATAGCAAACTTGGCTGTAAATGCTAATGTTGCAAAATCTGTTGCTGAAGAAGGAGGAATCAATATCCTTGCTGGTCTAGCAAAGTCTATGAACAGGTTGGTTGCCGAAGAGGCTGCTGGAGGACTCTGGAATCTTTCTGTTGGGGAAGAGCACAAGGTTTTCTATGCTGCATTATATTCTGTTAATTTTATATGGCATATGCTTTTACTTCTGGTATAAATGAGAGTTTCTCATCAGGGTGCCATTGCGGAGGCTGGTGGTGTGAAAGCATTGGTTGATCTTATTTTTAAATGGTCATCTGGCGGTGATGGAGTTCTGGTATTTGCATTTAGTATCATGCCTTATTTAATTGCTTATATATTGCCTCAACTGTCATGTGCTATTTTTTACTCACTTGCAATCAGAGCTGCTGTGCTATGCTAATGTATGTTGGGAATTGGTTCTCTTTTGCGTTTTTAGGAGCGTGCTGCTGGGGCACTAGCAAATTTGGCAGCTGATGATAAGTGTAGCATGGAGGTTGCACTGGCAGGTGGTGTACATGCTTTAGTAATGCTTGCTAGGAGCTGCAAGTCTGAGGGAGTGCAGGAGCAGGTAGAAACTAGCACCTAGTGTTAAAAATGGAATACCTTCGATATATGTACCATTGCGTCCTACATTTAAATTTTAATCAATATAGCTTGTTAAGGAAAATATGGTATTTTAACAATTAGCTACTCTTGCCCTGGATATCTCTTTGTGCTGATGTCTGGGAGGTCAAAGGTTTCATTCATATCCATAAAAATAATGATCAAGAAATATATTGGCATGCTGGAAGGAAAGAACCAGGAGGGCCTGCAAAGGAATAGTTATGCTGCTTTAGATTACCAAAGATCAGTGAGTTGCTACTGTTTCCAGCTGGCACAGTGGGCAGGTTGTGAACAATCATAATGTAATTCTCGAATTTAATGACACCCTGCAGGTGGTTGATCCTTGTTCTGTTTTTATTCTGGGTTTGGCATCCCCTTGATGCCTTGTTAATGAAGTTCTTTTTACTGATTGAAAAGAAGACAATATGATAGCAACTAAACAAAAAGGTAAATACAAGATGATCAAGAAAGTAAAGCCAGCTAATCCCACTATATATCTTCCAAAGAAACATGCTGGAGGAATCCATTTTCTGAATCCATCCTGCCATCCAAGTAACACCAGCCAAAAGATATATTCCACATTTATGGTATTTGAGAATAAAATTGAAATATGGAAAAATCATATAAGCATTATTTTTTGGCTAAGGTGTGACATTTGTTGGCCGGCATGGAGGCCCAGGGTGTGTGTCAAGTCACTATTTGTTATAGATTTTCTTCCATAATATTAAGTTCAATATTAGGCAGTACAGTGCTTGGTGCAGCTGCAGCTGCTAGCATTGTAGTGTGGAGTGTTGACTGGCATAGTTGGTATCAGTGGTGACATGTTTGATGCAAGAGTGATTGGGATATCTAGCATTGCTCTGCTCCTTAAGGATCCAAGTCGTGCCAACTCTATCCTTTTTTCTAAGAATAGGTCAGATGTTCTGTCATGGGGCTTGAGAAGTTGTGTTAGTTTGAGGCTCACATGCATGTCACACCTACTCAACATATGTATTTTGCCTTTAGAATATGATACAGTTGAAATCAGTATGAAGGCTACTACATTGTTTTATTTTTCACTTATGGTCAAATATGATAAGTGTATTTGATATAGTGGTTTTTCACGTTGACATTTCCTCATTAGGGACCAAGTTGTGGTGATTCCCTCCTTCGAATGTGCCATGTGTTCTGTTGTCTTGATATTTTTGTCGGAGCGGGGGATCACATGCAACTCCCACTTTAAAATGCCTTTATGTCTCACGTTTATGGTATGCAAGGATAAAATTGATTGCTGTAATTATTATTTTCACCCATGCATTGAATGGGATATTTTCAATGCAGACGTGGGCTGTCCAACATTTCTTCTTCTTATTTAAGTTAAATGTTGGCAAAGGTATGACACTAGTTGGCCAGCTTGATGGAGGCCCAGGGTGCGGGTCAAGTCATGATGCTTGGGCTTATGTAGCATAAAGAATTTGGGTAGAACTATCACTATTAGTTATAGCATTTGTTGCAGTGACAGATGCTTGATCCTACAAGCGGTATCAGGGTTATGAGTTCGATTCCCAGCTCCAGGCAGTTGTTGATGGTGATTGTTTGCCAAGGTATGGCACCAGTTGGCTCATGTTGCAGAGGCTCGAGGTGTGGATCGAGTCGAAATCAAACTGTGGTGCTCCGGCTGCTATAGTATATATGATTTGCTAGCACTCCCACTTCTTTAGCTTTTGGTGCGGCAATAGACACTTGATCATATATTATATAGACAGATATTTTATGTGCCCAAACTAGTGTCAGGCATAGGTGTTCATTGCCAATGATGAGAATCATTCTTCTTATCATAGATTTTTTTTTTTGTTATTTTCTATTGATTTTGCTAGCTGCTGTCTTTTGCCTGCATATGGCTTGGTAGTTATGAGCATCCAGTTTTTTTTTTTAAATATTTATTCTGTTTTACTATGCATTATTTTAACTGCACTTGTATTTAATATTCACTTAAAAGTAAATGCTTGCATATTTCCAATCTGGTTCTCTATACATGAGAATTAACAATGTTCATCTCATGGTGAAGTTCAATTCATTATTGTGTCTGGCATCCATTTAAATGCATTTATATCTGGGATTAATTGATATGGTTTCTGGTTATATTACAAGGCTGCTCGTGCTTTAGCTAATTTGGCTGCTCATGGGGATAGTAACAGTAACAACGCCGCTGTTGGACAAGAGGCAGGTGCTCTTGAAGCACTTGTGCAACTTACATGTTCTTCTCATGAAGGTGTTAGGTAATTTAATATTGGATTTGAAATTTAGGTCACTTCAAGGGTTTTTAGGTTTCTTAGATGCATTCATTTGCGAGTCCTTTTTGTTTTGATCTTGTCATCTATAGGACCTGTGCATGTGTTTTCTAACTGTCGTTATTAATTTAATATATTGGTTTCTGAATACTAAAACACAGCGTATGACTATAAGAACCCAATGTCCTAGAAGGGAAAAACGAAAAAAAAAAAAAAGAAAAAAAAGAAAAGAAAGGGAAGTTTAAATCTCTTAATGTCCAGACATTTTTCTTGTCCCATAATGTTTTCTTCTATTAATTAATTAATATAGATGATTTTCTATTTAAAGAAAACAGGTAAAAAAAACTTGGTGCATGTAGAACTTGTATGCGCTAACTTAAATCTGTCTAAAGAGATGCATGTTTAATGTGAGTTTTTGATGTTTGAAGCGACTTTAATTTCTTTGCGTTAAGGAAATTCTTTTGGCCCTCACAAAAAATCTTGAGTTATGGATATTCTTGGACCGTTGTATTCCTTTGCACAGTCATATCCACTTTGGTTGCCCTTATCTGGACTTTGGGCAACATCTTTGATTCAGAGTCTAGTGATGCTGGATGCTGGGAAGATGACAATATAATCATCATTGTTGTTAGTATGTTGCCCTCACATTAACTCTAGAAAGATGAGAACATTGTCAATCTTAAGTTCTTAACTAATTGAATACACTCATGTGAATCTTTCTTCCATTACTTGTATGCTTCTGCATTTCATGATTCAGCTGTTTTCTCTTCTAGTTTAAATCTAATTGTGACCGCCCCCTAAGGTTGCATTGACATGTTTCTGATCAATTGGTTTTGGGGTTTTGGTGAGACTATTGTTACTTTTTTTTTCGCAGAATGGGATAGGTGAGAATGGGATAACTATTATATAGGAATATAATAGTTTTTACAAAAAAAAAAAAAAAGGTGCAAGTCTAAGGCAAATTACCATGCAAAAGTTGGTGTTATTCTAACAGTGGAATATGCCAGGTATAATTTTTCCCAAGTTTTACCGTGAGAACATCAATTTGGTATTTAGAATAGATCCACCATTTTTTATTTTATTTTTTGCAGACTATTATATTCCTATACGAATTGACAAAGTTATTCCATTCATCTTGTTCGAATCCGCGAACCAGACCTAATGTAAGGGAAAAATCTTATGGATAGTTTCTACACTAGTGCTAGTTTGGTGTGTTTGGTTGGAGGAAAATGGTGGGGAATAGTGAAAAAGAGGGAGATTGACTCAAATTTATTAGATTTTGGAAATAATGTGTATTGGCTTCATATTAGGCCTAGATCACCATGGATTCAAGCCGTTTCTTTATTTATTTTATTGCTAGGGACTGGAAGGTATTTGGTTGCATAGCCCCTAGCATCATGTCATTATTCAAAGATGGTGGCTGCATCAATAACAGCTAAAAACATCTATCCCTTTATTGCAACTATTTGGGGTTGGTTACATGGACCCTTTCTCTTTGTTCATTTCATTTTAAAGTTAACCCTTCTATTAAAATCAAATTTAGCCTTGAGGGTGTTTGGATGAAAAGTTAGGTCCTAAGGGCAATGGTGGTACCTCTAGGAAACATTTGGGTGAGATCGTTTTGCCTTTTCCATGATGCATGGGCTTGGCGGAACTCCCAAATTAGAGATTGACACTCATTCTTGTTGGCCTTAAAATCAGTCTGAGATTTCAGGATTTTATTGTGGAATGATTTTTAAATGAACTTTTCTTGGATGGTGCATGGTATATGCAAACTAGGGAAGTTGAATTTATTGTCATGAAGGAGATTGGACAGGTGGCAATTTAATATATGCGGATTCATTATACAGCTAATGTGAAGGTGAACTTCTTGTGAGGGTTATATGTTGTCCAATGAGAATTATGGAACTAAGGATCTAAAGTTCAAGCATGTAGAAACCCTCGGTTTTATTCCTTCTATATATTCCTACACTCTCCTTAACACATGGCTCTTTGGGTTGGCCAAGCTCATGAAGTTTTTTAGTTGTTTTTGGAAATGTTTTGATTCTTAGACAAAATGTTTGCCCTGAAACTATGTGGAATAATCAATTACTCTTTAAGAGATCAAACTGGTAGAGGGGCAATTTTGTTTCTTTTATATGTTTCTTTAAGAATTATATAGGAAATGCTTTCTTTACTAAGTGATTTGTTTTTTTGTGATCTTTGTTAGATCTTGCTTGTTTTTCTTTCTGTCTGAGGCATAATCTTGTTCTTCTCAGGCATTGTACTTCATTTTGTGAAGATGCTTAATTGAAAAAAGAAAAATGATAGAGAACCAATATCTTGTTCATGCATGTTATTATTATTAATTTTTTTGATAGAAAAAGAAGCTTTATTGAGACAACAAAAGAGAAGAAAATACAATGAAGGAGAACAAGAAGTACTCAAGCAAAATAAAAGAGGTAAAAACAAAAAAACCAGCATCAACTTAATAAAGCCACTCAGTTTCGGTTAACATCTTGAGAACAGCAATCTTTAAAACAACCAGCATTATAAGCCCAAACAGAATCCAAATACCAAAATCTGTACCAGAGAAGATTCCTTGACTTTTATAGGGAAAAAAAATTCTAGCATTCCTTTTCAATCAAATTCCCCAAAGAACAGCACAAATAGCTTGCCTCCACTTCCCAGCATACTTCTTGAAACCAACATAACAAATAGTTAAAAGCTCTTCCACTGATTTTGGACAAACACAGAATTCACCAATAACTCCAAATAGAATGTTCCACAATCCCCCAGCAGATGAGCTGAGTAAAAACAAATGAGATGCATCCTCACTCCTCAGATCTATTTCCACACATGAGATACATATCTGGGAACAATGCTTTAGAAAGCCTCTTACTTTGCGGCAGATTGTTGGTGTTTACTCCATTAAGGGTCACCAACCCAGCAAAAGCAGAACTTTACCCCTCCCATATGCCCCAGAAAAGAGGAAAGACACACGAGCCTTAACTAAATGAGAGAGGACAGATTTACAGAATAACCCCCCCCAAAGAATCCCAATTCCAAATTCTAATATCACCCCTATTGGAGATACAGTGACCAACCAACACAATAAGCAAAGAAGAAAGCTTCTCCAATGCTCTATCATTCAAGACCCTTCTAAAATGAAAACCTCAAGAAAAAGATATTATTAAATGGTATTTTTTTTCTTCTGCTTGTATCATTCTTACAATTTTGTTTCAACAAGGAGTTCTCTGTGAAATTGTGTGTGCACAATTCATCATGTCTCTGCATGTTGAAGGATCATGGTATATTTTGTGGTCATTTTTTATTGAAAATAATGCTAAATATGGCTTTAGGTGTTTATCCTTCATTACATTATGCCAATGCAGTTAGGATTTTTTTTTCTTTTATTTTGTACTTATATAAAAAACTTACCCTAAAAAAAATTGTAGTCAGGATCTTGTACTCAAGCTTATATCAGTGTGCTCTTAGAAATAAACTTAAGTCTCAAAAGGAAAAAGAAAGCTCAACATTAGTGTTTACAAGCTAGATAATTTTTTTTTCTTGAAGGGCTTATCTGATTAGTACTATTGTGCCCACTCATTCAAACAGGCAAGAAGCTGCTGGTGCACTCTGGAATTTGTCATTTGATGACAGAAATCGAGAAGCTATTGCAGCAGCTGGTGGTGTTGAGGCCTTGGTATGACATTCTCCTCGTTGAACCTGAAGTTTTTAATTCATCTTCCATGGTTGTGTCATATCTTCCTACCAATAGAAGTGATTGGAGAGCACTTTGTCGCATTTTTTTGGGAAAGATTCCTAAAGTGAATATCATGCTTATCAAATATCCATCTTCAAAGTGCTTGTGCATTAAGAAGTGTTTTCGGTAACATGGAGCTTACTCGGTAACTGTGATTGGCTTAATCTGTTTCCATCATTCATTGCTTTTGAATGAAAATTTAGAAATTTAGTCATAATGCAAGAAATTTAGCCACCTATCGCACACTCTTGCACTGTAGCTTGAACTAACATGTTGGAGTCTGAGCTTGAAATCCAACCTGGTCACTCATGATCTTTGTCTTGTGATGGAAAATGAAGCAGGAAGAGGAGGTCCTAGCTTTCATTTTGCCTTTCCCCCTCATTGTTCGAAAGAAGTCCTTTTATGGATTCAAGATCAAAGTAAAAAATTTTCAATTAAGGGCATATTAATAAATTAATATTTCTTATTTTTTACTCATATTTAACCTGAATAACTATCCATAATTTTTTGCCTGCAATAACTTTTGAAAAACCATTTATGACTGCCAAAATCTGCAAATCATGCACATCGGGCGTGCTCATAGTATCAGGGATTTTTTTGTCCCAAGGGAAAAAAGTCTTGGGACAAATATGTCCAAAAGCTTTTCTTTCCCATGGCAATGTAAGATTAGTCTAGGAACCGGTGATAACAGCATTACCACAAAATGTGGCAATATCACATTCCCTCTAAAATAAAATGCTCTCTAGAACCGGGCTGTGTATATTATTATTGCTGTGTTTCTTGCTAATAGGTTGAGTTCATTTTCAAGTGTTACTCTTTCATATTCTTAGAGTGCTTTCCTTGGTGGTTGCAAATTTGGGATGCTATTTTGGAAATGAATGAGATGGTTGAGGATATGCATAGGAGAAAGGTAAGGGGATTATTTTTAAGCTCAATTTTAAAAAGGCATCTTATCAAGTCAATTTGAGTTTTTTAGATAAAGTTTACGAAGCGCTTCAGTTGTAGGTGAAGGAGTTGGATTACTGGTTGCTTGTCTAGTGCTTCCTCCAAAAAAGGGAAAAATGAAAGATAATATGAACAAAGTAAGAAGGTTGAGTTTAGTTCTGAATGCTACTAATTCTTAGAGTGCTTTCCTTAGATGTTGCAAATTTTGGATGCTGTTTTGAAGTGAATGAGGTGGTTGAGGATGTTCATAGGAGAAGGGTAAGGGGTTTATTTTTAAGGTCAATTTTGACAAGGCATCTTATCAAGTCAATTTGAGTTTTTTAGAAAAAGTTTAGGAAGGCTTCGGTTGTAGTTGAAGGAGTTGGATTAGCGGTTGCTTGTCTAGTACTTTTTTTTTTTTAAATGAATAAATTAAAGATAACACGAAGAAAGTAGGAAAGTATATTAGAAGAGAGAACTGTCTTGCTCATCTTCCTCTATAATAATCAATCGGAGAGCCTTTACAGCTTTGAGGGAGGGTAAGGGGGTTAGTTTTAAGCTCGATTTTGTAAAAGCTATATCAAATCGATTGTTCTTCTCTCCATCATTATTATTGAAAAGCCTTAAGAGTTTTGAGGGAGAGTAAGGGGGTTAATTTTAAGTAGGGGTGTGCAATCAGTCAGTTCAGGTGGAAAAATGAAGAACCAAATTTTATTGGTTTTGTAGGAGAAGAAACCGAAACAAACTGATTTAATTATTGGAACCAAACTGAACCTAATAAATCGGTTCTTTATGGTAAAAACCGAACCAAACCAAAATTCAATGTGGAATTGAATTCGGCTAACAAAAGTTTATAGTTGCAGGCATGTTGAAGGTTTCAGCACCTTCCCCAACTGCTTGCATCCCAACCTATTTTGAAATTTGCAATTAACAACTACAAGGAGAAGAAGATCAAGAAGAAGAGGGAGTAGAAGAAGAAGAAGAAGAAGCACTGGAGTCAACATAGGATACCCAATTCTTAAAGGCTTCGACCGGCGGTTATAGCTAGATCTGGTACCATCGCCCTCCTTTGTCGAACTTCTGAAGGGCCCACTTCTCCACTGCATTCAGATCCACCGAACCACATCAATTGGAGACGGAGAAGATGATGGGGCATTCGAATTGGAAGAGTGAGTTCTTACTCTGACAAGATCTGCAAAGCGTATCGCCCCTATTCTCCTTGGCTGCTTTGTTCTCTTCCTCATGACCTCATTCTCTATGTGAATCTCTGATGTTGTCTCCCACCACAAGGCCTCCACCAATTTTCGCCACAATTGTTCTGCTGAAGTGATCAAGGTGTGAGGCTGGAAGCTACAAGCAAAAAGGGGCCTGGGCCTTTGGGGCTTGGGCTATTGAACCAAATTGGCAAATTTCAGTCGGTTCAGTTCTAGCTGAAATGTGGTTTGGAACAACCCGAAAACCGAACTGATTTTATTTTGGTAGGATAATTCGGACCAAACAGAACCTAATTCATTATAAAACCGAACCTATTGGGCTGAACTAGTTTGGTTCAGTCAGTTATTTCGGTTTCCACCAAAATCAACGCACCCCTAATTTTAAGCTCAATTTTTAAAAAGCATATTATTGAGTCAATTTGAGGTTTTTGGATAAGGTTTAGGAAGGGCTTCATTGGTAGGTTAAGGAGTTGGATCGGGGTTGCTTGTCCATTACTACTTTTTCTTTTTTCCCAGATAAAACAAAGAAAGTATATTAGAAGAGAAATTTGTCTCTTTCTTCCTTTGTCATTATTATTGGTGAAACTTAACAGCTTTGAGGGAGCACGACGAGGTGACCATTTGTCTCCTTTTTTGTTTGTCTTGTTGTTGATGTTTTAAGCAAATAGATAGATGAGGTTGTGGATAGAGACTTGTGATGAAAATAGGGCCTCTTCCAACAATGCACAGCAGAATAAACGTTGTACAAAAGAATCACACATATACTTGCAACAATATCAATGATGAATACAGAATCATTCCACAACCATAGTAATCTAAAGAGAGTAAAGATAAGAGCAACAACACCAGGAATTACGTGGTTCGGCAAAGCCTACATCCACGGGAGCAATCGGTAAGAGATTTCACTATGAAAATCAAAGATACACACTCAATGATCTTCTCTCCTTCTCTCACCCCTCTCTTACTCTCTTACTTGTCAAAATATGCCCAGAAGAACATATATAACAAGCCCTTGAAGGCTTCCCTCTGAATCCCCAACCGTCACACCGTTTACATTCAAAATTCAAATATTTTCTTGCAGTCCAGGCGCACTTGTCAACGAGTACAAGGGATTCGCCGACGAGTCAAAGAAGCCTACTCGTCAACGAGTCTTCTGCTCTGGGATTTTCTAGCTCTCGGTATCTACTCGTCGACGAGCACAGGGCACTCGTCGACGAGTCTCCTGCTGCTGCCTTGCACCAAGAACACATCCATATGTTTTTCTCCCTTTGTTTATAAGCCTATGAAGTATAAGAGCCACACCATAAACAACAAGACTTTTTGAGGGAATTACTATGGGAGTGACTAGGAGGCTGTTTCTCCATGCTACTATAATTTTCCAAGCTGATAGGAAGTCTTTGCAATATTCTTACACTCCTTTTTATTTTTGAGAGGGTTTCTTGTCTGAGGATTAACATGAAGAAAATTGGGATGGCTGGCACTATTTGAGCTCAATTAGGATTTTAGAGCTTGCTTCTTTGGCAAGCCATGGTGTTGTAGCCTATGACTTATTTGGGTTCCTCTAGTGGTAATCCTTGGTCTTTAGCTTTTTTGGATCTAGTTATATCAAAAGTATTTATGACTTTGATGGTTGGCTAGGTGTTCTGTTTTCTTTGGATGGTGCATTGCATTGATTCAGGACCCCTCCCCCCAACAAAAAAAATTAGGATTCTTGGGGGTGGTAAGAGGAGAGGATTATGAGGGACTTATTTTTCCTGCGTTGGTAGTGGGTGAGATGAGAAATCGCTTAGTTGGGAGGTTTTATTTGTAGGTTTAAGGTCAAGGAGGGTTTAGGTCTTGATAATTTGGTGTCTAAAAACAGTGCTCTAGTGAGTAAAGTGGTTATAGACCATAGTTAGCTAGAGCACGGTGCATTTAAGGTTGTGATACAGGTATGGGAACGATGCACACCACTTAGTAGATACGTGCTTCCTTATTCTTTGTTTTGTTTTTTTTTTTTTTTGGGGGGGGGGGGGGGGGGGGGCGGTGTAGGCTTACTACGACATTTTGGACGCATGAACCACTTATTTGGATTGATTAGTTAAATACAAGTTGAATTACTGGCTGGACTCAAATAAAATTCTCAGTCACTCAAACAGCTCTCTCTCTCCCTCTCTCCATGTCTGCAGCAGCAGGAAACCCTCTTTTTTCTTGTGTCGCAGGCTTCGCAGCCACAAGAAGCTCTCTTCTTTCTATCTTGTAGCTGACTTTGTAGCAGCAATGAACATTTTTGTATGATTTGAAATTTGTGAATACTTTCATGACTTTTTATTTGAAAATGGTTAACAAATCTGGGTCTCCACTTTTGGGGATTTGGATCCTGATCCTTATCAATCTGGAATGCTATTGACCCATGAATCAGGACATGCAATCCGTATGACAGTTTGTTTGGGGGTGGGACCCAGGTAACCATGTTATGACCATTTCCCTGGAGATTAATTCCCTTAGGGATAAGGTGATTAAAAGCAGATATGGCTTGCAAGAGAATAGTTGGGATGGTAAAATTGCTGTAAGAGAAACTCTTGAGGGTTCTTGGAGACACATTTCACAGACTTGTGCTTTTTTTTCTTTCCTTTCATGAGAAATATAAATTGGGTGATGGCTTTCATATTTGTTTTTGGGAGGATGTGTGGGTAGAGAGCCATTTCTTCGGTGTTAATTGTATTTGGAGAGCCAAAGTTTCTTCCCTTATTGAAGCATTTTTTTTGGCTGGCAATTGGCAATCCTTAATAGAGTTAACATCCAACAATCTGTTGTAGAGGAGGCCATATGCGACTTTATCCCTGGATCTTTGTATCATGTGTTTTGGTAGTCTAGAGAGTGTAGGGACTCACTCCCATCATTTCTTGCACTCCTTGCAATTTGATGTCTGCAGCCTGTTGCAGAGTAGGAGGCCCTATACAACTTCATCCCCGGATGTTTTTATCATGTGTTTTGATAGTGCAGAGACTTCTTGTTTTTTCTTGCACTCATCAGTGTGGAGTTTGTGGGATAGGTTGGTTAGTTTCTTTGGAGAGATTTGGGTATGTCTGGACTTGATAGAGGCTCCCAGCAAGCCTTTAATTTACTGTGGTTAACTAAGTCTCCACCCCATGGAGCACCTTAATATGTGATCACATGCAGTCCTTTCATGCTTATTTCTTTTAGAGGGCTTGAGGGGTGAGGATGCTAACAGATTGTGGAGTTGTGCTGATTTTACTAGCTTTTGGGGTATGTGCTTGGGAAGGAAATGCTGCATATATAGTGGATCGCTGTTACTCCCGTTGCTTTGGGATAGAACTGGATTTAGTGCATCACTATGGTGTTCTCCTCTGATGGCTTGAAGGGGGATTTGTTTTCTAAAATTTCAGATGACACTGCTGATTTGATGCTTTTCCTCGCTCCTTTTTCTAGCTTTTTCTCTTCCTTTGCTTCTTTTCTAGCTCTATGATATAGCGGAACATCTCATCCTCCACTTTGTATTTCTTCTCTGAATGAAATTTCTGTTTTTATGTTTTTTTCCTGTGATAATAATTTGAAATATTCTATTCTTAGGACCCTTAGATCAAAGTTGCAAACAGTAATGTTTGACTGATGAACATGTGTCAACAAGTTAAAAATTCCACTTTTTTTTCTGAAGCTTTAACTGTCACGGGTTATTTAGGTGGCTCTTGCACAATCCTGCTCGAATGCTTCCCCAGGTCTTCAAGAGAGGGCTGCAGGTGCTCTTTGGGGGTTGTCAGTATCAGAAGCGAATAGGTATGCACACCAGTTTGTAACTTTCTGTTTGGGTGATATTATCTTGCTTTATCTTGTGTTTTTTTTAGACTCTGAAACAAGCTTTTATTTTCTTGTGTTATTGGCATATTATCTACAGAATATCTATAGAACTCACTTCCTATCATCATCATTCACCAATGTTATTTGGTCTTTTGTCCTAATGCTTCAAACTGTTTTTGGGAATAGTATGTTGTAGCTATTGTTTTTCATTAATATATTTTGGACGAAAATTATATGCTTTTGATGTGAGATTATGTTGAATTCACTTTTATTGTCAATTCCAAGCAGTAGCAATTGGCTGAGGAAAAGAGATTGACTGTTTGCACAGGCTCGTGCTCATGTTTGTGTTTGCAGTGGCTCTTACTCCTGCATGTCTTGTGTTGATGTGTGATTCTATGATTTGTCTCCAAACAGTATGACGAACATTGTGTGCATGTGCATGGGTGTTGTGTCTCAAAAAGTAAGCATGCATTGCATGTATTAAAATCACAGTGATCAATAACTTGATTTCTGTACCTTTATAGTAGCTCACATATATTTTATGCTTGTAAAACTTAATCAAGTGATTCCTTCTTAGCTTGCTATTTACCATAAATTTATTTTTTATTCACATCCAATTCCTTTGCTTCTCTAATACGTATTGTCCCCTTCTGGCACTCCTATAGGCAAAACAGGCCCATATCCTCTTTTGATTTGGATTCCTACTCATTTTTCTACTTTTTAAATGATATGTTTTTTTTTCATACCAGCATTGCTATTGGACGAGAAGGCGGTGTTGCACCTCTTATTACACTGGCACGTTCTGAGGCAGAAGTAAGTGTTGCAACTTCTTAAAAATTTATGTTCCTGAAAAAAAAAAAAAAAAAGCTACTATTGGTGTTGTTTAACAGTCCTCCTTGCAAACTTAGGACTTGCATTACTTTTTATGTTTGATATGGAGCATCTTATCAATGTTTAGTTTTTCACTAATAGTTTCAGCTGTGCTATTGGTTTTTTAGCACTGTTGGTTGCTGATATTAGGTGGTTTCAGTTATTTTATCCTGGAGTTTGACATGGATTGATAACTAACACTTTTCTGTCCTAAAAAATAAAAAGGAAAAACCACTTGGAATCATAACTAATAAAATGATAACTTGGCATATCATAAATTATTAGGATTTGCTTTTTTTTTTTTTTTTTTAATCTTCATTTAGAGATAAAATTGTTGTTTGTTTTTGCCTGCACATCTTTACTTTAGACTGGGTGTAAGCAGTTTACTTGCCTATGACAGGTGGGTAGCTGCTTCTAAATCACATATGTTGGTTAAAAAGCAGCCTGAGGGTCTAGTATTGTTGAGATTGTGCGAGATTATTACTGTAGAAGAAATTTCAAAAACTTAGCATGTTCAAAGTTCCATAGAAGTTCAGGCTATAGGCCTTAAGTATGGCAGTCTTATTGTTTTGTAGAAAGTTTGACTGTCAGCAGTCAAAAGAGCTTAGTGAAGAGTCTATAAGCTGCTCAATTGTGAAATTTGCTGCTACCTGATCAAGTTAATCTGCATGCTTGTATTTTTTAATTGAAAACTTATGGATACCATTATTATTAGTTTCTGGTTGTGGGATGCTTTCAGGATTTACTTGCAAGTTGCAACTGCTTTATTGAAAATTCTAAGTGAAGTGAACTTTATGAGGGCTGGAAGCCTGGAGCTGTTAAGTATGTCATGTTGGTAGTAAGGATATGGGTTTCAATAACATTGTGTGTTGCTTACTATGTCCAGTTCAGGCAAATGTTTCTACTGGAAGAACTCCAAATTCTCTTAATTAGAAAAAAAATTCCCTATTGACACAACTGCTCATTCTATGATGCTTTCTTAGGTTACCATGTCAATTTTTTTATTGCCTTCATTATGTATGGAATTTGGTTATATCTTTTGAATCTTTTAATAATATCTTATGATGATTGACGAATGATGAATCTAAAATGATAACAACAAACAACATCAACCACCACCCCCACCAAGGCTTCATCCTGCTGGCAATGTGGATTTTTTCTGCATTCATTCAAGGTTCTCATTTATGTTAGGTCAAACTTTATTAAATCTTTTAATCCCCTCAACCCATGCTCTTCTTGGTCTTTTGTTCTTTTTCTTTTTTTTTTTAAGTACAAAAAAAAATTACTGAGAGAAGAATGAGTTACAAAGGAAGGATTAGGCATTTTCCGAAGGAAAACTGAAGAAAAGAAGGGGGGAAAAGAAAAAATTAAAGCAACAAAAAAGATACAGAGCAGACGATCAAGCTAACAAAGCCAACCAGTTCCACCAAAAGCCTGAAAAAAAAAAATTTGTTTAAAGAAACCAGACTAAAAGGCCCACAGTGCAGTTTAAAAAACAATTTTAAGCCAATGAAACTCTTAGACAGAGTGACCATGAAAAATAAAGCCTCCCAGCTTAGTCAAATGACTTCTTTATTTGTGCATCTAATATTCTCCACTGCACTTACTCAAACCATCCTTAGGGCCATTTAGTTGCAGCAACCAGTTTTCATTTTCCGTTTTAAATTTTCCAAAGAATTATAAAAATGCCATCTTACTGCTCAGTTTTTGAAAGATTTGTATTAAAACAGGTAGAAATAGAGGGTTGTTTAGTTGTGGAAAACAATTTCATTTTTCTTTTCTGGATTTCCAAATAATTGAAAAAATAACACCTTGTTTTTCAATTTTTCAAAAATTATATAAGAAATCAGAAATCTGGAAAGCAGAGATGTTTTCCAACTTTCCTATACAAATTTAGAAAATTGGAAAACAAGGTAACAAGCTGGCATTTTTGCAATTGTTTGAAAAAAATTATTTTCCATGAGTGAATGAGGCCAAATTTTTTTATCTTTTTCCAATTTCTTTATACAAATGATGCAAAACTGAAAAATAAGCAAGCTTTTTTTGTGATTCTTTGACAAACTAAAAATGGAAAATGAAAACTGTTCTTTACAACTAAACTGGCCCTTAACATTTTTCTCCCATGTTCTCTTGGTCATGGGTGGTGCTACACTGCTACCTCACTACCTTAGACTTTCCATGTATGTGATTGTTTCCCATTCCATCATTCTTTGTAATGTCTCATGTATCTTAGCATCATCATTTCAGTTTGCTAATTCTTTGAGCATTTTTTTACTTAATTACCTTGCGCTGATCCTTGTAAGATGGGTGGTGTTATAGATGTCTTACATAATTTTCCTCTTAACGTAATAGATTTCTATAATCACATTATAAGGTAGAAGCACTTCTTCATTTTAGCTATCATGCTTCTATTTTGTTCTTACATAATTTTCCTCTTAACCTAATAGATTTTTATAATCTCATTATAAGCTAGAAGCACTTCTTCATTTTAGCTATCCTGCTTCTATTTTGTGTAATGTTTCCCTCAACTCTCCATACTCCATGGATAATTTTTTCCCAAATGATGAAAATGTTCATTTCTGTGCCATAGTTACCCAAAAATCTTAACACCATAGCGAACTATGTATTGGAACAATGTGGTAAATTTTTGTTGTGGAATGCTAATTCAATACTTTTCACATAACTTTTTATTAGTTAAAATTGGGGGATAATAACATTTTAATTCTAATTCTATCATTACTAGTCTATTCCACAACTGACAATCTCTTCTAGATTTAGAAATTCCTGAACATCCTTTCCAAAAATATACAAATGCAATACACTTTTTTCACCAATATATCTAATTAAGTATATCCCTAACGTTCCACATTTTTGAGCACGTGCTATACTGCGATCCCATTCCTATATGGCTATACCACGAACCAGAAAGTTCCATGTTCTAAGCAACACTGGCTTGTGCCTTTTGAATTTTAACCATTAATACCGACTATTCCAGCATTTTTCTTGCCTATCATTACTAAATTTACATTTAATGTAGTAGTGATCCTTCTTATTCTCAAAACTTTCAGATTCTAGGTTTTTCTCAAATGTTCCGGATTAATTAGAATTGACTGTTGACTCTAGTTTTTATCAATTAGTAATATATAATCTCCAAATAGGATACAGCATGGGACATTGGGACCTCATGTTGAATATGTCTAGGGAGTTTATTTATAACTACATAAGGGACAACAACTTAATACCACACAGAATAAAGTGCTGGAATGTTGATTCTTTCCTAAACCCCATCAAATCTCTGGGACTTATCATAAGCTTTTTCTAGTACCATAAAGTTCATGTGTAGTTCTCTCTCTCTCTCTCTCTCTCTCTCTCTCTCTTATATATATATTTCCCATGATGAATTATTGGAGATGTGCTACCATTCAACAATATTTAATTATGTGGGGATGGCTCCGTTGGTTTCTGAGATCCATATTCTGCATCTGTTTGATAAATGCCTACCACTTCTAGGACAAGATCCTTTCTATGGTTTTATCCAAGAGGCTGAGAGTGGTTTTGGGGTGGACGGTGTCTACGGATCAGTTATTTGTTAAAGATAGACAAATTTAGATGCAGTGCTGGTGGCTACTGAGGTGGTTGAGGGTGTAAAGAGGGGCAGGTGGGGACTTATCTTTAGGTAGATTTTGAGAAAGCCTATGAAACAGTGACCTGGGTTATTTTATTTTATTTTTTGGAATAGAGTTATGATTTGGAAAGGTTATGGGACTGTGAGGAAGTGGATTAGAGGTTTTGTTAGTTCTATCAATTTGTTGGTCATTGTCAATGATCAGCCTAGAAAATGGTTCTATGCCTCATGGGGGCATAGGCAAGGGGACCCATCATCTCTGTTTTGTTCGCTCTTGTGGTGGATGTTTTGAGTAGGATACTCATGTGCGCCCAGGGCTTTAGAGTGATTAGAGATTTTCAGTTGGGCAGGAGGAGGTTTAGGTGTCTCATCTCCAGTTTGTTGATGATACCATGCTATTCTTTGAGGGAAATGTTGTGATTTCCCTAGAGGATTTTTTGAAAATATTTGAAAAGATTTCAGGTTTAAAGATCAACTTGTCCAAGGGGGGCATAGCAAGCATTAATGGGGAGGACAGCGTTTTAGAGGGCTTTAAGGCTTTAGCAGGGTGTGTTTCCTTAGATTGGCTGCTTTCCTATCTTGGTCTTGCCCGTGGGGGCAAACCTAGTTCTGTGGATTTCTGGTACCTGGTGATTTAGAGGGTGGGTAGGAGTTTGGAGGGGTGGAAGAGGGTGTACTTGACAGGTGAATCACCCTCATTAGTGCCGTCCTCTCCAGCATTCCAATTATTTCTCATCCATTTTTCAAGTGCCTGCAATTGTCTCTATGATTCTTGAGAGGTTGATGCGAGATTTTCTTTATCGGGCAGTAGGGAGAACAAGAGATATCACCTTGTTAGCTGGAAGGTAGGTACGCAACCTAAATATGAAGGGAGTCTGGAGCTTGATGGCATAGTTTTCAAAAACATCCCTTTAATAGGTAAATGGTTGTGGAGGTTCCCGTTAGAGATTAATAGGTTAATTCTTTAGCACAGGCTGATAAGAACTAAGAAGTATGTGTCTTATCCACTGTTACCTGGGTTGCTGTCCCTCCCACCACACACACCCTCCCCCCACCTCCCTGCGCGGTTGCTGCTGGGGAACCACAATCTGGATTGCATGTGCCAATTCAAGGGTAATTGCATTCCAGATGATGGGGTGACCCAGATTTGTGAGAGAAACTCTGCTGAGAATGCAATGGTGAGAGAAGAGGGCTGCAAAGCCCGGGACAAAGATGAGAGAAGAGGGATTCAAAACCTGGGACAGGGAAAGAAGAGGGCTTCCAGCTTCTCCGGGTGAGACTCCCGCAAGGGTTTCTTGTGAGACTCTGTGAGGGTTTTCTGGTGCTATGTGAAACTCCCTAAGGGTTTCCTGCTGTACAATGGTTTTGAACAGATGGAGGGAGGTTTACTGTCCGCTCCCCCCCGCCCCTTCCTTTCATGCAGAAAGAATGAGTGGCCATGAATTTTACCCCCTGCCTCCCCTTTTTTTGTGCAAAATATAAAAAATTAACATATAATTTACATTAAAAAACAAATTAATTACTAATTAGTTTTTTAGTTATAATTTATATAATTTAATTGATTAAGAATAATGGGGATGTTCTTTCTATATTCTATATTCCATTCTAAGTAAATAATTCAAAATTCTAGAGCTTGGCCGTTTCCATGGTCAAGCAGAAGTGGATCATTGCAGCTATGGGCTTGGAAAGGGATCCTGCTCTAACAAGGTCTGAAGGAATGCTTTTTCCCTCATCCCCCTTGATATTTTTGAGGGAACAGTTTCACCTCTACAGTCTGCAGGCTGTCAAGGAGCATTGGATAACCATAGTTTCTAATTGGCAAAGTGGGCTGGCTAGGAAGGAAATATTTGTTGTCCTTGATTTCCTTGACACCTTACAGTGACGGTTGTAATGTTGTTAGTTGTTTCTGTTGCACTTGGGTGCCATCCCCTTGATGCCCTTATCCTTTCAATAAGATGTCTTTGCTGACTTGAAAAAAAAAATGTGTACAGACAAATCAACCCAAAAAGTGGGTTCAAGTGTACCACAAACCAAAATGGCACTCTGAATAAGCCTATCACCACAAGAACTGCATGCCTCGTAAGTATTTTGCCCTATTCTCGCACCCCACGACAACCCAAAACACATGCGTCCCAGGTAACTATGGTTTCATCAGAATGGGTGGGATACTAAAGGAAGTGGTGTTGTTTTTCATGCAAATTCCCGGAAGTTTGTCTCCCAGATTGCTTGTCTTTCCTTTCTTCTCACCTGTTTCAATGTAACAGTGTTCAGTTTTGGGAAGATGCTTGGGTGGGTGAGAGTTCATTGAAGCTGATGATGCATCGTTTGTATGAGCTTTCTTCCCGTCACAATGCACCTATCAGCTCTTTCTTTTCTTTTAAGGGAGGATCTGCCTTTTGGCATTTCACTTTTTTAGGAATCTCAATGAGAGAGGTCGATTAGCTCTCCACATTGCTTACTGTTCTAGGCATATAATTGTATGGACAAATCTGTAGTTCAAGTCACACACTTCCATAATTCATATTCTCTTTGGAGAATTTCCTTTAATGTTTGTGTCAAATAAACAATTCAAATGGACAATATTGAGAAACCAATTACATGTCTTATTCTTTTCAACAATCCATACTTCTAGCAATGAAAACTATTGTTCCTTTTTCAAGTCAGATCGTCTTGGTCCATTTGATGGGGGATGGGAGGGTTTGGGAGGGTGGTACCTCAGCTCTCTTTTCTTCCAAATCCTTCTTCCTTCACCTCTTGAAAAATCCTTCCCTTAACTTTTTGCCTTGAAGCAGCAACATTTGGGAGGCAAATGTCCTCTTTAAGATTCAGGCTTTCATCTGTTCTGTGACTCTGAGCCTGTGACTCTCAATAGTGTTAACATAATAACATGCACCGATATGTTATAAATCAGGAGATCCCATAAGTCTCATTTCCAATATTATCTCCACTTGCCGTGAATCCAACTAAACCAATTCTCATCTTTTTGTCCATTGTCTGATTGCAAACTATCTTTGGAATGCTCTTGTGAAGCTTGAGTGGTGCCTAGGATTGTGGTGTACTTCTGAGGTTTTGGTGTTTGGGAATAGCGGGAACAGAAGAGAATTATGGTGCTGTGCAGTTTTTGCAATCCTGTGGACTCTTTAGCTGGGGAGAAATGCTAGAACCTTCAAAGGTCATCCTAGCTCTCCTAGCATATTATGGGATAAAGTGGTGTTATCAATGTCTTTCTGGCTCTCCCTTTTGGTTTTTTTCTTTGGGCAGCCTGTCTGACCTTCAAAGAGATTGGAGGGCAGCTCTAGTTTAGTTTGTTGATTTTGTTCATATTTGTTTGCACCTCTCATGTTGTTCCCATCCTCTTTACCTTGTAATTGCATTCTATATTGTTAATAAATTGTCTTATCTGAAAAAATGTCTACCTTGTCAAAAAAATCAATCTGGTTGTTTGCTGGGGCTATTCTTGGTATTGACTTTGCACGACTGTTTATTAATCATCTGGGACCAGGATGTCTGGTTCAGCCCAAATCAGCCTCATCACTGGTAACGTCTGGAGAAACATAACATGACCTGATGTTATCAACCAAGTTTCAATAGGAAGTGTTCCCACTGTTACAATGATGGGGCTGTTTGGATTAGTTTGCTTTGACATCCTTTTAAAAAATGGTGCTAATTGATGGTGCATGCTGACTAAAATTCATTGATCTCCTTTCATGTTAATGGACCTATTTTGAAGTTGATGTACATGTTTCCTTTCAGGATGTGCATGAGACTGCCGCAGGAGCTCTTTGGAATCTTGCTTTCAATGCTGGCAATGCTCTTCGAATAGTGGAGGAGGGGGGAGTTCCAGTCCTTGTTCATCTCTGTCATTCATCAGTATCGAAAATGGCACGCTTCATGGCTGCACTAGCATTAGCATACATGTTTGATGGAAGGTACTTAACCACATCACTGATGCTGTCTGAGTTAACCTGATAGTACTTTTTCTTTTGTTCTTCCTTTGTGGAGTTCCTTGAATGCCTGTGATAGTATGTTCTACTTCTACCTTTCTACTGTTTACAATTGTTTGTTCATAGAATTTTTACTTAAGTTTGATGTGAAATTCTTTATTATGTATGTAGTCTTTCTTTGTAAAACGGTGGGCAAACTTTTTATTTCAAATAAACAGTGAAGAAATTTAATAGAGGGGAGATGCAACAGGGTGCACGCAAATGTCATTTTAATTACCACAATAATTTTTCTGTCAGTTGCTGGACTGCAGCAGTTTTTTGAAACAAATATGTTTTGCTGTCGTATCGAATAAAGTCTCATGATTATAAATGCTATTGATGTTTATATTCTTCCTGAATGATCATGTGGGCAGCAAAAACAATTATACCCAAAATTTTCTAGCTTGTAGAATTTCTCACCTAAAGATCCCAATTCTAGACCAAGATGAAAATTATAATAGAAAATAAAATAGGATTGTGTCCATATTGGCAATGGTGTGATACTGGTAGGAGAAAATTTGTGAAAAATAATTTGGAAGGATTGCTAGTGTAGCATTATACATTACAAACGTTTATGACATCTTGTACAGATTGGATGAAGTAGCATTGATAGGAACTTCATTAGAAAGCACTTCAAAGAGTGTGAGCTTAGATGGGGCTAGGAGGATGGCCCTGAAGCATATTGAAGCTTTTGTTCTCACCTTTTCTGATCCACATGCATTCTCTGCTGCCGCTTCATCATCAGCCCCCGCAGCATTGGCTCAGGTGACAGAAGCTGCTCGAATTCAAGAAGCAGGACATCTGAGATGCAGGTTTCCTCTCTCTCTCTCACACACACACACACAAAATTAATGATACCTTGTTGGAAAATTTTTTCCATTTACTGAACACGGAGCTCGAGGGGAATAAACGCCCTGTGCTGATAGTTTAGATCCCGTTAGCTTGATAGTTTTTGCATCAGATATACCATTTTGATCTGGAGTCAATTGCTGTGCCAGTGCCACTAGAAAGAATTACTTCAGAAATAGGCACACAATATTTTATAATCTGATAAGTGATATGGCTTTTCTGATGATGAAGTTATTTAGTAAACTAAAAAAGCATGTCCCATTATGAATTTTTTGTATATACATTTGAAGTTCAACAATTAATGCTATTTGTTCTTAAAATATATTGATAGCAATGTAAAACATAAAATTCAATTATGTGGTCAATTCTATATGGTAGAGCAATTTATTTGGATACATTTCATGGTTTTTTCGGGGAAGACGGAGAATGTGGAAAATGACAGATTTTAGTAAGGCTTCAACAAGTTCTTCAAATTGCTGTACAATACAAATTTTGGTATTTAGAAATCATGTGGATAAAAATTCAATAATACAACCATAGGATCGAATTGCTCACTAGATGTTAGTTATGGTAATTTTTCAGCAGTACAATTTGATATTCTATGTATAATACTACAAAATTTTAAATATATTGTAGTTTGTAAGTTTAACTGTATGTCTCTTATGTATAATGTGTTCATTGGATAAATATCAGATTGAAAATGTTAAACGCCATGGGCCCATGACATCACGGGCACACGTGCATGAAGTGGGTGGGCCTCACCATCTTCATCCAGTTACCACCCACCATGTGGGCCGGTGATGAATACTGGCACTTGGCATCACTCATGTCAGAGTCATGCTTCTAAATTTGTGCTATTCCAAGAAATTATCGTATATGTTTCCGTTGGGGTTTTTCTCCAAGAGTTTGACATGGGACTTCCATGTTGAGAGTCTAAAGTTCAAAATTTGGCATTGAGTGGGCGGAGTTAGGTTTTTCATTATCATAAATTCTTTTTATATTTCAGATTTGATTGTACCGTTAATCCAACACTTCTTTTTAAAAGAAATTGAAACATGTGATACATGGACTCTTCTGAATACCTTGACAGGACATTTGGCTCTCGTAATTCTAAACCCCCTCTTAGAGTGACTTTTCTGGCATCCTATGCCCAGGAAGGATTAATATCTTAAACGAACATTTTTATTTGGCTTGTTCATCATGATTCTTTCCTGGGAATAAAGCATGTGGCATGTGGCATAACATAGGTATTCCGATATTTCAATAAAATGCCGAAATACTCTTAAATGTGCAAGGAGCATAATTTTATGTGTATTCTTGTAATATGTGTATGTATAATAATAATAATAATAATAATAATAATAATAATAATAATAATAATAATAAATACTGTTTAATAGTATTTTTTAAATAGTCATGATCTGAATAGATATTAATAGTTATTTAATTGTAATAATTGGATCAAACAGTTGTAATTTTAATAATACGTTATATGATAATACTCATAAAAAAAATAATAATAATAATAATAATAATAATAATTGTTAATTGTTAATTGTTATTTTTAGGATGATAGATAATAATAATGATATTTTTTAAGAATACTTTTTACGATACGGTCATAATAATGGAAACAAACAGTAATAATAATAGTGAACGAGAAGGGGCAAATTATTGTTGTTGTTGTTTTTCTTTTTCTTCTTCTTCTTCTTTATTATTATTAGCAGTAGCAATGATTACAATATATTTTATGATATTAATACTTAAGTGAACATGAAGAGGCAATTTTATCAAGAAGCATTGAATGGCAAGGATACTTCTCTCTCTTGAAGTGGAATCCAAGATTGCCCAAGGCCTGAGGGAAGAGTTGGGTTTGGAATACCTACGCAATGCTTTATTGACACCTTGCATACCTAGGGAATCCATGATGCCTGCCACATAGGATTTCCATGGGCTTTCAAACAAGGGCACCCAAGATTCTGGATGGATAACCTGGGCCAATTTCTTTGAGGTGTCTGTTAGACTTACAACATTACTCAGGCAAGGGTGCGGTTATATGTTTGATATGTTTTGTTGGACAGTGGACACTAGAGAACATTACGTTCTTTGGTTTAAGTTTACTGTACATTGCTTCAAAACAGTAGCATGTTGAACAATTTATCCATAGATCTATAAATAAATGTAGCATTTTTTTCCTTCTGCTTTTGCTTTTTCCTTTCACGTTTTTTCCTTCTCCAATCTTAACCCTGCTGATTTCCCATAATTCCATCCTACTCATTGTGATTGAGCAGTAAGCTGCATTTTTCTCTTCATCGTTATTTTACAGATTAAATTTTTTTTGTTGTTCCCTAACTTCCCTCTTAAGTTCTTTTTTCCGCTGTTTAATTCACATTTTTGCCCTTCACCCTTCATATGTTACCATGCATTAGCCGCCATTTATATGAATGTTGCAACAGGTGCGTATTGCCTAGGTTTTCAAACTTCAGAGATGCTAATATGTTTGAACTCTGAATATTTGATGAGTTTATTTATTTTTCCTTTTAAAAAGTGTGCTTGTGAGTGTAGTGCTTCATAATGATATCTTGTCTATTATAATAGAACATACGATGAGTTCATAGGACATTGAATATATTTCTTCCACATTTTCCTTTTATTTTTCATGAATTGAAGAAACAGATCAGTAATTAAAAGATTATTCTTTAATAGTTGTGAAAACATTTTCCAATTCTTTGAAAAGGGGTGCTTGTTGGAGTACAGATTTTTTCCTCATATTTTCTTCATTCTTTATGAAATCAACACACTTAATTAAAATACTATTCTCAAGTTGTTGTAGAAGTATCTCCCCACTTTTTTAAAGGGGGTGCTTGTAGGAGTGTAGATTCCGCCCCCCAGTTTTTGCTTTTTTTTTTTATGAAATAAAAATAGACATAATTAACTAAAATACAGTTCTCTAATAGCTTTAAGAATATTTACCAAAATCTTTAAAAAGGGTGCTTGTCCCCCCCTCCCCCCCCTCCAAAAAAAAAATAAAGAACATCAGTGCATAATAACAAAAGATATTTATTGATAGAATAATAATGTACAAACAGGAAAATAAAACTTTTCTTTTCGAAAATCTGGGTTACCGCTGAAAAGGTAAAAAGAGAAAACCAAAGAATGCTAGAAACGATCCGAAATAATCAGCATGCCTATCAATTCAACAAGGAAAGCCAATCACATTGAATTCCCGAAAAGCACACCCCCTTGAAGCTCCCTTTACCCACACACCAAAGAAAAGCCAAATAGTGAATCTTCTCCCAAACCAATGAAAATGACAACTTCTTCCCTGAGAAAATATGCACGTTTTGTTTCATGTCCCCAAAGTGCAGCAAATAGAGCACAATTCCACAGCTCTTCACCTTCCTTTTTTTCCTGCCAAAACTGATAAAATGAATTGCCAAAAACTCGTCCATTGTCTCTGGACAAACCCAACATTCCCTAAAATAGTTAAATTGCTTGTTCCAAATCCTCCAAGTGAAATTACAATGCATAAAAGCTTGTAATTGTGTTAATTGTGTTATTTATTTCAAAAGTAGAGTGGAAGCTTGTACAGATAACCTTCCCAGCACAGAAACACTCTACCAATAGACTCCCAGTACAACAAAACTCATGAACTTTCTAAAGAAAGACCAAGATCATCACCATTACAGAACTTCCCTCCCAGTAGAACAGAGAAACAAAACAAAGAAAGAACTAGAACAACCAAAGAAACAAGAACAAGGCCTGTCCAAAATTTTCCCATTCTCCAATTCTGCACAATTAGAGAAACATCAAGACGCCAAGCATCCATCAAATGGATAAGAGCTGATATTCTATCTCCATTAAAGTGATATACAGATATTTAGTTATATTCTGCTAGTTACAACTATAATTAAAATTATTATATGATTTTGGGGAACAATTGGGGGAAATTATATGGAATAATTACTGGGTCAAAAAGGATATTGGGAATTTTTATAATTTTAATTTTAATATTTAAATAATATCATCTCTTTGGATAGTAGGTTATCATTCTGCTGAGGTGTTTTCTCATAGCTACTAGTTCAACTGCCTCTGGCTATAGATATTTTTGGTAGTTTGACTTCTATCCTCCTGTTGGGAAGTCATTCATGATATGAACTAGTTAGTGCTATTCATCTATTGTTTGAATAATTTCATCTGCTCTCTGAAATTCCTTTGGGATTCTTTTCCAGGTATTAACTTTTCTTGTTTTCCTAATATTTTTTTTACAGTGGAGCTGAGATTGGAAGATTTGTTGCCATGTTACGAAATCCTTCCTCTGTGCTCAAGGCATGTGCTGCCTTTGCTCTTCTCCAGGTATGTATGGTAAACCGGTCCCCCCCCCCCCCAGTTGCTTATGCTTTCTCTCTCTCACACACACACATGCACACGTCCCATCAAATGTCTAGATCCAACTTGTGCAGTTGTTTCTCGTCATTGATGCCTTTCTGAAATTTGATGGGAATGGTTGAACTCTTTTAGTTCTAGGAAACTCCTTCATAAAATGTATTTTTTCAACTGCAGTTTACAATCCCTGGTGGCCGGCATGCCATGCACCATGCAAGTCTCCTGCAGAATGCTGGAGCAGCACGGGTTCTGCGTGGTGCTGCTGCAGCAGCAACTGCCCCAGTTGAAGCCAAAATCTTTGCAAGAATTGTACTTCGCAACCTTGAACACCACCAGTTAGAACCTTCAATATTAGAGACTAAATTCAGCTGTCAAGGAAAATAATTTCACCCTTCCAGTCACCGATCGAAGCCGTCATTTCAGCTTACCTTCTTGGATTGGCAGTAAATGAGGCATAAGAATATATACATATGTATGTATGTATGCACTCAGATCTGTGTAAACTCATACAAGGGACCAATACATGTCCTCAAGGCAACTCTGCGCCATCTTTGTTCTGTTCCACCACCTCTTTGTAAGGGATTTAAGATTTCATATTTTGTTAGGAAATGCTTCTTTCTCCCTTTATGTACCCTTTGTGTTCAATCTTATGCTGAAGATACATCTAGCAGGCGATTGACTCAACCAATTCCTCTTATTTTCTTTTTAATTTTGGTGGTTTTGTAGTCATTGTGATAATAGATTTTATATATAAAATATATGTTGAAGTTGTTTTGGAATTATCTGGGCGTGGTTTATTCTTACCACCACCATGTGGACATTGCATTATGTTACTTATGTTGAATCCCTGGCAGCATCAGAAGCACCAGAGTTTATAATTTTGACCATAATTTCCTTCTCACCTGTTGCACCGTCTCTGTTTCAAATCCTGGCTAAGCTTCAAGTTGAATCTGAAAAGCTTGGTCAAACATTGGCATGAAAGGAAAGAATTATTTTTTTTAACAAACCAAAACAAAAAAAAAAAATTTACTTCGAAAAAAATCAAATGAAAAGGCAACAAAATGAAGTACCCTCATTTCTAGTTCACTAAGGGCATTTCATTTTTGTTGCTGGGGTTGTTTTTCAATTGTTGGCAGTTTCACAAGATGGGGCTCTTTCTTCATCATGGCCTCTTCCACTCTTTGTTCCTTTGGCTTCATGTTTTCAGTGACTCTCTTTCCTCATTTGTTTTTCCTAGCTTAATTTCTCTCTAGGAGATTCTTTGGAAGTGTAACCTAAATTTTGAGGGCCTTAGCCCATACATTAGAGTAGCAACAACCGCACCTCGCTCGAGGGTTTGGTATTTCTAGCACTTCAAATTAAAGTGCTTGAGGTACCTCTCAGAGACTCGAGATATCTGTCGTGTCTCAACAAGGCTAAAGGATGTCTTTATCAAACATCGATTACTAACAAAATGGTTCAAGAATTGGGTGCTAAACTATTGAACGGAGGATCTCAATAGGCCAACTTATTGAGGTTGGTTGCTAATGCTCTGCACATGCCAGCATCAAAGGCTCTGTGTAGGACCCTTAACGCATGAAATTTCTCTAGATGTCACACTTCTCTCGGATAACTTAATTGTGGGCATTAAAAACCCAATTGATAACAACTCTATTATGATCTCCTTTAGAAATGGATTTCCACTATTTGCCTTGTGATGTCCCCTACATTCTATAGTATCAATGCATAACAACATTCTTTTGGATTGTCCAATCTAAACTCTTTATAATCATTGGAAATTGTTTGTCCACTTTTGGTAAGCTTCTATGGTCGTTGAGCTTCCCTTTAACTCGGAAGCATTATCTTTTTTTCAAGGTTGCTCCTTGTCGGCTGAAGGTGTACTTTTTTCTTGGTTTGGGTAGTTAATGGCCAACAATGTCTGGACATTCTATGCTATATACCAGCTTTATTTGTTCTTGCATAACGCGAAATTGCTCCTGAGTGAGTAGTATATGCCCTAAGGGTATTCATGATGATGAATATGTTAACTCCTAATTTTCATTCATCTGCTTATGATGATAACAAGTTATTTTGAATTAATGACTTTGTGTTTAAGTTATTTAAAAAAAAAAAAATGAGATTTCAAGTCATTGTAGTTGAAGAATTGAAAGAAGATTTATTAACTTAGTTTTTTCTTTTATCCTTTTCTCTCAAATGTAATATGCTTTTATATTGTATATATCTTAGAATATGAAGGTTTTGACACTAAGACACTTAAAACAGGAAAAATAGAAACAAAATTGGACTGTATTGAGTTGCTCTCTCAAGGGTGATAGACCAGCCTCCAAGAAGCGGTCGACTGCCTGAAGAAGGCAAGTAGACCATCTAGGTAGTAGTAGGCTTGGAGCAATCAACCAATTCAACTTTTCAAGCACGTCAAGGTCAATTTTTCTATCTAATGGTTAGTGCCCAGTCAATCGATTTATGACACAAGTTGATTGGTCTAAACAGAAAACTGACTCTAATGGGTAGAAAACGACTAATTTTGACCTAGAACTCTATATACATGCCTTCTTAAGTCCAAGAAAAGTCAAAGTAGTTATTGATATTGATTTTCTAAGTGCCTAAACTATCTCTTCTCTCTTAATGTCTCTTGTACCTAAATTTGCTCACTTTTGATAGAACTCTCCAAAACTCTTGTGCCATCACTTGTTTATTCTTTGAGAATTATAAGCTTGTGTGCTTCAATTTATAAATCATTCCTTGTGAGGAAATTTGTTTTGTAATAATTCTCTTATATTTGGCATCCTTTCCTCCATCAAAGGTGTATTTGGTTGTCTTGTCTTCATACAAAACAAGTGGTGTAATTGGTTTCTTTGCCTTCATTAAAACAAGGGATTAGTGGAACCTCAAGGTTGTTTGTCTTAAGAGAGTGGATGTAGGTGGGGATAGCTAAACCACTATAAAAGAGTTTACATATCTCTCTTCCCTACTCTTTTAGTTTAGTTTTTTTCAATATTTGTCTATTTGCATGTTTTATTTAATTTGCTTTAAATTTGGTATCAAACACTTTAATTTTTATTAAACTCAGTTCATCCTCCTCTTAGGTTGCCAGTTGGGCCAACAAAATCCTCCTACTTGGAGGGCTCCCAAAGTGAGAGAACTCCAAGGGGTACTCATGCTCATCATCTTGAGCAACGTTTTATTGTTTTTCATCATCACAAATGAACCATGGCTTTTGCCCAGTTATTATCTTTGAGAGGTTCTAGTTACCAGAGTTCCTGCAAAAGAAGCAATGGCAATTGGAATCTAAGTTTCAAGAAAACCCTTTAAAGCTTTAATTTAGTAAAAATCTATGTGATAAAAGGAAGGGTTTACAAGAATGGAATAACATGCTTCTCTCTGGAGGATGTCTTCCCCTTTTGTTTCTATCATGGTAATTTGGTGGGGAATTTCAAAAGAGTTGCAACTGACCCTACACTCTCTCCACCCTCTTTTCTCTTGTAGGAGTGGCAAAAGGAGTTATTGCGAAATTGTCTCCAATCATTCATAGTCATTCATGTGCAGTCCAATCATTTCCCACTTAACATGAGAAAAATAATTTTTTTTATAAAAAAAAATACAAGAAAATGAAGACGTTGAAACAATTTTTTGAATTTGACAATAGCTTTTGTAGATGTTTAAAGAAAATTGAAAATGAGTGGAAGATGAAGGAGTCAATAAGGTGTTTATGTTCATGAAAGTATGAAGGGATGGAGTTGGGAGTAGCAAAAAGGGTCCATTAGGGAAGGTGAATTTTTATCAACCTTCTTTTGTTGAAAGGCTGCAAATGATTTTGCATGTGAGGAAGTGACAATGATCTCGACGGCCATTTATAGCCTGGCCAGTATTGCAGCAGCACAGGGTTCGTGTGAATGAGTTATCACAACTATGGAGAGAGAGAGAGAGAGACTTGCTTGTTAGGGGAGTGAAAATGAACTCAACAGTCAATAATGTAGCATGGGCAATATTTCAACAGTACAGGGTTCATGCAAGTGAGTTATCACAACTATGGAGGGAAGGAGAGAGAGAGAGAGAGAGAGAGAGAGAGAGACTATGTTTTTGACCTTTGAGAGGAAGTTCATTTTATTTTAATTCACATAAATTGTCAACTTTATTTTCATGGACTTTGCATCGTTTTCTGGTACGAACTTCAAAAATACTCATAAAAAATAAAAGGCAAGTGCCACCCTCCATACATGGGGGAAAAAAATGTATAGGGCATGATGCATTACATTTTGGAAAAAGTTATTTCTATGATTTGAATCCATGCTAATTAACAAACTTAAGAGGCTCCTCCCTAGCAAAATAAGGCAACTAGAGTCGGCAAAAGCACCCCTTCTTCAATACTCACAAACGTCTCCAAGTCCCAAGAATGGCTTATCAGCAAATGGAACCCAAATGAACCACAGCCCTTTTGCAACAGCAGAACAACTAGATGAGGATTAGATGCCAAAGATCCATGTTTGGAACAGTTGAGCTTCATTTTAAAATGGGAGTAGAGGAGATTCTACTTATGAAAAAGAAGCAGTTTTCCGAGGACCAACTTGTCTAGTATATGCTTAAATTGATGGATTCCAAAAACAAACGAGTACATATGCCCCACTGCATTCTACCTTCTAGATTAAAAAAGATAGCATGTGCTATTTAAAGTGTAGTTGGCATGGTCAACTTTGCAAACAATATTAATTTAACAAACTCTATATTTAGAGAGGTCTTAAATTTAGGTTTGTATTAAATTTAAATAAAATGCAATATAAAATTGTATGAAAACTTTTCCAAATCTATCAAATCCAAACCCAAGATTCACAATTCATACTCCCAGCATAAAGTTCTCAAAGACAATTTTGTCATTGAAATGGTTTCCCAAATTAACATAATGATCACAGAAACTATTTACAGGTATATGCGAATGTAAGATTTTTATAAATCCAAGCAACGAGACATCATGAGAGATTTTTATAAATCCAAGCAACGAGACATCATGAGGGTTAGATCGGCTTTCCCCCAAATTGTGATACATGTTGGCTCTATACCATCACGAGTCTTCTTTTTAATGCATTAATTGGTGCAGAGTTTGGAACTGTAGCGAAAGTTGCCGCTTGTTTTACCAACAATGGAAAAATGAACAGTTGCAGATTCAAAGTTTCTATCAGCTGCCCTTGCTAGTTTTGGAAAGATGGCCATATTTTTTTCTATAGAATTCCAAATCATGATGCATTGTAACATAAACATTTCGAGCATCTAATTTTCCTTGAGAAAGTTTCTTAAGTTAAATCAATTTTACCCACAAAATTTGCCTAAATTTTGTTTCTGCAAAGCTGTAACTATATTTACTATGACTTTTCGGGGAGCAACGATCTTGCTCTTTTTATATTTTAATTTCCATTTGAAAAATACAAGCTTGCACCATATAACCAAGCTACTTGCCAACACCACTAGCTCCAGGGACAATCTCTTCAGTTTAAGGCAGAGTGACAGACATTTCGAATTAAAAAGAAAAAAAAAAAAAAATTTGTTTCTAGAGTGTCATGGCCCCCAAAATACCTCCCCTCAGATGGCTCAAACTACAGCCCAACCCCATATCAAGGAATGAGCTACACAAAACTTCAACGATCTAATCCAACAAATTGAAAAATATGTAGTGCAATAATCCATAAATTCACAGCTAGAAGCATAACATTACTTGTTTGCATGATTCAGACACCCAATCCAAACAGCGCCAAACTTCCTTTCTGGCCGCATGCAATGGAAAAATGGCACGTCTACAGGAGATCAAAAAATTAAATAACTCATGAAAGATAAAAATGCCCACTCACATGTCCACGGTCTAAATTTAATTGGGCATATGCAGAGGAGGGTTTGCCTCAATGAGCCCAACCAGTTCCAGGATGGTATTCCAGATTGATGACGACCATACACGGGATGAAGACACTGTTTCTATTAGCCTTGTGGAAGCTTGGTACTCCTCCAAGTATGGTACTACAAATTTTTTCATGTCACTTTGAGATATTTCCAAATGATTTCCTGACACACGAACAAATTTAACCTTTCCAGCTTCATCCAAGGTTTTCAATCCAATCCAGTCCTCTATGTAGAGCTCGGTCTGCAGTAATTAAAACAAATTCTGTAGAGTTAAACACTGTCATTCAAGCTAAAATGAGAAGAAAAAGTAACCAAATACAAATCTCGTATAGAAATTTTAACAATTTTTGGAGACGCAGAACAGTGCCCTGGTGTGAGTGGTGCTATACCCTTTATTTGAATAATTCACCTACTGAAATCATTTGACAGATCTAGCATAAAGACATGAAGACAATGAACAAAAGTTGGATTCAGAAGACTACAACTTTAAATCTCATATTTAGTCGCCAAAACTGTGGCCTTTACTAATACATTGCCAAAACAACGAATGACAAATCTAGAGTGCCAGAAAATTCTTGAAATGGCTGTTAAAAACCGTAAGGACATCTTTGGAACTTGGAAAATATGAGGAAAAGAAAAGGAAAACATGAAGGAATTCACTTGTCATGTTTGATTATGGAGATGAGCAAGAAGGAAAACAAAACACATAACAAATCAATACAAAAAATTTTGATTTATCACATGATCAACCTTTGAGTTTTCTTAATTTTAATCATATTAAAAAAAAAATTTTCTTTTTCATATTTTTGGACAGAAAAAAAACATAGTGAAAAATGTATTTCTTTCTTATTTTCCTTTCCTTAGGAAACAAAATCCTTGATCCAAATGGACCTAACTGTTTATGGAACCAGGGAAATGGTGCATGGATGATGCCTCATGGCAAGTCTGCAAGACTGAAGGCTTGAGTAGTCATACTGGGCAACAAGCAAAAGTGTAACTCTCTCTCTCTAAGCGCACGCAAAGGCACACAAATGCACACGCATGACAAAAGCAAGTTTCAGAACCCATCTTTCATATTATGTATTATATATATTGTTGAAGTTTAACAATCCTGGCAGTGGGAAGCAGAGCCATCATGGAGATTTGGAGTCTGTGGGGCCTCGACACTTGCTTGACCCCAACAATAAGTGACTAATTAGTTAATCAGCTAGAATTAAAAAAGCATAAACATGCATGCACAAACAAATATATGTTGTGTAATCTACTCTTTTTTCTCTCTTTTAACTTTAATTTTGTCACTTGACATTTGAATGCCATCATCAAAATACTGATCCCCTCGCACATTGTCATAAAAGGCTTTACATCTGATGCCATGGGCACTTGATATTCTATACTTTATGTTAAACTAACGGAAACTAACTACTTGCAATAATTTACATAACTATTAGATGTAACTAACAGATATTGTATGTAATTTCTGTTTATTGACTACCTATAAAACCCTTAGGCCAGTTTTTTTTTTTTTTTTCAGCCCTCAAAATTAAAATTTTCTCCCATAGTTTCACATTCATTTTTTTTAAACAGAGGAGAAATTACATTAAAGCTAGAATGTGCAAAAAAAAGCATAAGAAATCCTCCTAAGAACAGAAAAAAAAATTACACTCAATAACACAGCCATCTAGTCACGCTGTAGATCCATAACAAATCCCCACCCACACACACACACACACACACACCCCCCCCCCCCCCCACCCCTGCGGGTACCCCACAATAAGCAATACAAAAACCCATAAAGAGGCCACACATTCAATCCAAATGCAAAAAATATACAAGACATCTTCTTCCTTGTAAAAATATGAGCATTCATTGCAACCAAATACCCCACAAAACAACAAGACCACACCTCCACAAAGTTGATCCATCTCTGCTCCAACCAAATCCTACAAAAGAAACAGCCAGCCAATCCTCCAACAAGAATAATCTCCCGAAGAATCTAGAACCCGCATGAACACCCTTCCTATGGGAAAGACAGAAACTCTCCAACAAACACAGCAAAGATGAGAGTTCCACCACATCCCTATCATTAGAAGAGCTACAAAAAATGGGAATCCCGAGCGAAGCTATCCCCATGAGTGATCAAAAAATAAGAAATAACCCCATTGTGCAACGAGACTATACAAAGGAGTAAAAAAAAATGAGAAGTGCAGACTCGCCCACCCAATCATCTTCCCAAAAACAAATGTGGAACCCATTATGCACAACAAATTTGGTATAAGATAAAAAGGAGTGAATAGAGATGCAATACATACCCTGAAGGACTCTCAAAGGGACTCTTAAGATTTGATTAAAAATGAATGATCTAACTTGAAGGATAGGTCTCTCCCTCTATTTATAATACAAATTTAAATAAATTATAATGACAATAATACCCTTACTAACTCTCACTAATTAACATACTAACACACTCAATAATAATAATACTAGAAGACATATATAACCTCTAACACTCCCCCTCAAGCTGGAGCATAAATGTCATAAGCTCCTAGCTTGTTACAAATGAATCTAACATGAGCAACCCCCAATGCTTTGGTAAACAAATCAACAAGCTGCATGTCCAACTTCACATAACCGGTTGTAATGAGCTTCTGCACAAGTTTCTCCCGAACAAAGTGGAAATCAACTTCAATGTGCTTTGTCCGCTCATGAAAGACCGGGCTGGAGGCAATATGAAGACCAGCTTAATTATCACACATCAGCTTCATAGCCTAAGGATGTAGAAAACCCAATTCTTCCAACATGTTCTTCAACCAGACAAGTTCGTAGGTAGTGTGTGTCACAACTATATTATGATTCAATACTTGACCTTGCCACCACAATTTGTTTCTTACTTATCCCAAAAACCAAATTACCACCAATCAAGATACAGTACCCGATGGTGGATCTCTAATCGGAAGGCGATCCATCCCAATCTACATCTATATATCCATGGATATAAGTGTGACCCCCATCACGATATCAAAACCTCTCCCAAGTGCACCTTTGAGGTATCTCAAGATGCAAATTACTATTTCCCAATGAAATGTCCTCGGAGAATCTAGAAATTGACTCACAACACTTGTTGTAAAAGATATATCCGAACGAGTAACTATAAGATAATTCAACTTTCCAACAAGTCTCCAGTATTGTCCAGGATTAGGTAGCAAATCACCAATATCCGACATTAACTTCTTGTTAGGATCCATAGGCGTATCAACCAGTTTAGATCCCAACAAGCCAATTTCATCTAATAGATCAAGAACATACTTCCTTTGTGAAACAACAGTTCTGATATGAGATCTCGAAACTTTTATACCCAAGAAATATTTCCCCAAATCTTTCGTCTAAAACTTAGTCTGTGGAAAAAGCATGAGACTTTGAATACCTCAATCATCATCACCTGTAATAATAATATCATCCACATAAACAACAAGAAGGATCCTACCCAATGAAGTATGATGATAAAACACGGAATGATCCACAACAGACCGTCAAAGACCAAACTCAAGTACTACAACACTGAAACGACCAAACCATACTCTAGGAGAATGTTTTAAACCATATAAAGCCTTCTTGAGCTGACGCACTAAGCCTGACTCCCCTTGAGCAACAAACTTAGGTGGTTGCTCCATATAAACCTCCTCCTCAAGGTCACCATGCAAGAAGGCATTTTTTTAAATCTAACTTATGCAAAGGCTAGTGACTAGTAGCCAAGGAGATGAACAAACGTACTGATGTAAGTTTGGCAACCGAAGAAAAAGTATCAGAATAATCCAAACCGTACATCTGAGTGTATCCCTTAGCAACAAGACAAGCCTTTAGATGAACCACAGAACCATCAAGGTTGACGTTCAAAGTGTAAACCCAGTGACAACCAACAAGTCCACAACCAACCACAGACTTGTCAGGAGGAAGAGGTACCAAATCCCAAAAACCATTGTCATGTAAATCATTCATCTCGTCAACCATAGCACCCCTCCATCTTGAATGGGCTAAGGCTTCCGAAACAGACTTAGGAAGGGTAGTAGATGATTAAGCAGTGACAAAACAATAATAGGAGTGATAAGGAGTCATAAGAAACATAATTGGAAATGGGATGTTGAGTACATGTGTTTTTTCCAAGTAGCAATAAGAGGATCAACATCATGAGAAGAATGATTATCAGACAAGGAAACCAAAGGCGTGGTAGTAGAAGCTAGAGGGGACTCTCTTCCTTGGAGCCGCTGTTGTGAATACACCTACAGATTAGGATGATCAAGGCAATGAGAAGGACTCTAAATTACATGGAGACTCAGATGGTTGGTTGGACAAGGACAACAACGTAGAATCTGGAAGATTAGGCAAAGGAAGAGGCTCATTAAGCTCAGAAGCGCGCTCAGTGACTAGGTGTAGTGAGGTGTAGATTGAAAGAAGGTAACATCGGCATAAACAAAGAAACGATGCAGCACAGGAGTATAACAAAATATCCCTTTTGAATATACGAGTAGCCTAGAAAGACACATTTTATAGCACGAGGATTCAACTTATCCACCCCAAGAGTTAGTTGATGAACAAAGGACACATGGCCAAATATATGAGGAAGAGAAAATAAAGGTGAATTAGCAAAGAGAATGGAGTAAGGAATTTTACCACTAAGAATAGAGGATGGCATTCTGTTGATCAGATAACAAGCAGTAAGTACAGCATCACTCCAAAACACTTTAGGTACATGCATTTTATAAAGTAAAGAGCGAGTGATTTCAGTAAGATATCTATTTTTTTGCTCTGCAACCTCATTTTGTTGAGGAGTGTGGGCACAAGATGATTGATGAACAATACCAAACTGAGTATATAAGTAGTTAACTATGCACTAAAAAACTCTTTAGAATTATCACTTCAAATTATTCGAACTAGCAAATCAAATTGAGTCTTTATTTTAGAACAAAAGGCACAAAATACATGACATAACTCAGAACGATCTTTTATTAAATATAACCAAGTCATTCTTGAATACTCATCCACAAAGGTTACAAAATACCAAAAACCCAACGTGGACACAACCCTATTAGGACCCCATACATCTAAAGGAACTAACATAAAAGGGCTTGCAGCCCGTTTATTGACCTAGGAAGCGAAAGAAACATGATGGTGTTTTCGCAACTGACAAGACTCCCATCAGAGACTAGACACAGAACTCACACTAGGAACAAGACATTTTAACTATTCCAATGAAGGATGACCCAAGTGACAATGAAGGTGTGGCAGCACTAGTGCAGGAGGTAGAAGGAGATAGCGGTTCAAAGTGATAAATACCACCAGCTTCACGCCCTCCCCCAATCGTCTTCCTCATCTTCAAATCCTAAATAACCACATAATCAAGGAAGAATGTCACTAAACAATTCAGGGAATTATTGCTAACGAACATGAGATTGAAAGGAAATTTGGGAATATATAAAATTGAAGGAAGAGAAATAGAAGAAGTGAAATTTACAGTCCCAATTCCCTTGATTGCAGTAGTGGATCCATCAGCAATAATAACACAAGGTAAATTTGCAGGATATTGAAGAGTGAAGAAAAACCTAGGTATACCTGTGATATGATCAATGGCAGCGGAATGTATGACCCAAGACTAGGATGGTACTTGATGATAGGCATACTGTGTGCTTACTGGATTGGGCAAGAGAGGCAATGGGAAGAGAAGCTTGTTGTGACGCTTGATACTGCAGTAACTTGGAATACACTTGCTCTGACATAGAGACAGTACGTTGCCCCCACTTGACCCCAAAGGTGAGGAGTTGATGGTGGCTGCATTGGCTGCCCCCAAAGGTGTGAAGTCGGTGGTGGCTGCATTGGCAACACATGAAGCTCTACCTGAGGATCCCAACACTGCTCAATACCACGATTATTCTGTCCACAATGAGTGCACTTGCGAGGACCTCTGCCTCGTCTGTCTCTACCACTACGACTACTTGAACCACCACGATAACTTTTGTGATTGTTTGGTAGAGAACTAGAATCACTCTATGTAGCAAAGGTTGTCCTTTCAAAGGCAGATGTAAGAACAAGAGAATGCATGCTAAAGGAAGCGCAAAGGACATGAGAATAAATATCAACAAATGATGGCAGCTAAGCACTAATGAGTATCTGGGACCAAACTGCCTCAAACTCAGGTCTCAAGCCTGCTAGAACATGAAGAACTATCATTTGCTCCCTCTGCTTCTGCATCTCACGACCGTTGGCAGTTATAGGTTGCACGACGTTAAGCTCCTCATGAATACATTTCATCTCTCCAAAATGTAATACATGTAATGTTACTAGAGTAAAAAATTTGACATAATCCCAAATCTCCTTACACATATCTAGATGCATACACCTCCGTGCAATCTATGCCTCCATCGAATTCCATAAAAGGGAAACAATCAAGGCATCTTTCTGAACCCACACGTCTTTTCTCTTCTCATCAGAAGACTCAAATTGGAGCAAGTGGTCAGATTTCCCTAATCCTGCTATATAAATCCAAACAGCTTTAGACCATTTAGCATAGTTCTTTCCATCCAACTTTTGAGTCGTTATTTGTGGCAGCGATGTAGGAAATAAATTTTTGGGATTTATAGATTCCATCCCAACACTCGCAAATCAGAAATCACACCAAAAACAAGAAGAACAATCAAAACTAATTGGAACAATTACAAACTATGTGAAGCACCAACACAACGACGGACGGGGTGAACAACTCACCGATGGATATAGCGCTGCCACAGCACTCACAAACAGCAACCACACCAAAAAAAAGAAGAACAATCAATAATCGCAACAATCAGAAACCATGTGAAGCACCGACACAACCACAGACAAGGTGAACAACTCACCAACGGATATAGCACTGCCATAGCCTCACAACTGAACATATGGACACTGCCATGGCTCCAAAAAACTCACAAGGAAACCTTCACAAACCCTGAACAAAAATTAACGGAATACCACAAGTGCATGGTCGAAAAAGGTTGAATTTTTGAGCAAAAAAATGGACTAACAGCTTGATAATTGTTGGATATTTTTAAAAACCAAAGACTAGGGATAATGAGAGAAGCTGATCTAGAGACTGCAGAAGGCTGATTTTTACTAAGCAACAAACTATCTATTTATAAAGCATAATGAAAACTGAATTGCAGAAAAAATTGCTAAAACTGAATTGCAAAATCTGCTAAAACTGAATTGTAGAAAAATCTGCTCCATGTTGAGCATAACAGCTAAGTGCCTAAAAATTAGCATGAAGAAATAGTTATAATCCTAAAGAATAGCAACAAAAAAACTGATTCAACTCCTAAAGAATAGCAACAAATAAAACTGATTCAGCTTCATGAGTCACACCAGTCAACACTTCTCCTCGACTCTGGAGCTGCGTACACCAAGCTTCTGCCTCAAGGATTCATATCTAATCTTTGGAAGTGCCTTTGTTAGGATGTCAGCACTTTGATTTTCTATTTTGCAATAGATCATCTGCACTTCTCCTTCCCTTTGTACCTCTCTTAGAAGATAAAATTTTATTTTAAAGTATTTTTTTTTGCCATGGAACACTGGATTATTAGCAATTGAAATTGCAGCTAGGTTGTCCACAAATAATTGTGTGCCTTCTTGTTGTTCCATATGCAAATCCGTCATAAGTATCCTGATCCAAAGGGCTTGATTCACAACAGCAGCAGCAGCAGCTACATATTCGGATTTGTTGGGTATATTTGATGAATGGAAAATCTGAAGTTGAAATATTATTCAAGAATTTTTGTAGTATGATTGAAAACAAATTTCACACAAAAATAAGCATATTTCGTACGGATAATGGTATAGCATATTTCAACCAAGTTTTGGGAATTTTTTTGAAAGAAAGAGGGATTCAACATCAATCCACGTGTCGTGACACCCCATAACAAAATGGCATTGCTAAAAGAAAAAATCGTCATTTACTTAAGGTTGCACAGGCTATAATGTTTTCTATGCATATTCCAAAATATTTGTGGGGGGGTGCTATTCTAACTGCTTCTCACCTTGATAATAGAATGCCTACCCGTCTGCTGCATATCACTCCTTTGGCATGCCTAAAAAAATCCTTTCCTGATAATAGAATAATTTCTTATCTGCCCTTAAAAGTATTTGGATGCACTGTTTTTGTTCATAATCCAACTCATCTTAGATCTAAACGTGATCCTAGGGCTCAAAAATGTGTGTTTCTTGGATATGCTCCCAATAAGAGGGTACAAATGTTTGAATCCAAAAACAAAAAAAAATTCACATCAGTATGGATGTCGTTTTTGTTGAAAATCAGTCTCACTTTAACCAAACTTATCTCCAAGGGGGAGAAAGAGAGTAGTGAAGATCAGTTTTGGCAAACTTCTATACCAATGCCTAATGTTTTCCTTGACATTGACATCCCTCTACAAAACATTCAAGGAACTGAGATTTTAAATAGTTAAAAAAAATGGAAATCCCAATAATCCCTCTTCTGAGCTTCGTGTTTATACTAGAGGCAGGTATCGTTCTAATACTAAGGATCATCCCATAATTTCAAAGCAGAATCAATCATCACCTCCAAAAATTGGTCATTTGGAAATCCCAGTTAATCCTTCTACTACACTTCTAGTTGATCAATCTACTGACCTTAATGTACCTATAGCCATTAGGAAAGGAGTTAAAACCTGTACCACACACCCCATTGCCAAATATTTATCATACCATAGACTCTCTCATAATCATAAGGCCTTTACATCCAATATTTCTCACCTATTTGTTCCAAGGACCATTCGGGAAGCAATGGATCATTCAGATTGGAAGTTAGCAGTTCTTGAAGAGATGAATGCATTATAGAACAACAGTACTTGGGACATTGTTGATTTGCCAAAGGAAAAGAAAGTTGTAGGTTGCAAGTGGGTGTTTACAGTTAAATGCAAGGCTAACGGCAATATAGAGAGATATAAGGCAAGACTCGTTGCAAAAGGGTTTACACAAACATACAGAATTGACTATCAAGAAACTTCTGCTCCAATGGCCAAGATAAACTCAGTCCAAGTGTTACTCTCCTTAGCTGTACATTCTAACTGGCCCTTACACCAGTTGGATGTAAAGAATGCCTTTTAAAATGGAGATCTAGAGGATGAAGTGTTTATGGAATTACCACCAGGTTTTGAAGGTAATCTTGGCAGAGATGAGGTGTGTAAATTAAAAAACCATTGTAAGGGATCAAGCAATCTCCGAGAGCTTGGTTTGAATGCTTTGGGGAGGCTGTAAAGGGTCATGGTTACAGCCAAGATCAAGCTGATCACACCATGTTCTATAAGCACTCAAGTGAAGGGAAGCTTGCTGTTATAATTGTCTATCTTGACGATATTATTTTGGCAGGTAATGACAGCAAGGAACTCGAGAAATTAAAACAGATGCTTGCTAATGAATTTGAGATTAAAGACTTGGGTGACTTGAAGTATTTTCTCAGTGTGGAATTTGCAAGGTCAAGAAAAGGTATTTTTGTTTCACAAAGAAAATATGTGCTTGACTTGCTTGGAGAAACAGGTCTACTAGGGTGTAAAGCAGATGAGACACCTATAGAGCCTAATCTTAAACTACAACCTGCCAAGCCTGAGGAAGTAACCAACAGAGACCAATACCAAAGATTGGTTGGAAGGCTACTTTATCTATCACATACACGTCCTGACATAGCCTTTGCTGTCAGTATGGTAAGCCAATTCATGCACTCACCAGGGCCTGACCACTTTCATGCCGTTTATAGAATCCTGAGATATTTAAAGGGTACCCCAGGAAAAGGTCTATTATTTGAAGACCATAGACATCTACAAGTTGAGGTATACACCGATGCAGATTGGGCAAGGAGTATAACCGATAGAAGATCAACTTCTGGTTATTGTGCCTTTGTTGGTGGAAATTTGGTTACATGGCGAAGCAAAAAACAAAATGTGGTAGCTAGGAGTAGTGCAGAGGCAGAATTTAGAGTAGTTGCTCATGGAATTTGTGAAGTGTTGTGAATTAAAAAATTATTAGAAGAATTGAAAGTCACTAATCCACTACCTATGAGACTATATTGCGATAACAAATATGCCATAGCCATCGCTCACAATCTAGTGCTTCATGATAGAACAAAACATGTTGAGGTCGACAAGCATTTTATAAAGGAGAAGCTGGACAGTGGACTGATTTGTTTACCCTATATCTCTACTATTGAACAAGTGCCAGATTTACTTACAAAAGTGACTACCAAAGAAGCAATTTGAAAATTTGATCGGCAAGCTGGCTATCGAAGACATCTTCAAGCCAACTTGAGCGAGAGTATTGGAAAGTTTCCAAATTTATCCAGTCAACTCTCCTTGATTATAGGAGAAATTTCTGTAATTATGTAAATATTCTTAGGAGATATTGTAGGATATATTCTTAGGAGATATTCTAGGAGATTTGTTAGCAATTGTCATTTTTTCCTTTATTATTCTTTCCTTTTAGATTATCCTTGTAGTCTATAATACATTCAGATTGTACCTTATTGTAAAATAATAAGAAATACTATTTCAATCCTTCTCCACTTCTAGATAGCCACTACTCTAGGCCCCCCCCCCCAAACTGACCAAGCGAACGAAGCATTCCCCAAAGGGAGATCTCTTAACTCGCAATCCCTTATTAAAGAGTCAAACTTGGGCATACTCACAGCAGTCCCCCCCTCAGCCTGCTCTCTAGGAAATCTAGCCGCATGGAAATCTCTCCCCACAATCCACCTAGGGGAACAAAATCCAAAGATAGAACAAAGCTCTTCCCAAAAAGAGTTCCTCAGTAGGCCTAAAAGGACCGTAAACTGAAGAGACCTACCATTGCCCCCTCCCTTTAATTTCAAATTAAACCAACAGATCAAAAAACCCGCCAAAGTATCAACTTTTGAAATAGAGCGCAAATCCCATGAGACAAGACTGCTCTCTGAAGCGCCACTTGAAGGCAAAAACTCCCAACAAGGTATCGAGAAGGGCCCTTCCACCCCTTTCTCTGATCACCCCCCGAAATGCAAATAACAAAGAGAAACTGGTTGTTACCTTTCTCCAAACATATATATCTGCCCCACCATTTTCAAGAAGTTTCAGACCCACACTATTCCAAGCCTTAATAAATCTTGTTCCTTGTTGACTCTCTGCAGCCCCTACTTTGGCCTCTCAACACTCCTAGCATCTTAGGGACCCAAACGAGTTCCTCCTTCTCCAACACAATGAAAGATACAAGTTTCCTGCCATATTCCATAAATTGGTGTGTCACAAAACCCAACCGAACTATATAGAACACTTTCCTCTCTATTTTGAGAGAAGCAAACTCTCCCATCCCTGAATCGAGCATGTACGAGGGCCTTAGACAATCCAAAAAGGTCAAAAGGGAGCAAGTAGAGAGGACCAGTGGTATAGAGTTACCACTTTGGCTCGTGGAGTAGAGATTGCAATTGTAGACTGACAAGAAAATGGTTTCACAAGACTAGGTTTTTTCTTGCAACCTATTTGATGATCGAGAATGGGAATTTGATCATTGCAAGGAGGTCGAGGGAGGAGTTTCAATCGACTCAAGGGGTCAGGGACGTGTTTTCGATCATTAGGGAACAGAGTATGATCGTCGCGAAGGCCTCTACAGTTGATGATAACTAGATGTCAATGGTAACTAGTTGCCAAGCTAGGTTTGAAATTAAAGCTAGGGTTCTCGAACAGAATGGAGGATCAACAGCGAGGGAGGATAAAAGTTTCGCTATAAAGAAGAAGAAGGTTAGATGGGGGCTAAGAGATGAAACGAGGGAGAGGACTGCCATACTTGAGTGCTTAAAAGGACAGGGACAGTTGCGCTAGGAGGGACACATCATATTCCTCATCGACAAGCTAATTGACGCTCCCTCATCTTGTCACTTGAGTTTCACTAATAGCTTTAGTGCAGCTTGTAATGGTGAGAATAGAACCCTCCACGACCTGAAATGGCTCATCAGAATTGGCAGTGACTGGAAAGGGCTGCCCATCAGAACAAGGCCCCTTACATCCATCCATTCTAATTGGCTTCCTAGGATTCTTCATTTGTCCTTTTCCCATTAATCAGAAACATTTTCCATGTATTCAAAGATAAGAAACAATTGATTTCCTTCAACACAACAGCCACAAAGTCTCACAAGTTTTGGGTGTTGTAAGCGGAATTCAGGCCAATCTCGTAGAGATGCTCAACTGCAACACCCTAAATCAAGAAAGTTAAATTTCAGAATCTTCATATTCAGTTTTAGCGCCATCACAACATAAAGTCCTGACTTCATCTGTGCTGGCAGTCAACATTTCGTTGTATGTTGTGCATACCAACTACACTCCAGCCAGACTAGTTTCTTACGCGTTACGCCATCTTCATATTGTAGACAAAAAATGAATTAGACTTTTTAAGTTCCTGATTTTCACCCACCTAAGAACCAGCAATCAACTCCTGACAAAGAAATGCTCTTGGACTAGAAAATTGTTTTACTTAGCACCTAACCAATCCATTTTACCTTAAATAGTGCCAAACTAAATCTAATTTTCATTATTAATTTTTGTAGTGAAATCAGCCATCCTGATCCCGTTTGTGTCTTCAAATGCCATAAATACAATGGAATTACTTCTTTTCTACCCTCCATAAAAACAGATATTTATAGAAAATCTCAAGTTGTGAGATATGAAGCAACACTTTCAGATTGCTGCACCTTGATAATGCTTTGAATAACATATCTTCCTTATTTTTCACATTAATTGACCATTTCCATCAATCAGGAATTAACCTGTCCAACTAGAAGATGACAAGTAGCCAACCACTGGATGCTTCCCCGTTAGCATAAAGTCTTATTATATAATGATACCTGTTGGGCTTCTAATATCGGTTCAAAGGCACCATCTGGATAATACCCAAACCAGGAGGTCTCCTTCGGTATCAAGACTGTGTCATGCTCGAACTGAACAGAAACAAAAAAATTAGAGAAAATCACCACTGAAAAGCCTCTCATAAGCTTTGAGAGAATTCATTTGTCATCCAAATGGGTCAGAGATGTTACAGAAACACAATACTACTCCAACTCACCATGATAAGCACCAAATTGTCCAAGCTAGCAAACCGTTCCTTGTAAGTGAAATTCCTCTCATTGGCGATTTCATTGTTAAGCTTAGGGAGAAACTTACATGCCCTTAAATAGTCAGAGCAGTCCTGTACAATAAAACATTGATTGTCACATTATACCATTAGAAATAAAAAAACTGTTGTTGATCACGTGATCTGATTTATGAACAGTTTCCAAATGCATGAAACATAGTCACTTTGATATGTGTTAACTAACCATGTGAAACATTCAAACATGACACGAGGAGATTATGGGTGGACAGTATGTGTAAGCCTAACATTGGACACTTCCTAAAAGCCATATCAGGTAAAAGGAATGCATGATATCCCATCTTCAGTAAAAATGCCCTTGGTGCATTCTTGATACATCCTATGTAAAACAAGCATTTCAAGATTAATGAAACTTCTTTGTAGGGCACTGCCTTACATTGATACTTCAATTCATCAAGAATATTGAAGAAGATTACTGAACTACTTCAAGAACTATATCATGTTCCAGTGCCCTAAGCATTGACCCTATGTTTGGTTCACGGAATGTCTATTCCTAGGAATAGATTACTTATAATATGTTAGTTACAATTAGTTATACAAAAAATTTATGTTAGTATCATAAAGCAAATAACAATGTGAAATTTTTTGAGTTCATAACAAGGAATAGATAAAGAATAACTATTCCAGTATTTCACCTTGGGAATGTCTAGTCCTTTCTTTGCATGTTGAATGAAATAATAAGAAACATAAAGCAATAGCTATTACCTACATTCCCAACATTTCACTATATTCATCTTATTTAAAGGAATAACTATTCCTCAAACCAAAAAAGCCGTGAAAGTTGAGCAGAGGACAGCTAGACACAAACACTCTTGATCTTGAGAGTTTATGCCAATGAGTTCCACTTGCATCGTAGGAATTTAAAAATAAAAAATAAACAAATGAAGAAGGAGGGGAAGGGAACTGATATCCAAATGCAAGGGCAAAATGTATGGCATGGTAGTTAATTCCAAGCAAACGCAATAAAAAATACAAGGCCACAAATAATAAGGAAATAATCTAACTTCTTTTTTAGCAGAACAAGGTTTGTTTGAAGCTTAGAGGGCAAAAATCATCAAGAAGAAGTGAAATGGATCAGCTAATCAAAAATCTTCTGAGCTCTATTACTCACAGTTGGGATTTTAAAGTAATTACTCGGGGCCAAGTGTTCCTGCAATGCCATCAAGTTTCTGTAATGCACGACCAACACAGAGAGCTAACAAGTGGTAAGATCATGAAAAAATTGCTAAAGTAAAAGCAACCAGCAGTTAAATAAGGTGAACTCAAATGCAACAACAATCTTGGAATGGAAGTGACATTGCCAATGCAATTATTGACATATATGCCTCGCAACTGTAAAGATTCCTTTGGCAACATTAGATTCCATGTTAAAATTATAACATTACTTCAATTAAATAATAAAATGTCAAAGGTGGAACACAAGCTGTCAAAAAAAAACCATAGACCTGGACAAATTTACTGTACATCTCTGACTTGACCATACTGTCCAGCAAAACGCAAATCACAAGAGACTGAAAAATAAATAAGAAGATGCATATTAGAAGACTACCTGAAAAAAGAAATTTTCACAAGTTAAGTACGCATACAGTTATTTCTGTTTTTTCATTTTTTTAAGATATGCTTTTTATGAATAACCTCTAGTGGAACTTAAATTTATCAAAACCGTATTATGAAGTGCATAATTAAATAGATTCAACCTAGAATAGATTAAACGTAAATGGTCTTCCCTCAAGCCCTGGGTGGGAGATCTCAGCAAAACTGAAATTTATCACCTCCACAAATGAGGAAAGGATGCTTCCTTCATTTATAGGATAGCTGATTAATTTTCTACACTTCCCTGGTAATAGTTTGTTCTACATTGCATAAGTTGTGTGTTTAAGCATCTCACCTCCAAAAAAGTGTGCCCACCCCCTCATAAACTAAAATAAATGTTCTTTCAAAGCCTCAATCAAGGCCTACCTCAAGATGAGGCATGCAATGCCTTGAGACAAAGTATAAATACCAAATCCCAAGAAATCTAACACATTATACACTGACACTTGGGCATTTGTATAAAAGACACAGTTTTGGCACCTTTTTAGTTGAGACTTACGCCTTCTTGGGTATGTGATTCTCAAGTTGGATTTGGCTTGAAAATTCTAATCACATTTTTATATGAAAGGAATGTCCTAATATGAGTTCATCTCTGAAATTCTTGACCCTTAACCTTTCCAAAATAATTGAGTTACATCTTAAATTGCAAAATTAAATTGACCAATGAAATGCCACAGCTATCTCTTAGCATGATTTAGATAATGAATTCAAGATAGTATTTTACAGCCAAGAAGTAATTTACAAATTATATTTGGTTTTAAAATTTTATTTGTAATTTTCCTATTTTTTCTTTATTTTTTAAAAATATATGTAATTTATTTACATATTTTTATCTTAAAAAAAATTCCTAAAAGGCTTAAGCCTCAATGCCTCACCTTCTAAGGATCAAAACACCTCACCTTACACCTTCACCTTTCAAAACACTGGTTTAAAGCAAACCCTTTCAAATGTTGCGCAGATTTATTCCAAGCTGAAAACTTTAATTATTATCCTTTGAAAACCATAAGCAATTGAAAATTTGAACCTGGTTGACAGGCCCAAGGAGCACTTACTCCACAAAATGGAATGGCAGCTGTACCAGCATGAGGACCTCCCAGTGATATGAAATTCTTAACCTGTTTCATATATGGAGAGAAAAAGAACCAAAAACATAAGCATTTTCTAATTTTCACTGCAGATAGAAAAGGAAAAATTTCAGAAAGGTACTAGAATAAAAGAATGAAAAGTAATGAAGATATTGAGGAAACAAATGTAAAATGGGGGATGGGGGGACAGAGAGAACAATGAAATTAGGGCGAAAGATCAAATGTTAATCACACTTGAACATCCTTTGAGACAGCGCACCAAACATAATTTTCTGACACAGCTATTCTCTTTGAAGAGTGAACTGGTCCAAAGAGAATGCTATGTTATTTCATCCCTGGGTACCAGGATCCAGATTTTATTAATTCTTATTTATGTGTAGACTGTAGAGCATATAAAAGGGCAGTAGGACAAGGCTTGCGCCAATGGGGATCCAGGAAGGGTGATCTGATGTAGACAGCTTTACTCCGCATGTAAAGAGGCTGTTTCTGCAACTAGATTGAAGATGTGCTGGTCACGATGCAGCAACCTCACTGAAGCACTAAGACTCACCCTCAAAAACATAACACCCAGTGCAAAAGGTCACATCCACATCAGAGGTTAGAGGAGGGCATGATATATGCAGCCTTACCCCCACATCGTGAAAAGGCTGTTTCTGTGACTGAACCCACTAACAAAATTAAGAGGCTCCTCAGCAAAATAAGGCAATTGAAATCAGCAGAACCATCCCTCAATTTAGTATTGACAACAAAATGTCTTTTGAGCCCTAAGGGTAGCATGTAAACAAGCCAAAAAATGTGCTTCAAATGTGCCAGAGCAAAATAAGGCAATTGAAATCAGCAGAACCATCCCTCAATTTAGTATTGACAACAAAATGTCTTTTGAGCCCCAAGGGTAGCATGTAAACAAGCCAAAAAATGTACTTCAAATGTGCCAGTATGAAAGCCCTCATCCATCAGAGCAAAACAATCAAGGAGGGATTACATGTTGAGAACAGTGTCTTGAACTGTTGAGCTTCATTTTTTTATTTTTTTTTAAATCTGGATGATTGGTGGGGATGCTGTTTGTTAAAAGATGAAGTTTTCTTATGTTTGGGACTTTGGGTGTTCCCAAGGATCAAGTAACCTAGTCTGCGCTTAAATTGATGAATTCGAGAAATTAAAGAGACATATGCCTCTAGCATTCTGTAATCCAGATTAAAAAGAAAGGCTCAGTGAGAAGAACAGAAAGAGGAAGTGGTGAGATGAGAGATGGTTTAAGATATTAGAGCAGAGGGAATTCTGAACCAGAATCCCAATTTTTCTGTTTTCTCAAGAGCTGCTCTTCAGAGCTCTCTACCTATCCATGTGGTAAATTAAGTTCCAGCTCTTCCTCTTCTAAGTTGCAGATCTTGACATTATTATTTCAATTATCAAAGAGTGCATGCTTCCTCGTTCTTCCAGTATTCTGAGCATGACTGACTGGCTTAGAGAAACTGAGAAAGCATTACATCCTATTATAATGGTGGTAGACATTCATTAAAGCCTTTGCAGTTCCTTCTCACTGACAAGTTTTCAACATGAATTTAGGAGTGCCTTCTTGTTTCTTTACTCCATCTAGAATTGTATTTTTATATTGATACTCTTGGTGTCCTATTTTGAGTAGGACATTTGCACAAGATGGATCAAATGAAGGTGATTTCCAACATTATTAACCCAGGACACTAGTGCTACTTCAAACCTTAACCTGCCTGGAAGAAATTTATAAATACCTACAGGCCCACCCCAATATATAAATAAATAAATAATAACCCCGTCGTTTACCCCTCCAAATTGAAGAAAAGTGGTGCATATACAAGTAAACAAGGCATCAGATTTCCACTAAAGTGCCCGACTTCTAAGACTTTAAATCTCATCATCTCGAGTCCTGGCCATTCTCAACAGTAAATTTGGTCCAATCTAGTGAGATTTGTAAACTTAAACTCTCTCTCTCAAATAGATAAATAAATAAATAGTAACCGTTATTTACTCCTCCAGATTGAAGTATGAGTAAACAAGGCATCAGAATTCCACTAAGGTGCCTCCCTTCTAAGACTTCAAATCTCATCATCTTGAGCCCTGGCCATTCTCAACAGAAAAGTAGGTCCAATCCTCTCTCTCTCTCTCTCTCTCTCTCTCTCTCTGAATTACTTTTTCACAATAATTTTCAGTAACAGAAAAGCCAGGCAGACCAATTGAATTTATCACATATCCTACTAACTAGTAGGAGCACCAACATTGGTTTTGCAAAATATAGTGCCTTTCAACAATTTTTTTCACAACCAAAGATGTTTCGAAAATTCACACCAAGACTGGAAAAGAAAGTGCTTTTCAGAAATCCTTAGTCATACTAGCCTCAATATATGGCATCTAAAAGTTGAGATTCAAAATGGGAAGTGCTTCTTAAAATGAAACTTGTATGGTGAAAATAAGAAAAATCAAAGTTTTTGATAAGCAGAGTTATTTGATGTTATAATGTCTAACACATATTCCCAAAGGTGGAACAAAAAATTTTAATGCTAATTCTATCAATACTGTTAGATCACCAACCATCCCAAAATCTTGAACTAATAGGAATTGCATCAACAATGTATATCAAGCTATCCAACACTCTCCATTGTATCCAACCCCATCTCACATGAAAATGAAATCACATTTAACTATAATTGATGCAAAAATACAGTGAGAGAAAAAAAAATGCACTGAAACAAACATCACAGGGGAGCAGATACAAAGCTATAAGACTTGAATCCAGGAGCTCAAGATCTCCAGGGACAAAGCACTTATACCATACTAGGACAATTATCCTAAGATAAATGATTGCAACTAGGAGTAGATGATGCATGAGCCAGCCAACTTTAAGCAGACGAAGTAACATTAAGAATAATTGAAAATTAATCAGTGGCAGGCTGATGCACGACCTGACATCCAAGACAAAACTCTAAATTTGAAGCTCAATTCATATTATTCAAAATAAAAATCTCTAGCCCCTGCTGGATAATCCAGAAAAATAAAATAAGGAAACGTAATAAAACTAAAGACTGCATTCCTAATAGCTAGATTCCTAAAATATACTAATTTGGGACCTGCTAAAAATACTACTAGAAAACAACAGGAAAATAGAAAATTATATATTACATCAATATATTAAGATTGAGTAGTTAATTTCAAATGTATTAATTTCGATCATATGTGACCTTTTGACATTTTCCATTATTCTCCCAATGTTGGAGAAAATTTGGCCCCAAATTCAAAATGTTTAGAGGATGAATAACTGAAAAATCAAGCAAGCTTATAGATGAACAATAAACCACAAGCTTAAAAAATAAATAGCAATGCAAGTGGCAGTCATTGAAGACAACTATATCAGGAATAATAAATTCCACATGTGCAATCTGACTCACTTCTTCATACTTGAACTAAACAAATTTATCCTCCATGAATGAATGGCTTACTCTTTGCAATTTAAAGCTTCTCAAGTTCTTTCAAGAATTCTTAGGGCTTTTGTGCCACTTCTAGAACATCTCTTATTTTCTCAAGTTCTGTTGCTAATTCAACTGGTCACAGCTCAAGTCTCAAGCCTACTCAAAATCTCTATATCAGTATATCTCCTTTTTTCTCCAACCTTGATCTCTTTTCTTTCAATCCTTTCATGCTCTATTAGTGTATCCAAATGAATTAAAACAATATATTACTTGTTGCTAAGGTTTATAGCAGCTACAGAAGCTTGCAAATATTCTTGTTGTATAACCGAGTTATATTGATATTTTTCCAAAAGGACATGCATTTGATCTCTAATTCTCTACAATCCTTCAAATCTGCAAAATTCCATTGAACTGGCTTGCCATTGGCTGCCATAATTCTTTTTTTTCTTTTCGCATCTTGCCAGTACAATTCTGGCAGACCAGTTCTGAGAGTCAAGTTCAATTAATCTGTCAGTTCATGACAGGACTGGTGGTTCAGGAAATACCAGTTTAGGGAACGAATTAAGTAAGGAAAACCCATTGCTTTGTTTTGTTGTCTCCCATGAACACTGTGAGCCTTCTTCAAACCTGAAGAAGTTTCAGCAATAGCAGGGTCCTGGTGATAGCAGTTGGCATGCTCTCTTCTCTTGATTGGTGATGATAGAGAAAAGAAAGTAAAGCCTTGATTGAGGTATGGGTTGAATAGAGATGCAAGAGAGGGGTTCCTGCAGCAGGGCGGCAGTTGGGCTCAGATACCAAATGATGCAAGACCTTACATCAGACACAAACCCTAAACCTCACTCAATTCATCTTATTCAACTCAAAATAAAATCACTTACATATATTTAAAGCCTACCATGATTGGTAATTAAGAAAATAAAATAGGAAAACGTAATAAAACTAACACATTACTTTCCTAATAGATTCCTTAAATCTACTAATTTGGGACGTACTAAAATACTACAGGAAAATATCATGAAAATAGGAGAAAGATATTACATCAATATCTTAACATTGAGTAATTAACTCCAAGTTCCATAATCTGGCTCACAAGTGACAGTTTGACATTCCCCATCACACGCTTAGCATTATTGCCATGTTAGTATGAGTGTTAGTGGCATGAGCTAGTAAGGGTATTATGGTCATGTTACTGTTAAAGCTTGCTATACATTGTTGTTCCTCTTCTTAACAGCTTAAGCTTGTAGGTAAAGTAGTAATCTGACATGGTATCAGAGCCATAGTTTCCTAAAAGTCCTGGGTTCTAGTTTTGTTGCCCGTGTTTATTCGTTCATTTGTTAAAAATATCTTATTCCCTGTATTGGATGTATTTATCATTTGTTTATCTCTCCATGCGTAATCAGACTGCACATTTGGAGGAGTGTTAAAGCTTGATATACATTGTTGGCCCACAACCTAACAGCTTAAGCTTTTAGGTAAAGTAGGAATCTAACACTTATGTACTTGGAATATTTTGTAAAAGGGGGGAGAAACCCATCATTGGGATTAGGTCTTCTAATTTACACAACACTCTTAACATGGTATCAGAGCAAGGTATCGAGACCTAAACCCTAAGTGCTGCAGCAACAATCAGCTGTGAGAATTGTTAGCGCCACTATAGGCCTGAAAACCAGCCAGCAGCTGCCACAAGACACAGCAGTCACTGGAAATTCCTTCAACAACACTGTCACTTCAGGAACAATAAAACCCCTTTAGTTCTTGCAAAGCCAACACCATAGCCATCCATAGACACTATAGATCTGCCAAGCCTCATCACCATAGTTTTCCTCGCACGCCCTCACACACCAGTGGAAGACCGGCAATGCTGCCAACACCACATGCCGGCATGTAAAGCTCCACACAACCATGTCTTTTTGCCTGAATTGATCCTATATAATTCAAATCCTTCTACAAATCATATTACCGGTTTTTGGTGATGAATTTTGGTCCAAAGATCTCATGTTTTTAGTTGTTCATGTGCCACACTCCAGGACTGATTGTGTGTTACTGCTGGAGGCTGTTTGTCGGTGTTTCTTGAGTTCATTGGGGCCTGAAACGGTGTTATGTTGCTGAGTTTCTGATTTTTCCCAGTTGTTTATCTTGTTTGTTATGTGTTTGGGATTTGCTCCGATGGTCGAGGTTGTGTTGGGATGGAGTCCATGAATCCCAAAAGTATGTTCCCCTCTGCACTGATTTTTTGAGCCATTGGTGAACAGCGTACTATAACTATCTCAGAGCAAAAGTACTCGAGGTTCTTGCAGTATCAAGCATCCCAACAAGCAGCTCATCACATAGCATCTTTTGCTTAGAAAGATAATCCTACTGTCCTTAGGTCACCAATTCTGCCACCACTGACCATATGACAGGTATAACCAACAATTTTTTTCTGCCCTCCATGATTTTGAAAACCTACCTTGAATTACCCTTGTTGATGGGTTCACCCCTACAGTTAAGGGGATAGGACAATAAATCCTGCTCCCTCAATCTCTCTATCCTCAGTTTTGTATATTCCTAAATCCCCCTTCAATCATGTCTGTTAATGAGATTACAAGGTGGTCGCTAAATTGTTTTGTAACCTTCTCTCCTGATTGTGTTGATATTCAAGATCTGAAGACAATGAACGATTAGCACAAGAAGTAAGGCTAGTGGACTTTATTACTTTGAGTTGCTCTCTTCCCTGCACTGCTACTCCTATGCCACTTCAAATCCATTACTGCCTTGGTCATCCTTCGTGGGACAAGTTAAAACAACTAGTTCTTACTTTGAGCTCTATGTCTAATATTCAGTGCGAGTATAGTGGAAAGCACAATCATGTTCACTTTGCTTCCTGAGTCAATAAACAGGCAGTAAGCCCTTTTACGTTAGTTCATTCAGATGTTAAGATCATATTTGTTAAGTCAAATCTTGGCTTCTAATATTTAGTTACGTTTATCAATGATTACTCCAGGATGACTAGTTCATCGTGATAATGTTAAGGAGTACTTCAGTACCCAATTCACTAGGCATGACTAACTTTGATGTGATCCATTGGTCATCTTGTGCCCACAATCCACCACAAAATGGAGTCTCACAGAGGAAAAGTAATATTCTCAAAGTTACTCATATCCTATCGTATCAAATGAATGTTCTCAAAGTTTTTTGGAGTGATGCCATGCTCACTACTTGTTCCCTCATCAATGAAATGCCAAACTTTGTCCTTCAAGGTAAAATGCCCCATCAGTTCTCTTCCAAAGGCTCCTTTGTTATTACTTCCTCCCTATATATTTGGTTGTATAACCTTTGTCCATCAATTAAATCCAACAATGGAAAAGGGATCCTCGTACCATCAAATATATTTTTATAGGCTACTCTTGTACTCAAAAGAGATATCAATGTTATAGCCCTACTTTATATTGATCTTTGTCTCTTCTTTGACTCTACACCATACTTTCCTTGAGCCTTACATACCTTGATGAGTCCCTTCCTCTGCCTAGCCTTCTAGATCCTAATTGCACATCTTTGCCTAGTCCTCTAACATATTCATCTAGTTCAAGCCCTTCTTGTCACTTGGATCCTCCTAATTTTGCAAGTGTACACATGAAAATGACGCAATGGAGGAGAGACTCCTCCAGATTCTACTTCTACTCCTTTTTTTCCTAGCTTGATGCCCAAGATGTTGATCTTTCAATTGGTGTTCAAGAAGGTAAACACACCTATACCTCCAACCTCTAATTTCATTTGCTATGATTTCTTGTCACCCTTATATTACTATTTTGTTAGAAATATTGTTGCTCATCCTAAGCCTGTCTCTAGAGTCTTGTCTCATTTTGGGTAAAGGACTATAATGTTGAAAAGATGCATGCATTAAAGGATAATGACACTTGGGAACTAAAGTCTCTTTGTGCTGATAAGTTTGTGACTCTGTGGTAGGCCAATGTTGGGTGTATATCGTGAAAGTCAATCTCATGATTCCATGGCTCGTTTCAAGGCCTGCCTTTTTACTGAAGGATATACTCAAGGGCACAATATGAATTATTATGACACACACTCCCCAGATTCCAAATTTGCTTCGGTTCATTTGTTCATCTCCTTAGCCACCTCGTTGGCCTCTACATCAATTAGATATGAAGAATGTCTTCCTACATTATGATCTTCAGGAGTACATATATGGGGCAGCCACTTATTGCACCCAAGAGAGGGAGGAGTCAGTATTAGTGTGTTGAGTCTATTGACTCAAGAAATCCTTTTATTGTCTAATGAAGTCTCCCAAAGCATGGGTTGGTCGCTTTGGTGCCACAGTACTTGAGTTTGGTTTTTGGTAGCCTACAATAGATCACTTTAAATTCTATCCACTTCTAATAGGATTTTGCTCGTTGTGTATGTGGACAATATTGTGATTAAGTCATGTTCAAAACCTCAAGCATTTTCTACAAGCTAAATTTCGGACCCAAGATTTATTACCATTTGATAAAGCTCAATACACATTGTTAGCCCACAACCTAACAGCTTAAGCTTTTAGGTAAAGTGGCAATCTAACATGGTATCAGAGCTAGTTACCAAGAGTTCCTAGGTTCTAGTCTCGTTGCCCACGTTGATTGTGTGGTCTTTAAAAAATTAGTGTATTCCCTATAATGGGTGTTATCTATCGTGTGTTTATCTCTCCACATGCTGTCGGGCTGCATGTGCAGGGGAGTGATAAAGCTCAATATACATTGTTAGCCCACAACCTAAATCCTTAAGCTTTTAGTAAAGTGGTAATCTAACACCGTTGAAATACTTCTTGGGTATACAAGTATCTAGACCTCATGTGGCAACCATTTTGTTACAAAGGAAGAATGTCCTAAACCATTTTAGATGAGATTGGGCTGCTAGGATGCAAACCTGATACAACCCAAAGATCCTAACAGCAAATCAGTGTCAAATGTGGGTGATTTTTGCTGGCTGACCCTCAACAATACCAGAGACTTGTTGGAAAGTTGAACAATCACCTAGTCCCTCAACCAAATATATCCTTCATACAAGTGTTGTGAGCCAATTTCTTCTCTGAGAACAAGTCAATGGAATGCAATCATTCGTATCTCAAGATACCTAACAGGTGCATTAGGGATAAATCTCTTATACTAGGATTGGGGTCACATTTATATTCAAGGATGTACAAATGCAAATTGGGTTGGGTCACCTTTGGATAGAGAACCACAACCTAATATCATGTTATCTTTGGTGGTAACTTGGTATCTTGGAAGAGTAACAAAAAAATGGTGGTGGCCCACCATGGCCCACATTATATGTGAGCTTTTTTAGCTAAAGAACATGCTAGAAGAATTTAGTTTTCCACATGCTCGGCCTACAGAATTGATGTGTGATAATCAAGCTGCTATTCATATTGCCTCCAACCCAGTCTTCTATGAGCAGATGAAACACATTGAAGTTGATCGTCATTTTTCAAGAGAAACTTGTGCAGAGGCTCATTACAACCACTCATGTGAAGTCCAAATTCCAACTTGCTCATTTATTCACTAAGGGCCTGGGGGTTGCTTGTGTTAAATGCACTTGTAACAAGCTAAGAGCATATGATATCCATGCTCCAACTTGGAGGGGAGTCTTACTTGTTACTTTAGTTATAGCATTATTGAAGTGTCATTGCTGTGTTAGTATGCATTAGTTAGTAAGGGTATTATGGTCACTGTCTTGGCATATATTATAACTGAAGGAGAGACCTACCTTTGTGATTATGTCTTCCAATTTACACAATACTCTAAACAAATGCCATAGAAAAACATGCTCCCAGTCTACGTGACCAATCTAGCCTATGGCAGATTGGTCTACCCTCAAGTTTAGACAGTAGTAAATAGTAATGAGGCATACAAAAGTGGATAGCCCTGCATACTGCGGGAATAAATGAAGCATCAAAAAGTGACCTGCTGCTCATGAAATAACTGATATATTTTTAATGCTTAGATTCTCCTAACAGTTTCTGTGGATGTTCTCAACTTTAACAGTGTCCGTCCACATACAATGTTGTTTGACCTTGCCAAGTGTGCTTTAACATACTGTATACATCCCATTGAACTGCTGACTTTGCTATAGTTTATTTTTTCAAAATTGAACTATACACATGATGATTCTCTTCGTTTTCAAGATTTTACAACCATGAGAAGCATACGGCAATACCAATCCAGCCCAAAGATCAGCTCAATGAAATGTTTGTTCAAGATTATTTGAGAGATAAAGATGCTGAACTCAGAGCAGTCTCATCATCAGTTTTTTCTTCTTTTTTTTTTAAATTTTTAACTGAGGCCATGCAGAAAGCTACTTGGCCCTATAGATCCAAAAGCAATATGAGGCTGTAAAATTAACAAAGCTAGTTCAGACTAAGTTACATTACAGATTCATGTGATATTATCCTTTAGATAATGAGTTTGGGCTTGATACTGTTTTGGAGCTCATTAGTCTTTTTAGCTGGGCCTGAGCAGCCTTCTAGTCAGGCAGGCTCATTTACCAACCCATAAGAGCTGTATTATATTGCGGTCTAATGTCCTCTCGATCTGCCTATATAGATACTTCTAATTTTAATTTAGTTACCCTGCATGGGTTAAACTCTATCTTCTTTAATTCAAGTCAAAACGCTTTCCATGTTGAAGGATATTGATTCTTTTCTTTTATGGCTTCCTTATTGTAGCAATTGGATACTTCTCAACTAATTTTAACATAAAAAGTGAAGCACAATTTTTCTCGACAAGCAAACAGCTTGAAGGACTTTTGGAAAATATGTGAAGGCTGCCATACATTCAATCACAACAATCAACATGCACTATTGTCACCAGCCGAACACTTCACACCTTGTGAAGGGCCATACAACATTAGTTGTAGCACACTAGTTTAACTAGTTAGTGGAAAGTAAACTGCAGTTTCACCACATAAAAAAATTCCCAACCATTGAATACATATAAAGCAAAAGCAATAAGTGAACATGTATGCAAACATGAGTCACGCAGTAAACATAAAGCAATGCAATTCATTAATCACATCTCCATAGGCAACATGTGTTTAGCAAGGGAAGCGAGTAGGCTAAACACTTCTACAAAAGCTAATATATTATACAACGCTAGAAGAGCACTCAGCCTCCCCTAAAGAGTTTTCTATGCTAATCTCAAAGGAAACATCGAACTGACTGATGAATCATACTCCCTATATTCATCAAGGCATCATCCTACTCCAAGAATTAAACCTATTCTAGTACTCACATGATGGTTAAATTTCCCCACGTGGACAAGCAGTCACAAGCAAGCATAATGTCCTTAACAAGCTTGGCTCGTGGCAACTATGTTTAAGAGTAACTTCTATGAGAATATGTAAAAATTCGTAAGTAACAAAACTAAGGATTTGGAAAGAGGAAAAGCAATGACAACAAATAACTATAGAACAGTGATAGCAAGTTAGCAACAACAACAATAAAGGTATATGCATCATGGAATTGACAAATATAGGGATTTTTTTAGGGATGAACAAAATAAACTAATAAACCAAAGTCATGTTCGAGTCAGTACTTACAGGAGGACCACCATCACAAAACTCGACAATCCCTCGACCAATCATGTTACCCTGTGAAGCATAGGAAATGGTTTATCTTCGCCCATATAAGCAAACCATCAACATAAAAAATTAAAATGAGAGGATAACCCAACAGAAAGCACCACACGCATACACGACCCCCCCCCCCCCCCCAAAAAAAAAAAAGGCTTTTACATGAAAGAATACCTCAGTCCTTACTTAGCCAATCCCATAACCAACACAATTGAAGTAAATATTTAGATGCATATAAGATCATGTACACGAGTGCTCAAGAACTTCATCAATAGCAAAGAGCATGCAAGCATGTAGTTTGTTCTCTAACATATATATATATATAGAGAGAGAGAGAGAGAGAGAGAGAGAAAGTTATTATCCCTGACACTCCTAGGAAGTTTCAAACCTTGAACATGATATTTCCCAGAAGTTCAAATGAATGAAAGTTGTGGAAGTCAAGTTGAAAAATAACAAGGCAGCTTTCAACACAGAAATGAGCAACATGATATTGATAATCATGTTTTATAGTCCATGTTTAATAGTCCAATGATGGCTCACATGGATCAAATGTTTTACATAATTTTCCATGGAAAGGCTTGTTCCACCACTGGTGAGATTATCGCTCAAAACAGATATCATCTTTAGGTTGCTAACTAGTACAGTAGAGCATTCAATAAAAGCTACAACACATGAAAGACAGACAATAATTCACCATTTTTCTTAACAGACGATAAATCGTCATAATTCCTTCGATGATGCACCAAATTGTTTGGATAACAAGTTGGTGAGAAACTACGGGACTTGCATTATTATGGTGACAGAAAAAAATAATTACAAGTATCTTTAGTGAATTATTAAGCAAAAGTATAAGTCACTGATGTCAGAACTTCTCAAGTTTTGGTCTGATGTTTATAAAAATTGTCTTCAAAAAGCGCAATCTTTTCCACACTAATAGAAGAGTGAATTAAAATAAGGAGTTATAAACATAGTCCAAAGGGATATAATTGATCAACCCCCAACCCCCAGTAAAAAATATAAAAATATCTCATTTAGTCACACATGAACTTGTAATCAAACCTCATTCACAAACAAGGATCATGGTTGCAGATGCTTATATTTTAATTGGTCAACCAATGGCTCTGAGGCATTATAGCTACGCGTAGCATATCTTTTTAGAGGAAATGAGTGTCAAGGATTTTATATGTCCATTGTTTGAATGAGATTCTGGATAGAGTGTTTGTGCCTTTATGGTAAAAGTAGCATATAGATCTCTTCGCATCCATATGGAGAATGAGGTTCCTTGAACTGTTCTTCTTTATCGAACAAGCACACGGGCCACATACAAATTTTTATGATGTAATAATTTTCTCACAACATTAGCTCCAAATCCCCTTCACCCAGATAGAGACGGACTACAAAAATACTCTGTCATCCATTTATTTCTTCTTTGCTTCGCATGTTAAAGGCAATTTGGATGCTCAAGCTGGCAAAATGGCCCCAAGTAGCTTTATGAAGGCTAGAGCAATGTGCCATCACATACACATTTGCCAATGTAAGCGCCTTTCATTAAGGTGCCAGACATTGAGGCATGTGCCTCATTAAAGGCAAGGGTTTTATTATTTTTACAAAGATTCTTTATATAAGAGAGTGAAAAGCTTTTTAAACAACAGTCCTTTCACCAATAATACTTTTAAAAATAACTAACCCGATGATTTCCAAAAGAATCACCTATTTACGAGGCAAAGATGGAACTAGGAAGAAAACAAGCAGATTATGCCTGTTTGCACAAAGCATAACTTTCATAACGCAGAGCTAGAACTTGGAAGAAAACAAGCAAAGTATGCCTGTTTGACAAAGCATAACTTTCATAATCAAAACATATATAGTTTTCCAATTAATTGCAATAGTTGATGTCAAATCATAATGATGGAATCAATGATAATAGAGTAGCACACACTCTCAAGTTTTGCATGTAAAGCGAAGTGTTAGAAATTAGTGCCTTTGCTAAGTCAAGCAACTATATTAGTGCACAGCGCATAATTTTTTGTGCCTACCACCTTGGTGGTTCCTATTGCCTTTAATTAGACTAAATTTAATAGTTGATCTATCCACAGGCCTGCTTTCATCAAATGGTCAAAGATCCCTGTTAAGCACTCATTGTGCTTCAAATAAAAAAATCTTTAAACCAAAGTGTTGGAAAGTTTCAAAATTTATCCAGTCAACTCTCCTTGATTATAGGAGAAATTTATGTAATTATGTAAATCTACTCTCCTTGATTATAGGAGAAAATTTCAGTAATTTTGCAAATAATCTTAGGAGATATTCTAGGATATATTCTTAGGAGATATTCTAGGAGATTTGTTTGCAATTGTCATTCCTTCCTTTTCTTTTCTATTTTTTCCATTATTAATCTTTCCTTTTTGATTATCCTTGTAGTCTATAAGACATTCATTTTGCACCTAATTTTACAATAATAAGAAATACAATTTCAATTCTTCTCCACTTCTAGATGGTATCAGAACCTAGTTTTCTTTTCCTTTCGGCAGTCATAGCCTCTAAAACCTAGGCCTCACTGCCTTAACTCTATTCAGCCTCCATTATGTCTGAAATTTCCAAAACTTCCACCATGGCCAGACCTGAACCTGTGGTCAACACCAAAACTGAAACCAAGGTAGCCCATACCGAACCCCATTCAGTCCAAATCAGAAATATTCGTCACAATGAAGCTAACTTCTTGAGATTGTATCAGTCAATTCAAATGTATATCCGCGGGAGAGGTAAGATTGGGCACCTTACTGGTAAAACCAAGGCCCCTGACACAGCAGACCCATCATATACTATATGGGATGCTGAAAATTCCATGATTATGGCTTGGCTTGTGAATGCAATGGATGAAGATACTAGTGCTAATTACATGTGCTATCCTACTGCAAAAGAACTCTAGGATTATGTTAGATGTATTCTGACCTTGGAAATTATTCCTAGATTTATGAATGACAGCAAAAAATTAGCAAAACCCAACAAGGGGAAGATAGTGTTACTAAGTATTTCAATGTCCTTAAGGGAATGTGGCAGGACTTGGATCTATTCAATGATTATGAATGGAAGAGCCCTGATGATTGCAACTACAACAAGAAGATGGTGGAAAATGCAAGATTTTTTAATTCCTGGCTGGACTCAATGATGAGTTTGATGAGGTCGGGGGGATGATTCTTGGTAGACAGCCTCTGCCTCCAATCGGAGAGGTATTTTCTGAAGTGAGACGTGAAGATTGTCGCCGAAATGTTATGCTAAAGAAAAAAAGGGCTGATGGAACAGTTGAGAACTCGGCTTTGGTTGTTGCTAACCCTACTATTTTGGCTACTGCTAATGCCTCTGTACAGCGGTCGTATCCCAATCAAAAATCTCGAGTATGGTGTGACTATTGTAATAAGCCACGCCATACCCAAGAAACCTGCTGGAAACTCCACGGAAAACCAGCAAATTGGAAGAGCAGCAAACCTGGACCTGGAAACAACCAAGTGATTCCTAGAGCAAATGAAGCCCAGACCAATGTTCCAAGTTCAGAGCAAATGGATCAGCTTCTTCAACTACTGAAATCCAATCTGATATCCGGTACTTCTATTGGTTCCTTGGCCCAAACAGGTAAAATGTCGAGTGCCTATTCCAGCTCTTTAGCCTTTGCACCATGGATTATTGATTCAGGTGCATCTGACCATATGACTAGTATATCTCAATTGTTTCAATCTTATTATCCTTGTCCGAGTAATAAAAAGGTTAGGATTGCAGATGGGAGTCGTTCATCCATTGCAGGAGCAGGTTAAATTAGAATTTCCAGGAAAATAGAATTAAAATTTGTCCTTCATGTTCCTAAACTTACTTGCAATCTTCTGTCTGTTATTAGATTATCCTGTGATTCTAACTCTCATATCATATTCTTTGATTCTCACTGTGAATTTCAGGACTAGAACTCAGGGGCAATGATTGGCAGTGCTAGGAAGATCGATGGCCTTTATTATTTTGATGATACTTTGTTCAGCAATAAACAAGCTCAGGGCTTGAGTGGTAGTACTAGTTCAATCCCTATGCGTGATCAAATAACGCTTTGGCATCTTTAGATTAGGGCATCCTAGTTTTTCTTGTTTAAAATATTTGTTGCCTAACCTGTTTAAAAATTTGAATTGTACTTCTCTTCATTGTGACATGTCATTTATCAAAAAAGATCGGGTTCCTTATATTTAAAAAGGCTACCATGCATCAAAACCTTTTTATCTGATTCATAGTCATGTTTCGGGTCCCTCTAAGGTTACTACCTTATCCGGAAAAAAATGGTTTGTGACTTTTATAGATGATCATACTCAGATTTGTTGGGTATATTTGATGAATGGAAAATCTGAAGTTGAAATATTATTCAAGAATTTTTGTAGTATGATTAAAAACAATTTCACACAAAAATAAGCATACTTCGTACGGATAATGGTACAGAATATTTCAACCAAGTTTTGGGAAATTTTTTGAAAGAAAGAGGGATTCAACATCAATCCACTTGTCATGACACCCCACAACAAAATGGCATTGCTGAAAGAAAAAATTGTCATTTACTCGAGGTTGCATGGGCTATAATGTTTTCAATGCGTATTCCAAAATATTTGTGGGAGGATGCTATTCTAACTGCTTGTTACCTTATTAAAAGAATGCCTACCTGTGTGCTGCAGTATATCACTCATTCGGCATGCCTAAAAAAACCCTTTCCTGATAATAGGATAATTTCTGATCTACCTCTAAAAGTATTTGGATGCACTGTTTTTGTTCATATTCCAGCTCACCTTAGATCTAAACTTGATCCTAGGGCTAAAAAATGTGTGTTTCTTGGATATGCTCCCAATAAGAGAGGGTATAAATGTTTGAATCCAAAAACAAACAAAAAAATTCACATCAGTATGGATGTCGTTTTTGTTGAAAATCAGTCTTACTTTAACCAAACTTATCTTCAAGGGGAGAAAGAGAGTAGTGTAGATCAGTTTTGGCCAACTTTTATACCAATGCCTAATGTTTTCCTTGACATTGACATCCCTATACAAAACATTCAAGGAACTAAAATTTTAAAAAGTAAAAAAAATGGAAATCCCAATCTGCCTGTACAAAGCATAAGGGAATCACAAACAAGGGTAGAATTGCAACAGAATAATCCCTCTTCTGAGCTTTGTGTTTATACTAGAGGCAGGTATCGTTCTAATACTAAGGATCATCCCACAATTTCAGAGCAGAATCAATCATCACCTCCAAAAACTGGTCATTTGGAAATCCCAGGTCATCCTTCTACTAAACTTCCAGTTGATCAATCTACTGACCTTGATGTACCTATAGCCATTAGGAAAGGATTTAGAACTTGTACCACACACCCCACTGCCAAATATTTATCATACCATAGACTCTCTCATAATCATAAGGCCTTTACATCCAATATTTCTCACCTATTTGTTCCAAGGACCATTCAGGAAGCTATGGATCATCCGGATTGGAAGTTAGCAATTCTTGAAGAGATGAATGCACTACAAAACAACAATACTTGGGAAATTGTTGATTTGCCAAAGGAAAAGAAAGTTGTAGGTTGCAAGTGGGTGTTTACAGTTAAATGCAAGGCTGACGGCAATATAGAGAGATATAAGGCAAGACTCGTTGCAAAAGGGTTTACACAAACATACGGAATTGACTATCAAGAAACTTCTGCTCCAATGGCCAAGATAAACTCAGTCCGAGTGTTACTCTCCTTAGTTGTACATTCTAACTGGCCCTTTCACCAGTTGGATGTAAAGAGTGCCTTTTAAAATGGAGATCTAGAAGATGAAGTGTTTATGGAATTACAACCAGGTTTTGAAGGTAATCTTGGCAGAGATAAGGTGTGTAAATTGAAAAAATCATTGTATGGGCTCAAGCAATCTCTGAGAGCTTGGTCTGAACGCTTTGGGAATGCTGTAAAGGGTCATGGTTACAGCCAAGGTCAAGCTGATCACACCATGTTCTATAAGCACTCAAGTGAAGGGAAGGTTGCTATTCTAATTGTCCATGTAGACGATATTATTTTGACAAGTAAAGACAGCAAGGAACTCGAGAAATTAAAACAGATGCTTGCTAATGAATTTGAGATTAAAGACTTGGGTGACTTGAAGTATTTTCTCAGTGTTGAATTTGCAAGGTCAAGAAAAGGTATTTTTGTTTCACAAAGAAAATATGTGCTTGACTTGCTTGGAGAAACAGGTTTACTAGGGTGTAAAGCAGATGAGACACCTATAGAGCCTAATCTTAAACTACAACCTGCCAAGCCTGAGGAAGTAACCAACAGAGACCAGTACCAAAGATTGGTTGGAAGGCTACTTTATCTATCACATACACGTCCTGACATAGCCTTTGCTGTCAGTATGGTAAGCCAATTCATGCACTCACCAGGGCCTGACCACTTTCATGCAGTTTATAGAATCCTGAGATATTTAAAGGGAACTCCAGGAAAAGGTCTATTGTTTGAAGACCATAGACATCTACAAGTTGAGGTATACACTGATGCAGATTGGGCTGGGAGTATAAACGATCGAAGATCAACTTCTAGTTATTGTGCCTTTGTTGGTGGAAATTTGGTTACATGGTGAAGCTAAAAACAAAATATGGTAGCTAGGAGTAGTGCAGAGGCAGAATTTAGAGCAGTTGCTCATGGAGTTTGCGAAGTGTTGTGGATTAAAAAATTATTGGAAGAATTGAAAGAAACTAATCCGCTACCTATGAGACTGTATTGCAATAACAAATCCGCCTTAGCCATTGCTCACAATCCAGTGCTTCATGATAGAACAATACATGTTGAGGTCGACAAGCATTTTATAAAGGAGAAGCTGGACAGTGGACTGATTTGTTTACCCTATATCTCTACTACTGAACAAGTAGCAGATATACTTACAAAAGGACTACCAAAGAAGCAATTTGAAAATTTGATCGGCAAGCTGGCTATGGAAGACATCTTCAAACCAGCTTGAGTGGGAGTGTTGGAAAGTTTCAAAATTTATCCAATCAACTCTCCTTGATTATAGGAGAAATTTTTGTAATTATGTAAATCTACTCTCATTGATTATAGGGGAAACTTTTGTGATTATGTAAATAATCTTAGGAGATATTCTAGGCTATATTCTTAGGAGATATTCTAGGAGATTTGTTAGCAATTGTTATTCCTTCCTTTTTTTTCTATTATTTCCTTTATTATTCTTTCCTTTTAGTTTATCCTTGTAGTCTAAAAGACGTTCAGACTGTACCTAATTTTACAATAATAAGAAATACTATTTCAATTCTTCTCCACTTCTAGACAAAGCATAATTCACCATCAATTACAAGGGCATACGAAGAGCAAATATACCCAGAGTCGATGAATTATTGTAACTCCTAACCTCATTCTTAAGTGAATTTTAAACAATAGATTTACGTGGCTAGACATCCACTTAAAAGTTGGAAAACAACATGACAATTTTCAAGATAAATACAGATGAAAAAAAAAAAGGGGCAGCCCAGTGCACAAAGCTCCCACGTATGTGGGGTCCAGGGAAAGGGCGGACCACATGGGTCTATAGTACGCAGCCTTACCTTGCATTTTTGCAAGAGGCTGTTTCCACGCCTCAAACCCATGACTTCCAAGTCACACGGTGACAACCTTACCATTGCGCCTAAGCTCCCCTTCATAAATACAGATGACAAAAGGCTAAAATTATGACAGTTTAACCATGGATTCCAAAATAAATTTAAAAAAAAAAAAAAAGGAAAGGAAAGAACAGATGATGGCATATGATTTATAGAAAATGTAACGCATATAAGCCCCTCAACTTGTGCCCATACCAGTTTTTTTTATGACACGTGATGGCAAAATAAAAAGACTAGTTGGATTGCAGTGTATTAAAATTGGTGCCTATTAGGTTATTTTACCTAAAAGCTTAATCTATTAGGTTGTGGAGCAACAATGTATATCAAGCCCTAACACTCCCCACTCGTGCAACCTGATTGCACATGGAGAGATGAACAAACAATGAATACCACCCATACTGGGAACACAATAATTTTGAAATGAACTTACAATAAATGCAGGCAACAAGATTAAAACCTAGGATCTCCTGGCAACCATGATTCTAATAATTAATACTTTATCTAAAATCTTAAGCTATTAGGCTATGGATCAACAATGTATATTAAGCATTAACACTGCCTAGCATACAAGTCACCATTCTCTCCAAAATGCCTAAATTAGTTCACCAAAAAAACACAAAACTTGTCTAGAGAGAATTGAGTTGGATAATATCAGCTCCATAATTAATTTCATGAGTTCATTTACAAGATATGGTGTATCCCTCAACCCCAAAAAAACAAAACAAAAAAAAAACAAAAACATTAAAAAAAAAAAGTTTACTTTAAGATTTTGTATACGTAATTTTAATTAATTTGGATCCAATATGGTTTAGAGTATGTTAAATTGAAAAAATTAAAAGTGTGAACACACTTGGTGCTTCTAGTATGTTTGGTACGTATGAGGGAAAGAAAGAGAAAAGAAAATGAGTGAAAATGAAAACAATTGTAATTAAAAAACAAAATGTCTTTTCACTCCTAAAATTAACTATTTTGAAAAATAAAAAGGTCGAAATGACACATATCCATTAAATTTCATGGAAAGTAGTAGTAATTTGTTCCCTCTCGTGATGTTGTTCGAAATCGAACACCCCCACCGACTACTTTCGCTACTTCCCTTCACCATCTCCCTTCACTATCAACAATGGAGATTCTCTATTTGTGTTCCATCCTAAATTGGAGAACCCATTCAACCTCGACTCCCCTCTCACTCAAGCAATCCTCTCCTTACCCTCTTGCCACAAGCCCTAGTTCAAGAAATCCTCTTCAGTGTCGTTCGTCACGCTTTGGGCCTCGCTCTCTAATTGGTTCCTGGACCTAACCCTTTCAACGACGACTCCCCTCTTGCTCAAGTAGTCATCTTCCTTCCGCAAGTACTAGTTCAAGCAATCCTCTATGTTGTCATATGTCCTGCTTTGGGCCTTCCTCTTTGACCTTTCTTTCTATTTTTTTTTTTTTTTTTTGGTGCTCGCAGCTCGCTTGCTTCCCACTAGTCGACTCTATGATTAGTTTGCAAGCTTCTCCTTGTTCCTTAGGTTAGCAAGCTTTCTCCTAGTTTGCAAGCTTCTCTAGTTAGCATTCTTCTTGTTCCTCCTACTCGAAGTTGGCCTCTAGCTGTTCGTTGGAAGGCTTTTTCTCTAATGGTCCTTTCACTGTCTTGCAAGCTTGTTTCTTAGCTTGTTATCTATATTGAAGCAATGCCGAAAGATGGTACATTGTAGTGGTCGAAAGGGAGTTATTTGACCTAGTCTTAGAAGGGGGAAGTTCTGATTTTCTTAGAATCACGGAATATTACAAGGGAAGAAGGATCTTCATCTTCCTAGAGATGGCTGAATTCAGATGGTCTCTTGAATCTTGGGAAGAATTTTGGGCTCTAAAAAAACCCGCGCCCCAGGAAAATTCTTGGTTTTGTCAAACAGAGATAAAACCCTCACTTTGAAACTGAACTCAAACAAGTTAGGAAACTACCTTGCCCTTATGGAGACCAATAGTAGTGGTTGGAGAACCCTTGCATTTCAGGTGGGGTTTGAATCCAAGGGATGAATGAGGATCTTCTCCTTAGCAGCCAAGATAGGCCGACGTATTTTTTCTCCCACAAAGAAAGGCTCAACATCTTTAGTTGTTCAGCAAATGGAGAAGAAGTAGACAGCCTCCCCAATGGATTTGAACCCAATTCTAAACAGATCAGCTCCCTTGTGCCCTTGCCCTCATTCTAATAAGCCTTAAGTCTATTACTGAGTGGTGGCTTGACACCCAACTCACAGGTGGTGGGGAAGGGGAGTAAGTGCATGCAATCCTTCGCAAATGTTGTGGGGGAGAAGTGTTGTATTGCAGACTCCTCCTCAGATTTCCACAAGCATTATTAAGGCAGTCCCAAAGCCTTCATATCGTTTGAGGATGTTGGAGTGGGCCTTAACTTGGGCCTTGAAGCTACATATATGAGGATCTTTTTCGGCCTTGCAATCTCACTTGACTACTCAAAGTCTAGCGCCAACTCTTTTTCCCCCTTTAAACTACGTGATTGTCCTTATGAAGCTGCCAAAAAGTTAGTCCACTTTGGAAATGCTGTCCCCCTTCAGGACCTCCCTCACAAGCAGCTACAACTCAAAAGGAGACTGTTCTGGAGCAGGACCCCCTAATTCTCCAAATGATACTGGAAGACTAGCCCTTGTCCTAGCCCTTTTAGTATTGGCTTTGACACTTTGTGTGTCAATCCCAACTTTGAGGATTTGATTTATAGACACAATTTTGAAACTTTGAATGACTTGGACTTGGACAGCGCTCAATTCAAGAATTAGGTATCTATTTGGGTTCTTCGGAAGTAGAAATCGGTAAGCAAAACCACAGGCGTGTCCTTCGAAGGGTTTTAAGACAAAGCCTTACAATTGCTTGAGGATATTGAAAGAAAGAGAAGAGAGGAAATGGGAAGTAATCACAAAAAACCTGCAGGCAGTATCAAAAAGTTGGATACCAATAGGGAATAAAAGCGCTTGTACTGTATAGTGATTTATGGAAAAACAAGAGGATGCTCAAAAATGGAAAGGCATGCAATAGTCGGAGCTCTTATGTTAAATCATATTAAGAAAAATCATTTCTTAGAACGTGAGGGGTCGTAACAACAAATCCAAGAGGAGTGTAATCAAGTCCTTTCTCAAGTATTAAAAGGGGTGATGTGGTGCACTTGCAAGAAACTAAGGTGGAGACAATGGAGCAGCTCTTCATCAATGACCTCTAGGGGCAAGATGCCTATGATTGGATATCCTTCGGAGCAGTAGGCAACTCATGGGCATACTAATCTTGTGGAAGCCTAATGTTGTGGAATTATTGGACCACTCCATCAACTCCTTCTCAGTATCTTGTCTGTTCAAAAGCACGAACGATAACTTTCAATGGATTTTCACAGGGGCTTATGGCCCAAGTGAAGGACCCCTAAGTCTCTTTTTAGGAATGAGCTCTTCAAGATTAGGAGTAGATAGGATGCTCCTTGGGTTCTTGAAGGCAATTTTATTATGATTGTGTTTCCACATGAACAAAGTGAGGGTAGCCTTGAGACTAGTAGCATGAGAGAATTCCTTGACTTTATCAATGTGAATGCCCTTATTACTCTCCCTCTCATTGGTGGCAACTTCATTTGGTTCAACTCCAAGGAGCCATTCCTTTTCAAGGATCAATAGGTTCCTAATTTCGGTTGAGTTGGAACTTCATTTTCCTCACGTGATTCAGTGTCTACTTCCTAGGCCCATCTAAAATCATTTCGCTGTCTCCCTTGATGCGTTGGGAGTTAAATGGGGGCCAACCCCCTTGCGCTTCGAGAATGTGGTTAAAACATGATAGCTTCAGGGATTTAGTGAAGACTTGGTGGTCTTCTATTCTAGTCATAGGGAAGGCTAGTTTTGTGCTTGTGTCAAAGTTGAAAGGAATAAAAGAAAAGATAAAGATATGGAACAAAAGCACCAATGAGAATGTCCAAGCAAAGAAAATTGTTATCCTTAATGACATCAAAGAGATTGATGAGCAGGAAACAATCCAGGGTCTTGATGATGAATAGAAAGCCAAAAGAGCTACGCTTAAGAAGGAATTGAACTAGGTTATTAATCTTGAGAAGGTATCTTGGAGGCAAAAATCTAGAGCTTTATGGCTCAAAGAGGGGGACCTTAATACAAAATTCTTTCAACGAACAACACACACTCATCGTAGAAGTAACACTTTATTTAGCACTAAAATTGGGGAAAACAACTTAACTAGGGAAGAGGATCTTAGGAAAGGTAAAAGTGATTTTTATAAAGACCTCGACACCGAACCTGAGGCTTGGAGACCTACAATGGATGGCATCAATTTCATAACTCTTTGTTCTTCCACTATGGGGTGGCGTAAGAGACCTTTGAAGAAGCATGAGTTCTCCAAGCTATTAAAGATTTCTCCTTGGCTTTCTTTCAGGCTAACTAGAGCCTCCTCAAGCACAACTTGTTAAACATGTTCAAGGAGTTTCATAGATTAGGAAAATTTGTCAGTTGCATAAATACCACTTTTGTCACTCTTGTTCCAAAGAAAGTTGGGGCTGCTAACATCAAGGATTTTTGCCCCATTAGCTTGAATTTATGAAATCATTGCCAAAGTACTAGCTTAGAGGTTCAAAAAAGCAATACCATAAGTCATTGGTTAGTATCAGCATGCTTTTGTGGCTGGAAGACAGATTATGAATTCTGCCCTTATTATTAATGAGGTGGTGGATGCCACTAAAGAAGGGAGAAAGGGGAATAGTGTGCAAAATGGATATAAATAAAGCATTTGATCATGTCAGCTAGAAATTCCCTCTCTATCTCCTCTAGAAATGGGCTTTAGGGAACTATGGTGTAATTGGATTGCTCAATACATCAATGTTTGCTCTTTTGATTTTTTTCACTCCTCAAGAGGCTTGAGACAAGCATATCCCTTATCCCCTTCTCTATTTATTTTTGGTCATGGAGGTGCTTAGCCTCATGCCGATGAAAGCTACTAAAGGATGATCTTTAGAGGTCACAAGGTGGGCAGAAATGGAAGGCTTATAGAAGTTTCTCATCTTCTTTTCGTAGATGATACTATCATTTTTTGTGAAGATGATCCCTTCATATCCTCAACCTCAAATGCATTTTGTAGGGTTTGAGGCCATCTCAAGCCTAAAAGTGAACCTTGGTAAAAGTGAGCTTATTTCAATTGGAGAGAACACCGGGGGACTTTCCTTGCTGGTCTTTTGGGTTGCAAGATGGGAACCTTTCCCATTAATTACCTTGGTCTCCCCTTTAGAGCCAAATTTAAAGACAAAGGAGTATAAGACCCAATTATTGAAAAGTTCGAAAGGAGATTGGCACAAGGGAAAAGAAATTTCTCATCAAAAAGGAGGCAGTATCACTCTTATGAGGAGCACTTTGGCGAATCTTCCAATTTATTTCATGTCTCTCCTTCCCTCACTGGCCTCAGTCACAAGAAAATTGGAGAGACTTCAGAGAAGATTTCTTTGGGGAAGCTTAGGGAAGGAGTTTAAATATCACCTTATTAGATAGGGAGAGGTCAAACAACCCATTTGTTTGGGAGATTTGGGGTTGAAATCCCTCCTCACTTGCAATAAAGCCCTCCTCGAGAAGTGGTTATGGAGGTTCATGCAGGAGAAAGACCACTTTTGGTGGGATATTACTGTTTCTATAGATGGGTTTGAGCACAATGATGGACAACCCACAATAGAAGGGGTCCATATGGAGTGGGATTATGGAAATTCATCAGGAAAGGATGGGATGATTTTTTCCATTTAGTGACATTTCAAGTGGAGAATGGGGCCAATGTTTACATTTGGCATGATGTGTGGTGTGAGAACAGTAATCTTAGAGTTGTCTTTCCTTCCATCTACAGCTTGGCTTGTGACAAAAATGCCCTTAGCAGTCCTCATCTCCAAATCACAGATCAGGGAATTTTCTGGGACATTCCTTTTTCTAGGAACATGGCAGATTGGGAATTTCACACTCTCTGACTTTTACAAATTTCTGTACAAATTCCATCACCAAAACATCCCCAACAAACCAAAATGGGCTTTGGACAAAAAGGGTGTTTTCACTATTAAATCTTTCTACAAAAAAATTCTCATCCTTGGAAAAAATTGCAATAACTCCCCTTGGATTCACATTTGTAGGACGGCAGCCCCTTCAAAGATTGCCCTTTTTGCTTGGGAGTCTGTACATGGAAATATTTGAACCCTCGACAATCTGCAGAAAATAGGGCTTACAGTTTCAAATAGGTGTTTTCTCTGTATGGCTGACACAAAATCAGTCAACCACATTCTTCTCCACTGCCCCTGGACAAGGAACTTGTGGAATTTGGCTCTTTCCTCAGCTGGGCAGCAGTGGGTTACAGAAAATTCAGTTGGAGGGGAGATTTGGGCTTGGAAAGGCATCAGAGCCAACAAGGAGAAGCGAAAGGATTTGAACCTCATCCCTCTTGCCATCTTTTGGTGTACTTGAAAAGAAAGAAATAAGACAGCCTGCAAAGATTTGACTACTTTGCTTCAGACTTGCAAAGACCAGTGGATTGCTGCTGTCACCAACTGGCTTAGTGGGAAAATTGTTAATAATCATTATGTAATCCTTGATGTTTTAGACACTCTTCAGAGTGGTTGATGTTTTGTACCATGGGTTGGCATCTCCTTGATGCCTTGCTAATATATTTTCTCTTTGCTGATCCAAAAAAAATAGGAGGGGGACTGTCCCTTCCTGTAAGATTTGTGACACAACTTGTGCCATGAACGGAGGACAGGTACCAGTTTCTTGATGGCACATGAAATACAAAAAACGATGAAGAAGAAGAAGAAGAAATTTAAACTCCAGTTAATCACCTGAGAAAGTCCAACAATATTGTAACCCTCACTGAGCTCACTCATTTTCTTCACCTGTCGAGATAAAAGGGGAAAAAAATGTCTCAACTTAACATGTCAGGCCTGTGAAATAAAAAACACTACTGAACAGCTTTACCACCTTCTCACAAGCAATTTCCGTCTGCCAAATAAAACAAAGATACGTGAATTCATAAACAACTATAAAAGATAAAAAATTGTAATCAAAAACAGTCCTTCAAATATCACAGAAAGTCTCACCTGTTCCATAAGGGGCATAAACCAGGAATTCCATGTCCCATCTCCAATTTCTCTGTAGGACAGAAGTAAATCAAATAAATACATTAAGAATTTAAGTAAGATAATTTGCCTCGAATTTACATGAACCACTAAACTGATCACATCAACAAAATTACACAAAACAATACTTGGGGGATGTTGGGGAAGCAGCAAGCTATGTGCGGTTACTTTCCAATCTCAAAACCTAATATTCTCGCAGACAGAACAATGTTACATTAAACATACTACTTACATGGATAAGCTTTGTAGAAATGATTTCGGTTCAAATTCAATTGATAGAAAAACTTATGGCCAGGTTTCTTCATCAGTGACAGCTAAACAATGATAGTTCCAAAAAGGAAAACAAACATGTAAGAATTAATCAAGACTCTGATTCTAAAACATTTAAAACATACATGCAATATCCTGTGGCCCCAGACCAACTGCTTAGAAGCTCAGTGAATCTTGAGACTCCTTTATTGCTGCATTGATCACCAATTCCTGCAATAAAATTTATCTAAAAAATATCAGCACAGTTAAAAAGTTGGTCTTCTTTGATGACTTTAATAGAAAATTTTCAGTTCGTTTTCTAAACAAAAATTAGAAGTGTTTTGACACTTTAAAAAAAAAAATCAAGATTCCTGTTGAAAAAGAAAGTGATTATGTAATCAGAGCTATGCAGTCAGATAGAGGCGAACAATTCACATCAAATTAATTCAAACAATACTGTGAAAACAATAGAATCATCCTTTGAAAATTCCATTATCCCCTCAACAATTGCAAAAATATAACTCTTTGATATGGCCAAGAGTATGTTGAAGACCAAGAAAATGCCTAAGAATTTTGGGCCGAAGCAGTTGATTATGTTGTATATTTATCAAACCATTGTGCTACAACAAATGGGCGGAATTAAACCCCACAAGGAGCTTGGAGTGGAAAGAAGTCGAGCATCTCTCAACTGTAGGTGTTTGAGAGATAGCATAAGCACATGTAGCAGATAAAAAGCGTTCCAAATCCGATGAGAAAAGGTGTATTTTCATCAGACATGACTTAAATTCCAAGGAATTGGAACACTTACAAGGAGAAGTATAACTTCTTTAATTTATTCAAGAAAATTAGGAGCAAGAAGATAAATCTATTAAACCAACTATTACTCCAGCATCATCACCACCACCAGCTCTGAATGGAAATTCATCATCAACGTCATCGGTAAGAAGACCACCTCAAATGAGAAGCCTTCAAGAAATATATGAGGTAACAATAAATATGAAAGATTCAACCCTCTTTTGTCTCTTTGCAGATTGTCAACCACAATATTTTGATGAGGCAGATGAGGTGGTACAAAATGAGAAATGGAGAATTGCAGTGAATGAAGAAATTGCAAGAATTGAGAAAAATGATATGTAGAAATTAACTATTTTACTGAAGGGACTTAAATCGAAGTCAATTGGGTTTATAGAGTAAAGAAACAATGTATTGAAAGGTACAACGCAAGCGTGGTGGCAAAAGGATATAATCAAAAGATTGGGAATCATTTATGGTGAGGTATTCTCCTTTTAGAAGCAACTTGATTAATTGTCTCCTTCATAACTCAGAATAGAGGAAAGATTCATCAAATGGACATCAAATCTGATCTTCTGAATGGGTTATTGAGGAGGAGATTTATGTGGAACAGACTTTGGGCTAAAGAGCATGAAGGGAAAGTGCTAAGGCTTAACAAAGCACTTCATGGGTTGGAGCAAGTGCCTTAGGCTTGGTATATTAGAATTGACAAATATTTTCAAGAAAGTAATTTTGAAAAATGTCGTAGCTCATAATAGAGGGAAGATTCATTAAATGGACGTCAAATCTAATCTATTGAATGGTTACTTGAGAAGGAAATTTATGTGGAACAACATATGGGCTAAGAGCATGAAGAGAAAGTACTAAGGCTTAACAAAGCACTTCATGGGTTGAAGCAAGCACCTCAGGCTTGGTATATTAGAATGGACAAATATTTTCAAGAAAAATAATTTTGAAAAATGTCCTTATGAACATGCTCTTTACAAGGAACAACGCTCTCCTCCCAACGCTCCCATCCCTGCCCCTCGAGCATGGTGCCTCAACTCGTCTCATCTCCGAACCTCCCTTCTAAATTCTAACCATCCTTTTTACAGAAGAGTTTATCCTCCTCCCTTGAATTTGTCCCTTCACCCTAACCATTAACCCTTACCTTGAGTTCAAGTCCTACCAACACCCCTTCCTCTTCGACTTTCCTTCTCCATCTCCGAGGGAAGCTTGAAACCTAAACTCGTATACAAAGGCCCTCGCCTTGTTCAAAACCCCATCCCTGACTCTCAGATTGGTTGCAAAACCTCTTCTCGTCAACTTCTGACTTGAAATCTACTCTTCATTAGCCCAAGTAGTTGCCTATTGTTACCCTACATCACCCCCTACCACCTTCTCTAAATACCTTCGTCCCCTCAACCTTATTGACTAGACACAACCCTCTTGCAGGCACTCGATACAGAGATGGGACACTTCACTTCTCTCAAGATAGAGAGGAAAGTGTTTTATGTAGTTCAACTGGATTCTACCATGTACCGAATTACACAATAAGCCAGTAAACATTTATAATTCATTGTGTTGGAGAAGGAGGAACTTGTTTGGGTCCTTAAGATGTGGGAGTGATTTGCAAAGCTAATGTAGGGACTGCGGAGAGTTGCCAAGGAACCAAATTTCGTAAGGCTGGGAACGATGTGTGTTTGAAGCTTCTTGAAAATGGTAGAGACCATGGTCTTAAATTTCCACGAAATTGTCAAAATTTCCGTCAAAATTTTCAATTTCCGTCATCCTCGAAATCGAAACGGCAATTAATTTCTGTTTAAATCGCAATGAATCATCTAAAATTTATCGAAATCTCAAACTTTTAGGGAAATTTGTCGAAATTTTAACTATACAATGAAATTTAATCAGAATTCAAATGAGAAATTTAGGAGTGAAATGAAATTTCTCTTTTAATTTATTTTATCAAAAAAAAAAAGGTTATTACAAATGCTTTTGAAATTATATGAAAAAATAAACTTACAGTAACATTTTATTTAACCATTCATGTCTAAATTATCATTATTTGTATAATAAATAATATTTAAATGATTTATGAATTTCATTTGTATTAACTGAATATGTTTAATGTACATTATCTTACAAATATGTTTTATACACATACTATTATACAACTTTTCCACCTCTTACAAAACATAAATGTATTTAATTTGAAATATATTATTCCTAAAACTTGTATTATTATGTTAACAATTTCTAAAGTTTCACAAAGAATTCCATGCTTTACTGCTAATTTCTGTTATTTTTTTAAATCAAAATCAAAATTTAAGACATTGGTAGAGACAAATATTTATGCCTGGAGAAAGACTACACCAAGTTTCTTCTTGTTGTTCGCATCCCAGAGGATGGCCAAAAAAATGGGACAAGGGCTCTCCTCACTACCTTATTGGAATGCTCGTCAAGAATGGTTGAAACTCCTAAATCTAACAGTGTCAACAGTGTGCGGATTGCAGATCATCAAACATCACACCAAAGGAAAATAGTGAGAGGAGAAGTGTGTTCCAAAGAATTTGGCTGAATATATCCTATATCATTGCTATCAAAGGTGGTTTTGTGTCAAGGAAAAATTCGGGAATGGCAACAATTCACAACCATAGAGACTAAGGGGGTTTCTTCCTATCAAGCATTCCATTTCAATGCGAGAAAATCTAGGGCCCAAGTCACCCTAGCAGAAGAAGACAAAAGTTATATGGGTCATTAAAATTAAGAGCCCAAATGCTAAGAGCAGTTGAGATGGGGAATAGCCAACTTTAACAAGGGGAAACTAGAAGAATTGGACGGCAGAGATCAGAGGACAGTCCATTTTCTAGAGAACCTATGGCCTCTGTTAAAGAGGATTTCACAATCAGCAACAACCTTGAAGATAACGGCAAACAAGTTGATCTTCTAACAGTAGCTCATGTAGAGATGACGGACATGAATTTAGAAGGGGATATGTAAGATGATTTGATTTATGATTCAAATGAAGATATGGGTAGTATGTGCAAGTCTAAGAAGGAGCTTCAGGTTGATCAGATGAGAGCTAAATTTGAGGAAGAAGGTTTGAAGCAGTTGTTTGAAGCTCCGGATGAAGATCTTAAAGAGGATGCAGCAAACAATGAGGAAATTCTGGAATCGAGTTTGCAGCAAATGGAGTCAAAAAATTCACTCAAATTCAAATCTTGCACAAGCAAGTATAAATTCTCCTAAGCATAATTGTGACCAAGTGGAAGCTTTAGGTATTGTGGGAACTTTACTTTCTAACCCTAGCCATGGGATCAATCCCTACCTTGTTTCAGAGTTAGATGTTCCTTTTTGTGGTGTTGGGAGGGATCATACTAGGAAAATGAATTTTCTTTCGAGGGACCCTTGCACATCTAGAAGTAATAAAGGCATTCTTCCAATGCCTATCAAAACTACACCTTCTTCGGTAACTCTTTGCTAAAGGGATGACTATTCTAGGGGAGAGGGTTGTGATCCTAGCCTTAAGGGAGGTGAGAAAGATTGCCTAGACCCACAACAACTCCTCGGAGAGATGGGTTTGGAGTTGGTAGACCTAGTTTGGGGAGTGGTTAGGCTGGGTTTGAGCCCTAGACGTATGAGAGAAGGAAGAAGAAAGTCCAAAAGGAGCTAAAAGATCTTGTTTCATAGATTAATTATGGGGGTGGAAAAGATTTCGGCAAGGGTGGTAAACACGTTAGATTATGAAGTTCATCAGTTGGAATGTGAAAGGTTTAGGTAGCTCAAGGAAAAGGAGTTTGATTAAGGAAGTTATGGATAAGAATTCCCCTAATATCATCCTTGTCCAGAAAACTAAATTGGAATTGATAGATGGGGTGTAGTGAAGACTATATTGGGTGGTTGTTGTGTGGATTGGAAATTTATGCCTTCTCGAGGCGCTTCAAAGGGGTATCCTTGTCTTACGCGCTCTATTATGAAAGTTGATTTCTAATGGGTTTTTTTCTCTGTTAGTTTTATTCGAAGTAACAGGGATTCTAAGTAATATGGAGGGGGCAATGGCAGGCCTCTTCAATTTACAGACCTTCTAGACCTACTTTGAGGAACTCTTTTTGGGAAGAGGGAATATCCATAGGAAATAATCCAAGCATTGCAGAGTTCAAAAGGGCAATAGGAATAACAAAGTAGTTTGAAATGATAAATATTGGACTCATGTTATACCATCTTGGTACAGAAATTATGCAAAATGAGAAAAGGGTCTTCATCTCTCAAGAAAGCAATACAAAGTATGTACTCAAAGAAATTCCAGATGGATGGTTGCAAGCCAATTAGCACCCTCGTGGAATATGGAATTAAGTTACTGAAAAATGGTGAAAGTAAAGTTGATCTAACATATTTTTTAAGACTTGTTACAAGTCTTGGTATTTGACATGCACAAGATCAAATATTCTTTTTGGAATAGGTTGGTGTGTCAATATATGGAAAGACTAACAACAACTCACAATAAGCCAAAATAATTCTTCATCTGTCAAAAGGAGTCTCTATTTTGGGATATACTATTCATCTTCTAATGTTTTCAAACTTGGGGGATACCGGGATAATGATTGGGGTGATGAGGTAATCAAAAGAGTAACACCAGGCTTGTATTTTTCATGGGGCAGATGGCGTTTAAAAGAATCTCAAAGAAACAATCCATAGTTACTTTTTCAACTTGCGAGGTCTTGCAACCACATCGTGTGTATGTCATGGAATTTGGCTCAAAAATTTATTGAAGGAGTTAAAGACGGTGCAAGAAGGACCTATAATATATATATATATATATATGTGGATAACAAATCAGTGATTACACTGGCAAAGAATCTAGTGTTCATGATCAAAGTAAGCATATTAATACAAGGTTTCACTTCATCAAAGAAGCATTGGTAATAAGGAAGGGCAACTCGTGTTTGGGAAGTCTCAAGAAGCAAATATTTTCACAATGTCTCTCAAGTTTGATGATTTCAACAAATTAAGGAGTCTTCTTGGAATGAATAAAAAATCAAGTATAAGGGAGTGTGTTGGAAATTAAATTAAACTTGTTTATTCATTGTGTTTACTACAAGTATTTGGAAAGTCTCTTTGAACCAGGGATGTATCTAAAATGATTCCATGTATAGGTAAATAGGCCACATTAAATACATTAATTATAAATAGTATCGGTACATGTATAAGGCTCCATGTAAAGCCTATAAATAGCTACATATTCTAGCCATTGTGATGCAGGGGCAGCATCAAGGTTCTACAGCCATGGAGAAATTAGAAAAAAGGAAGGGGAAAGGAGGAGAGAGGAGATACCGGGGGGAAAACTCACATTCAATTACAATTCAAATCCCTCAACAACTAACTTACAACATGGCTTTTCACACACTATTTATAAGAAAGCCTAAACACATAAAATTACACATACCCCTAAAACTACATGAATTATAAACAAGCCCATACTTTACACAAACATTACACACGAACCCCTAAAATACACATAATATTATACTAATTAAACTAAATACATAATCCAACAATCCCTTAACCCAATTCTTCTTAATTATTCGCCAACACGCTCTTCCCAAGGTCTTGCTTCTTGTCCTACATTACAGTGTCACCAAGTGAAATCAAAACTTCAAAGTTCAATTTCTTTATCCACTTCTCTCCATCTATCACAAATTCTCCACAATTCTATTTTTCCAACAACCTTGACCCGCCACGTGTAAGATTGAGGGACAACCAAACTCAGTTTTAAATAGGTTTGTAGATTTTTTATTCACAGTAAAAATAACAATAATTATAAAAACAACACTAAATAGTCTTGTAAGACAACTTCCCAGTCTTCTTTTATGGCAGTCGGTGTTTGCATATGAGACAGTGTCTTTGCTCCAGAAAAAAAAAAAAAGGTGAAAGAATCAGTTGCAAGTCCAATAAAAGAAACACAAAATAATTCGGACGAAACTCATATCAACCCTATCTAAGTTACAAAAGTTCAACATAAATCGGGTCGGTTACGCACACAGAGAAGGAATCGTAAGCTACGAAATCGTGGTCCCATAAGAGTAGCCTAAAAGCGCTCAAATACAAAATATGTAAATAGTCAAAAGAAAAAACACACTCAGTCCCACACATTCCAATACAATCTCACTGGTCACGAACCCTCTAAAAGGAGATACTAAAAAAATCTCATACATATTTGCTTCATATTATTGGTGAGTATCAACGAAATTCGACGCAAAAAGTGTTGCGCAACACAATACGTATCCATTGAACAAATAAATGGAGAGAAGAATTGAATATCCTTACCATGGAAGACAGCGAAAGGGATGGAGTGAATTAGTGAGACGTCAGTGAAAAGCGCGAAAACGAATGCGAAGACAAAAATTGATGGCTGTGGCGACATAGAAACCATTGGTATAGCTCCAGAATCTTGCAGGAATGAAGAATCGAGGAGTCTTGGACTTCGAACTATGGGCGTCTGCAGGAATTTCTGCTTGGGCTCTATTCTGCACTGCAACTCAGAGAGACGTAGTGGGAGAAATTGAACTACCAGTCAACAGTGTCTGGTGGGGGGCCTGGCTTCTGCCCCTTGCAATGGTTCCAAAAGAATTTGTGAAAATGAAAACTAAAAGTCAAACATTAAAAGTCAAAAATAACAACTTATTTAGTTGACTATTTTTAAAATTAAAAAAAAAATATTTTTTTATTGAACAAATACTTGTTTTTATTCTTTAATTGAATAAATTAAAAATATGAATGGACTAATAAAAAAAATTTAAAAATAAAAAAAATTCGGATGAAAGTAAAAATTAGTATAATTATTTTACTTAGTTATTGTATTTCAAAACTCATTTTTTTAGTATTTATTGCACATGAAAAACGATAAATAGTAAAAAAATATATGTTTTAAATAACTTGTTATTTTTAAAAAATTAGATATTTTCATTTTAATTATATTTAAAATTCACGTTGTCATTTTATTTAATATTAGTATATAATCCACACTAGCTGATTCTAGAGTTTAAACTATTTTAGTTGCAAGTTGCGATAATAAGCGAAAAACATAAATTTTGATTTAAGTTTTTTGAAAACAAATAAAAATCGACAACACAAACAAATAACTAACAATGTAAATAAGCATGTTTGTCATAATCTGTTATTTACTGTATGGAAATGAAAACAAAAGACAAAAAACATATGAATAGTACCAAATAACTCCTTAGTTATTGATGTATGAGGTGAAGCATCGGAAACTTGCTAATTCTCGATAGGATTCTGTTTTCGTGTTCTAATCATAGCAAGGGACTCAAGAAAAAGAGTTTGTTCCACATTAAAAATGGATGTCAAAAGACGATTTATCGGACAATTTTGAAGAAATTCAAGTGATTCTAAGAGCTCTAATGATTGATAAATCATTTGAACTAGTGGAAATCCATAGTAAGAATAGAGAGAGGAATTGATTGCTTAGGGATAGTTTAGAATTAAGTGCAGGAAAACACTTTTCTAAAAAAAGTACTTATCTAAAAGTAATATGTTATTACTTATCGCAAGTATTTTACATTTAATTTTTTTTAATAAAAATTCTTTTTGAAATATATACTTAAGTGTAAACCTAACACTACTTATTGACTCAAGTACATATAAAAAGTAGCTTTCTTATAAATAAATTAAAAAACTAATTTTTAAATTATTTTTAAGACATTCCAAATGTGGGCTAAGTGTCAAAAATATCACTAGAATAATTGTGTATAGAAGATCGAAACTGAGAGTTATCCAAACATGTTCCATCCCCCCCAACCACCATTAAGACCTCCTTATTTGTAACGACCCCAAAGATAATAAGCATAGAAATGTTAAAAAAAATTATTATTAATTAATTAATTAATTAAACATTAATAAATTGAATTAATTAAATAAATAATATGATATATATATATATATATATATATATTGTTGACCTTATGGGTCATATCCTGTTTTGATTATGACAAATACTCTAATATTTAATGTCTGTCAAGTTTTTGTGCAGGATAATATTGGCGAGATCATATGATGGCATATGGTAACTTGAAGAAAATGAATACCCAACATATTTATTTGTTGTAATTTATATTCGGGCCTATAATATTTAATTAAAAACGGTCTGTAATAATTGATGCACATAATACATGTAAGATCCTATAAGCTCAAAGACCTTAGAAAACCCTATGACCTTGCACAGACACTTAAAGTAAGCCACCATTTTCATATATGCTATCAAGGGAAATTAATATTCAAAATCAAGACTTAAATGCACAACCTAAGTGTGCTTGGTCGATCGAACCATAACCTACATAGAAGCTTCGGTTGACCGAACCTCCCAGAGTCAACTTGTTGACTATTCGGTCGACCATTTTAAAATGAACTTAAACTATATCGTCAACTGAACTGACACTTGGGTGATTCCCAACGCTCTAGTTGACCGAACCCCTAGTTAAAATCTGACTTAGTCGACCGAACATCATAATATGGTCAACCGAACCTACCCTGGTCGACTGAACCTCAGAGGGTCCAAAATTGCCTAAATATGGTCGACCAAAACCTCAGTTCAAAAATGCCATGGTCGACCAAACCTCAAATATGGTCGACCGAAACTCTCGGGCTGTTCGATTTTTACTGAGGTTAAAACGGGGTTATTTTAATTAAACATGTTTAAAACAATTTTAATAATTTATCCGATGTCCCTAGCGGTCATAATTTTGGGTATATCTATAAATATGTGCTCATTTGCAAAATTAAGATATGATTAGGGATTGGATTAGCCAAAATTTTATTTGAATTTTTGAGAGCCTCTCTTCATACCCAAAGCCAAAAACACTCATCCTTTTTCATTCCTTTTGCTAAATCAAAGTATCTTTGAGTGATTTTAAATTGTCCCACTTGCTAAAACTCTCATTGTGTTGATTGTGTGTTTGATTTAGATTAAGAATTTAGCCAAAGTTTTTCTCCCTGGTTTAATTAATAAATCCATGTGTGGGGAAAACTTTTAGCTAGTGAGTCTTTGCATCATTATTGCAAGACTCATTAAGCTTATGTTTTGATTGTGCAAAAATTATTTTGACAAACTTATACTACAAATATCTTTTGTGCTAGATTTTTTAGAAAATCATTTTTGAGATATTTTGATTATACCTGTTGGATATTTTTGAAACCATACTTGTGACTGAGATACTTTGATATATTGTTTCAAATATTGTTTGAAAATACACTCTTATAATTAATTGCCTATTGACATTAGATTGAGTGTTATTACACATCGTTGCACTGAATTTATAGTTCTCATCTGTTTGAGGTGCATTGATTATTGAATGTGCGTATTGGTATATATCTGCTTAGTGTAAGAACCATCTTGAATGTACTCAAATTTTATATTATCTGATTGTATTTAAGGCGTGACTTTAGGGGGTGTTGATCTAACCCATAAAGATCGATAAGGTCTTCTCCATTCCGTTAGGAGAGTTTGTAAAGGTTGAGGTTAGCTCTGAAAATTTGACCATTCCACCCATTAAGTGAGCAATAGTGGTAATCCTCGGGCTTGTGAGCTGAGGCAAGGACGTAGGCACAGTTGGCCGAACCACGATAACATTTATTGTGCCTGGTTTTAATTTTCGCATTTTAAATTCCAGCACTTGAATGTTTATGTTTTACTATTGAGATTGATTGGGTTTATGAATATATAGAAAAACCCTAGGTTTGTGTAATACTGGTTGTGGAATTCGTATCAAATCTATGAGGAAATTTTAAATATCCAATTCACCCCCTATTGGAAAGACACCAATTCCAACATATTTATATACATGTTGAGAAAGAAACCTTCCTGAACAATCAGGAAGGTTAAAATCCGTTCAATTGGAAGACCCACTTCACATTCCTCTTTGGTCGTACAACCTCACTCTCTCTCTCCTCACACTCTCCCACTCTTTCTTTAGATTATTTCTTCATCCGTAAGTCGAATCAAAAAACGAACACCACCACGACGTCCTGATTTCGATTCTTAGCAAGTTAATCAGAGCAGATTTTAGATTTGGGCTTCCTAGGCACTACTTTAAAGCTAAGGTCAGGGGAATAAATTATGTTATAAATATTTATAATTTAACCGATTAAATTGTAATATGAGATTACAGGATTATATACACTTTTTTTTTTAATATTCTAGTATATGAAAATTGGATTTTGGATTATTATTATTATTATTATGAGTTAATTAAATTGGTGTTTATGAGTCTAGGGATTTTATAATAATTGTTATTTTAAAGTTAAACTGATTGAATTAAAGTATTTGATTCTTGGATTATTGTAGTAGATTTTCTGAATGGTTTGGCTAGTTAAAATTATTAGTTTGATTTATTATATATATTTTGTAAAATAATTAAGGTGAGTAGGGTTGGTTATTTTTGTTTTCCTATTAAATACATATTTTGAGTTAAATAAATTGTGAAGATGATTAAACCTGTGTTTTTGGTAAAACAAATATTGAAAATAGAACGACCGGTACCGGTATTCTAGTAGTTTATATAATTACGAGAAACACTCAAATCGCGTGGCATGAGAAAAAATATTATTTTAGAGTTTTTAGTATGATATATTGATATACTGAAATGTGTGCGTATTATACTTTTTTTGGAACTGTAAAAAAGAAAGTAAAGTATAGACTATTATTATTGTTAAATTGCAATGTATGATTTAAGAACTTTAATGGACCATAACACGCTCGGTACCGTAACTACAGTAATGAAGAGTAGAGTGCAATCACACGTCTCGAGGAGAGTGTTGGTATTGAATAGTCGATTGGGTCAGTGAAGTATAGAGTTTCCCCTAGAGTCTATACCAGCATGGAAAGGCCAATCGTACGAGCAGAGATGGAGCATAGTTGACTTAACCTGGTGGCAAGCCGACCAGGGTTAAGTCCAGCCAACGGGCCACACAAGCTGTCATAGAGGAAAACATGGAGATTATCCATTCGAGGAGAGTTCTTATATTCATATTGGTAGATTTAACCAGAGTATAACAAAGTAGAGTATATGAAAACAGAGTATATGAAAACAGAGCATATGAAAACAGAGTATAATAGAGCAGAGTATTCCAAAAATTACAATTCATAGAGTATAGTTGCAAAATATTTATAGTACACAACTTATATGTAACGACCTGCTTAATTTCCAAATTATTATTATTATTATTATTATTTACTATGACATATAACATGCTCTAATACCATTCTGGGAGTAAACCCAATCATTAGCCTAAGTAACGAGAAGCATAAATCACATAGACATAACCATATGAAAATATATATACAATACCAATACTAGAGTACTAACATGTTTCCCCAAAATATATACATATATCTGTTTCCCAAAATACCCTCAACTATACTAGGATATACATAAATCCTCCACAATACTCACTTCACTGACAGGGCACTACTGAAGTCCCTCTATCTGCGAGCCTGGTCTGCTCGCCTACCTAGATCACCTGAAAAATGTTTCAACACTAGGATGAGTCAACGCTCAGTAAGACGAAATATGTTATTACTAGTGTGCGGCAAATGGGCTACAATATTATGAAAATCTGTTTTCATATAATCATGTATAGCTGGATACGTAAGTACAGTACAAGTAATAAAATACACCACCCTTTCCATGTTACTTAACATAACAGTATTGTGGGTTACTATTCAAAATACTTCTAGTGTACATGAGTATGTTCCCTGTTTCTATAAATCTGTACATACGTAATAGTAACTGAAAACTTTCCTTGTGGATAACTGTGTGTCATGATTTAACCCCTTATGACAGGGTTGTGCGGCCCGTATGCAGGATCTACACTGGCTGGCCGACCAGGGTAAATCACTATACTCCATCGGTCTGATCTGCCCACCTCAACCCATATCTGATGGGGATCCTGTCCATGTCAAAGGGCCTAGGTGATCGATCTACTACCACGTATTATCTAAATAGGTGATTGTACTCATAACATAACATAATATTTGTAGCAACGGTACCGTGCTTTGTAACTACATAGTCCAACAGGGTCTGATACTATATAATATATTTCTATATACAACTATCTGATTTACCATGATTCTGAAATAACTATAATTACCATGATACTGAATAAATTGTAACTGTAATCCATATGTCATAGTACTGCGAACTGTATATTCAAAACACTAAGAACTGCATAATCATAATACTGAAATTTGTATAGTCAGGGTACTGAGATTCGTATAATCATAGTACTGAAATTCATAAAATCATGATACTATAATTCGTAAAACATATCTCCGTATTATATTCATATTCTCAAGCCACACCATACTTTAATACGTAATATTCATAATTTAATAAATTGTATAATATTTTAAAATTACCTAGCATAGCATATTTTCTTTACCTGACTACTGGAAAGCCCCTATGGTATACTGGCCTAACACCCTCAGGGCCTCTTACATAACACCCTGAAAACAACATTTGTTAGAATAGAATATCAGTATTTCTTCGCTTACATCATTTCTTATAACTGTCAGAAGGCCAAAAATGGGCTAAAAGGCCTTACCCTGAATTTGGGATGAAATCCAACTTCATTTCACCAATGATCTGCTCCAGCAGACTTGTAGAGAATTTCGTCAGGAGTGTCGTGGTGGCTTCGGATCGCTGATCTGGCGTTTGGCGGGGCTGAAAAAGAAGAGAGAAGTGAGAGGATCCAAGGAGAGAGAAAGAGAGAGAAGAGAGAGAGAGAGCGCTGTGGAAATGTGATAAAAATCCAATTTTTCACTACTTATAGGGCCAGATTCGTCGACGAGACACGTCACCTCGTCAACGAGTCCTTCAATAAATTCATCGACGAAACCTTGTATTCATCGACGAAATTCAGAGCAGCCCATCCTTCGCTCGGTAGTTTCTCGTCGATGAAATCTTGCCTTCGTCGACGAGGTCCTGAAGACCTTCGTCAACGAAACCCTGTATTCGTCAACGAATTTCCTTATGCACTCGTCGACGAACCCTTGTATTCGTCGATGAATCCTGGCAATTCCTTGAAATTATTATTATTATTTATTATCTCCAAAATGCGATGCGCGTTCGTCAACGAAGTCTACTGCCTGCTTCTGTTCCTATTTCCATTTTCCTCCCTCCTTATTATTAAAATAATATTATTTTTCGGGTCACTACATTATAGTTGCAAAAGTATTAACAACTTACAATTTATAATATTTATATAGGTGTGTTATAGTTTGCAAATGAAAGTTAAATATAGCAAAGTACTAAATGTGTTTTATTTTGTAGTATTTCGTGTAAATGGGGCGAAGTCAACTCTCTGCCGAGGGCTTGCTGACTAAGGTGAGTGCCTTCATAGGTATCAGTTGTAGCCACACTCAAACTAAATGGGCAAGGTTATATAAGATATCAAAACAAAGGGGTGTTACTTGTATGGGCCTGTAATCTTCCCAATCCTCGGAAACTCTTGCTTATAAAAGATGTTGCACGTGTGAATACAGTCTATAAGTGTCTTAATAGTTGTTGTTGTCGTTTAACAAATGATTATATTTTGTATACACTAAAACTCATGTTGTCATACACTGATAATAATTTATTCCATCCTTACTGAAAAGTGTCACACCCCATCATACAACTTATTTTTCAAGACCGTCTAGTGATCGAGCCTAGCAAGCTCCAAAGTGGGGTGATAGTATAACTTAGAGTGAGTGGTTGTAGAACTCAAATATATTTTGTTTATTTTTATTTTCTGGTTATGTAATAAGGATAGAATGATACATCTTTTTGGGTTGTATAAATTAATACCCCTAGTATTTTATTTGAGGATGTTTAATTATATTCCGCTGCTTGGATGATATTTATGGTATCAGAGATAGGTGAATGGAACACATAACACTTCGGGCCCACTTTTCGGGTTCGGGGTGTTGCATTATTGCTCTTCCATCTTTCTTCCTTTTTTCATACCTAATTTCCAAAACATTCTTCATATAAGCAACCCATATGCCATTACAACATCTTCTAACTTGAATTGCCAATTTAAAATAAGTATTAGTATATGCTAAAAACATAAGCAATTTAATCATGAATTTGTAAAACCTGTGGTTTGTTTTCGCCTTTAAATGATTAATAATGACGTCTTTTATTTATATATAATATATGATGCAAATGAAATAAAGAGATACATATAGAAAAGATTAAAGTAAAGAAATTTGGAGTTATAGAAATTCAGTTGTATAGTTTTTTAGGAACTAGATGTTGCTAATTACCTTTTTATTTATTTTGATTGTAAAACATGTCCTTATATAGGTAAAGATTATATTGGCATCCCAAAGGTCAATTCCATAATGAACCATTATGTAGGCATACCAAAAATTATAACATATTTTCAATATAGTCATCCATGTGTATTATACACGTTTTACAACACTTCCCCTTGGATAACTATACACTATGAATATGTCTCATTAAAACTTTCGCTAAGGAAAACCTTGTGGGACAAAACCTTAACGAAGGAAAAAGAGTACAGTATTCATATTTTCCCTAAAAAATACAATTAATTAATAAATGTTCTTAAGTTGTCGCATTCCAATGTTATGTACATGTTTTTTAAAAATTGAAGTTGGCAATACTTTTGTGAATAAATCTGCTGAATTGTCACTTTAATGAATTTTGCAAATGTCAACATCTCCTTTCTTCAGAAGTTCATGAGTGTAAAAGAACTTTGTTGAAATATGTTTACTTCTATCACCTTTTATGTACCCACCTTTGATTTGTGCAATACATGCTACATTGTCCTCATACAATATTGCTGGCTTGTTATTCTCCAATGATAATCCACTTGTCCCTTTAATGTGTTAGATTATAGTTCTTAACCATACACATTCACGACTTGCTTCGTGAACTGCTAATATTTCTGAATGGTTTGAAAAAGTAGCAGTGATCATTTGCTTTACAAATCGCCATGAGATAGCTTGATCACCACATGTAAAGATATAGCCTGTTAGTGATTGAGCTTTATGAGAATTAGAAAGATATCCAGCATCAGCATATCCTTTCAACACAAACTTTACTCCCTTTGGGTAAAATAAACTCATATTAGATGTGTCGCGGAGATAGCAAAGAATATGTTTTACTCCATTCCAATGTCTCTGAGTTAGTGTAGAACTAAACCTTGCCAACAAATTTACCACAAAATCTATATGTAGGCTAGTGCAATTTGCAAGATACGAGTGTAAGGACCCAGCCCGAGAAATGTGAATTAAACAAATAAGAAAAGGGGAACGAATTTAAAAAGGTGAAAACAGCAGGGCTCGTCGACGAGGCTCTTTCTCTCGTTGACGAAGTCTCTTCTATGGCTCGTCGGCGAGGTTCAAAGGATTGTCGACGAGTGGATACTAAGAGATTTCGGGAATTTTGGAATCTCGGACTCTTCGATGAGGCCAACTTCGTCGTCGATGAACGCCCTTCTTCTGCTCGTCGACGAGCACTCCACTTTGTCGACGAGTCTGGTCGGGTTAACTAAATTATAAATATCTATTCATTGCTTCATGGTTAAGAAAACTCAAAACTCTCTCTCTCTCTCTCTCTCTCTCTAAAACTGGCAAACTCTCTCTCTCTCTCTCTATTCGATCCTTCGTTGTTCATCACCTGAATCCATGATTCAACGTTACTACGTTGATCAGGGGGAAAACCTCTATGGTTATAGCAGATCAGATATTCATTTTGAGGATTTTTGGATTTCATCCCGAAATCGAGGTAAGGGTATAGGTTCGTTTTTGATTCGGTAGATATGTAGTAAATAGGATTGTGTTGAAATACTGTTTTGTGGTTTATAGGTTATGAGAACTCGGTTCGCTATTTTAGAGCCGTATAGTTCGTGTTTCAGGTTCAAGGAAATAGGTAAGGGGATTTGTTTACATCAGCATTTTTAGAAAACTAAACCGTTAGAAAGTTAGCTTATGTTTATATGTACGTATTGACTGCTTATTTGCAATGTTTCACCGAGTAAAAATGTCGATTTTACAATTTTACGATTTTGGTAAAAATGAGGGTTTTGGCGTATGGTCTCCAAACATTTCAAAACTTCTTAATTTGCATTAAACTTACGTAGGAGATGCTTGGACCCCTTTTGTTTTTTGTTTAAATGTTATTTTTCGAGTTATATACTATATAGCAGATTTTGACCAAACGAGTGTGGCATATGATATGAAATGGAATATACTGAACTATTATACACGTATATGAACTATGGGAATTGAAGTTCCATTTTGCTATCTAAAAATGTGGAAAACAGGTGCTGATTATATACCGAGCTTTGTATATGAAAAAGGTTAAACCGAGAATGTGTGCGCCGGTTTATACCACAATATGAATGAATGAGTTTGTGAAAATAATGAAACTGTACGGGTGATTTATGAATTAGAAACAAGTTAATTTGGTTTTATCGTAAATTGTATATATGATATTGGGACCGCAACTTGTTACTATGAGAGCCTTAAAAAGTTCAATGTTATATAAGAGCCTTAAAAAGCTCAACGTTGTATGAAATCTTAAAAAGCTTAAGTGCGGTTCCGTTGCTACACTCTGGATACAATGCAACCACACATCTGATTTTCAGTGTGGGTATCAATATAGTCGGTTAGGTAGGTGTGTGCCACTGGTGGATTAGTGGACCAGGTGGATTTAGTCGGACTATAGTAAATCCTACAACCCAGGCCAAAGGGTAGTGTTGGCATTTGTTATGAAGTTTCTAAACTGGACGGTGTTCTAAATATGCATATACATGAATTAAAAACTAAAATGGGCAAAGTCACGGGTCTGAGTACTGAACAGAGGGATTGTACAGTGTATGGGCCTATACCCTACCCTAACCTCGAGAACTCTTGCTTGTTATGATGTTAAACCATCTATTGCAGGAATTATGTTTATGTAACTTCCTGCTAATAAAATAAAATCTTTTCCCCTATTTTAATATCAAAACATTAACCTAAACAGCGGGAAGCCACATACATAAACATAACCACATAAATTACAATACTAGAGAGTCTAAATATTCCATAAATCATACATAAATCACTGTTCTCCTCAAAACTATTCTCTACTGAAGTCGGGGCATACAAAAATACTACCCAAAAATACTACTCACCCTTAACAGGGCAGACTAACAGCCCTTCTACCTGCGAGCCTGATCTGCTCACCTAACTAGTTCACCTGAAAAATAATTCAACACTGAGGTGAGACGACGCTCAGTAAGACGAAACATGCTATTACTAGTGTTTGGCTACTGAGTTATATTTCTGTATAAATAATCTGATTTAAAAAATAATATCATGGATAACTGAAATTGTAAATGCTGGTATAAATAACATATATTAAAACTATATAAATTTACTTTTCATAATACTACTACTATTTCTGGAAATTTGCTTATATTTATTATATCTGAGAAAATTTCCCTAGATGGCTGTATGTTATGATTTAACCCCTCATGACAGAGTTGTGTGGCCCGAAGGCAGGACCTATCCTGGCTGGCCAACCATAGTAAATCAACTGAACTCCGACAGTCTGATCAGCCCCCTCAATCCATATCTAATGGAAAGCCTGTCTCGACGTGGGCACGATCGACCTCATACCACTTACTGTCTAAGTAAAGTGATTGCACTCTGAATTGAATATTTATAGCTATGGTACCGTGCTTTACTGAATCTGATCCATCAGGGTCTGATACTATATAGGTAGTTGATATCTGTAACATACTGTTTTACCATGATTTCTGAAATAAGCATAACCCCATAGAAATTATCTGAAATTCTAAATTAACTTTCTGAAAATCCAATTTCTGTATAATTGAACTGTTATCGGTATAACTGAATATCAGGGCATTATGGTACTGAAAAACTGATTGTTTTGAAATTACTGGAAATACATTTTTCTGAGTATACTGTATACTAAAAGTCCTTTATTTTATAAGCATGTAAATATCATGGTATTTCTGTTCATAAACTGTAAACATGGTATTAATGGTTTGTATAAATATGGTACTATACTCTAATCAACTTAAGTTACACTAATAAATATTATTATAACCAGCTCTGAAAACTGTATATATACTTTGAATAATAACTTGATAACAACCTATATTTTGTACTGAAATCATAATGAAGTTTCCTAACATAGCATGTCCCCTTTACCTAACTACTGGAAAGCCCCTACTGGATATCAGTCCTACATCTGCAGGGTTTCCCACTCAATTTCCTGAAAACAACATTCACCGGAACAAAACATCATTATTTCTCTATCTACTTCATTTCCTACAATTGCTGGAAAGCCTAACTTCAAATAAAAGACCTTACCCTGAACCTGGGGAGAAATTCAACTCGATCCCACCGACGATCCGCCTAGGTAAACTTAGAGAGAACTTCGTCAGGAGCGTTGTGGTGGCCTCAGATCGTCAATCCAGCTACTGATAGGGCCAAAATCGAAGAGAGATGGAGGAGAGACCATAGAGAGAGAGAAGAGAGAGAGTTTATGTTGAAAATCCAGCATAAAAACCCGAGGGTTACACTATTTATATTGCGGCCTTCGTCGACGATCCACGTCATCTCGTTGATGAGTCTAAGAAGCAATTCGTCAATGAACTCTCCCCTTCATTGATGAAATTCAGGAATCACCCAAAACATCCTCTCGGTATCTTCTCGTCGACGAAACATGCCCTTGTCGACGAGACCCTCTTGTACCCTCATCGACGAATCCCCTGTGTTCGTCTACGAGGCCATGAAAAAATTCCTTGGGTTATTACATCCAAAAGTGCAACGTCATCGACAAACGCGAAATGTTCATCGACGAAGTTTACTGCCCCCTTCTGTTTCTGTTCCCATTTCCCTCCCTCTTTATTATTTAAATACCATTATCCTTCGGGTCGTTACATTATATATCTCCTATATTACAATATTGAGAATATGCTTTATATGTAATTGCTCTCAACTGAAATACACACATGTTGTCACACACTGATGTAATTTCTTCCACCTTATTGAGAAGTGTCTCACCCCAATATACAACCTTTGTTTTAAGTCCTGCAAGACGACGATCAACATACAACTGTAATAACCCGACCTCGAGAAAAAATAATAATAAAATAAATAAATAAATAAATAAAATTTTAAAAATAATATAAAATAAATAATAATAATAATAATAAATAATAAATAAAATAAATAAATAAATAAATAAATAAATAAATAGATATTTTGGAGAAGATATTTTGAAAAGAGATATTTTAAGATATTTATATATAAATATCTTAGAGGAGATATTTATTTTGATTACTTAAGGGCTAAGTTAGGTTTTATTCTATAAAATCTTTTATTTTCTCTCTCTCTCTCTCTCTCTCTCTCTCTCTCTCTCTCTCTCTCTCTCTCTCTCTCTCTCTCTCTCTCTTTCTCTTTCTCTTTCTCTTTCTAAGATCCTTCGCCGTTCGTCGACCGTTTTCAAAAACGGAGGGTACTGCGTGGATCAGAAGAGGAAACTCTACACTTTTAGTGGATCAGATCGTCGTTTCGGAGAGTTTCGGGTTTTCCCAAGAATCGAGGTAGGAATATGATCCTAATTTTGATTGGATATTTGGATAGCAGTAGAAAACATAGTAAGGTTATGTTACGTGGTTTTAGGTTTTTGGGATCTCGGGTTGTCGTTTTGGACCGTTTTCGTACGAAATTTCATTTCGAGTATAAGGTAAGGGGAATTTGATTACAACAGTTAATTTTGGAAAACTAAACCGATAAAAAGTTAGTTTACATTATTATGTATGATTTAACTACTTATTTGTGAAATTCTACTGAGTAGAAATGCCGATTTTACGGTTTTTGGTAAAAACGAGGATTTCGATGTGTGATCTCCAAATTTTACAAATATTGTTTATTTGTGTTTATACTATAGTAGGAGAGGCTCGAAACCTTTATTTATTCAGTTAAACTATGAATATTGAATTTCTATCATTTAGCGGGTTTTTGTATTAAACTTGTGTGATATATGTTGAAATGGAAATGAATGTATTTTCCATACTACTGATATAGAATATGGGAATGAAATTCCAATTTGTTATACTGACAATGTGATAAACAGAGGCTGGTGATACACTGAACCGCATCAGTAAACAAAGAGGGGTAAACTGAGTGGAAAGACGCCGGTTTGAACCTGCTGGGATTATTTCTATACTATTGATATAGGGTTGAAAAATACTTTCTTTGCAGGGTGAAATGAAACCACTATTATATGATACAACACGATATCGTAGCTAGATGTACACGTGCAACCACACGTACTAAACGATGTGGGTACCAAGATGGTCAGCTAGCAGGGTGAAACCATTGGCTGATATTGGGCCAATAGAGGTAGTCGGATCATAAGTAGGTACTCGACAGTACCTGCACGAACAGGGCATTGGGCGAGTATCAGTGCACAACCCGGGCCACGAGGTAAAACTAGTTATAGGGATATTTTGCTGTTGGTCATCTGATAAATCATAAAATGGTCGAAAGACAGATGTGGGAATTTTGTAATATGAATAATGATATAACTGATGCATTACTGTATTAAAAATATTTAATTTATATTCTAGATGTTGAATGAAAATATGCATGTATGCAGTCACACACTGTTGTAACTCCTTCTTCCTTACTAAGAGGTGTCTCACCCTATCATACAACCTTTGTTTTCAGGTCCATCAGTGCGTCAGTCCTAATAGCTAAAAGGACTGGGAGATTGTTTTTGAACAGCTTACGTAAGCATCTGAATCATGTAGTAAATCTTATATGAAGCTCCTTTTTGGAGGGTTGTAATAATGAGAATTGTCCTAAGTCCGAAATATGTAAATTATGGATATATTAGTGAACTCTGGTATAAGTCTAGTAGAAATCCCAATAGATGTTTATCTTTTTCCTCGACATTTACATCATTATTATGTATGTTTTACACCTGTATGTCCCTATTTAGGGCGGGTTGTTTCCATATCTTGAACAGATATAGATATTATGTAATGAAAGAGTGACACCTGGATCCGTATAAAGGACCGGATCGTTACAGTTGGTATTAGAGCCCGTAGCCAGTCAGAAGTATGATTTGATTCATGCTGCCTGGTTAGGGATATGTGCTAAACTAAGAAGTTGCTAGTTGTTACAGTCTAGAATATACCAGAGTATAGGACATGGATATGACCTTGAGTTTTGTTTTGTATACCTGGAGACTAAAACAATTGGCAGACTTCTGTGTTTTTCTGGATCATTTGAAGGGTTCAGAAAATCATGGCAATCTATTGATGGTGTTGTTTCCAAGTGGAAGGGCAGAACTTGAGTTAGAATAATGATATTAAATTAATGGAGTACATCGATATTCAGGATGTGGATTTAAGGGAACTGAGTCTATAGTATGATAGTGTTAGTTGATGCTTAGGCTATTACCTTCTAATGGATTCTCGTAAATGTTTTCAGGATGGAATCCAGGAATATCACTGCCAATATAGGTGGTAGTAGTAGTAAGGGTGCCGGCCCCGAGGCTGGTAACGACTCTACTAGTGTGTTACGTGAATTCGCACAGCAGCTTATGGCTGAGGTAGTGCGTACGAATAGAGGGCAGGATCGTCTTATGACTGAGTTGGGTTACTCCATTGAGCAGTTCACCAGATTGAAGCCCTCTGCTTTTGTGGGCAGTACAGATCCAGTTCGTGCTGAGAATTGGATTCAGGAGATCGAGAAGATCTTAGGTGTGTTAAACTGCACTGAAAAGCAGAAAGTCACCTTCGCCACGTTCAAGTTGGCAGGGGAGGCTGAGAGATGGTGGGGGTCGGTAAAGTAGATGAAGGAGCACTGACCGATACCGATAGCGTTGACGTGGGCCCAATTCAAAGAGCTCTTCTTTGAACGTTGTTTTCCGGCCACAATTAGAAACGTGAAAATGGAGGAATTTATGAATTTGACGCAGGGTTCGCTGACAGTGTAGCAGTACACTGCCAAGTTCCAGGAGCTGTCTCGATTTGCTTCATTCGTGATTCCTGATGAAGTAAAGAAGGCTTGGAAGTTTCAGAGGGGTCTGAGGAGCGAGATCCGTAAGCAGACGACAATTCTGTAGTTGCAGGAATTTGCTACGTTGGTTGATAAAGCCACGGTAGCAGAGGAGTGTTTACTAGAGGATGCAAAAGTTCAGGTTACGAAGAAGAGGCCAGCGCCTCCTAATCATTCGTCTAGGGCAGGATAGAGTAAGTGGAAGAAAAATAGTGGTGGCACGTCCCAGAATTCCGCAAGTGTTCCACATTGCTCTTTATGTGGTAAGAAACACTAGGGGCAGTGTTGGTTGTCTACAGGAGCCTGTACGCGGTGTGGTAGACAAGGACATCAAATGAGAGACTGTTCGAGGCAGAGGAATGAGGGAGTCATGCAGCAACAGTACAGAGGGAATGCTCCGACACAGCGTGGCGGTCAGCAGGGGGGTACTACCCAGGCTAGGGTATATTCTTTAACTCCTGGTGACGCTCAGAACGCTAGTGACGTGGTCATAGGTACTATTTATGTGTTTTTTCATGAAGTTGTAGTACTTTTTGATTCTGGAGCTACACATTCTTTTATTTCCCATGATTTTGTTAAACTATGTGGTTTGGAGGTGCAACTGTTGGATTATGAACTGGTAGTGACTAAGCCTTCTGGGTCTGCAGTCGGGTGTAGTACGTTAGTCCATAACTTTCCTGTGGAAATTCAGGGAAGAATACTACTAGTTAACCTAGTGGTCTATGACATGCATGGTTTTGATATCATCCTTGGGATGAACTAGTTGTCGGCCAGTTATGTTAGTATTGACTTCCGTAAGCAGGAGGTGTTGTTTAAACCACCAGGGGAGCAGGAATTTAGATTCCAGGGGTCATGTGTGCGTTCTGCACCATGGATCCTTTCAACTTTGCTAGCTAGGAGGCTACTCCTAGATGTCTGCCAAGGGTATCTAGCGTTTATGAAAGATACGTCGGTTGAATAAAATAAGTTGGAAACAATTGTTGTAGTGTGCGAGTTCCCTGACGTGTTTCCAGAGGACTTGCCAAGGTTACCTCCGAACAGGGAAGTGGAATTCACGATAGAGCTAGTTCTAGGTACGGCGCCGATATCGAAAGCTCCATACCGTATAGCTCCAACTAAATTGAAAGAACTGAAGGAACAACTTCAGGAGCTCCTAGTCAAGGGGTACATTCGTCTTAGTGTTTCTCCTTGGGGAGCGCCCGTTTTGTTTGTTAAGAAGGATAGGTCGATGAGGATGTGCATCGACTACAGAGAACTGAACAAGGTGACGGTAAAGAATAAATATCTGCTACCTCGGATCGATGATCTGTTTGACCAGCTTCAGGGCACGCAGATCTACTCTAAGATTGATCTACGATCTGGGTATCACCAGCTGAAGGTGAAAGCGGAAGACATTCCTAAGACGGCGTTTCGAACTCTGTATGGTCATTATGAATTTATGGTTATGCCTTTTGGTTTGACTAATGCACCTGTAGTGTTTATGGATTTGATGAACAGGGTCTTTCACGTATATTTAGATCGGTTCGTCGTGGTATTTATTGACGACATCCTAGTGTATTCCAGGAGCGCTACAGAGCATGAGGGGCATTTGAGGCTTGTCTTGCAAATGCTTAGGAATAAGAAATTGTATGCTAAATTGAAGAAGTGTGAGTTCTAGCTAAAGCAGATTGTGTTTCTTGGTCATGTCATGTCCAAGGAAGGTGTATCCGTGGACCTGAGTAAGATTGAAGCAGTAGTGGACTAGGCAAGATCGAAGAATGTTCAGGAAGTCGGAAGCTTTTTAGGTCTTGCAGGTTACTACCGTTGTTTTGTGGAAGGGTTCTCCAGTTTAGCAGGTCCTTTGATGTGACTCACGAGGAAGAACGTGAGGTACATTTGGACTGAGGAGTGTGAGTTGAGTTTCCAGGAGCTAAAACGGCGACTGGTTACTGCTCCAGTCCTGACCATTCCTTCAGGGGATGGTGGATTCGTTATTTATAATGACGCCTCTAAGAAGGGACTTGGCTATGTTCTAATGTAGCATAGCAGAGTAATTGCTTACGCTTCTCGGCAACTTAAAGAGTATGAGAAGAACTACCCGACACATGATATGGAATTAGCAGCGGTAGTATTTGCATTAAAAATTTGGAGGCATTACTTGTATGGTGAAAAATGCGAGATTTTTACTGATCATAAAAGTCTTAAGTACTTTTTTACCCAGAAGGAGCTGAACATGAGACAACGCAGGTGGCTAGAGTTGATTAAAGATTACGACTGTGTTATTAGCTATCACCTAAGAAAGGCTAATGTGGTAGCTGATGCTATGAGTCGGAAGTCTGTTGATGCATTTGTTTCAGCGATTAGAGTTCAGCACCAATAATAGCATTTTTGCAATTTAAAAAAGTTAGAATGACATACATATTCGTCATCGTATGTATCATATTTCTACTGGAGCGGATTTGTCGTAGGAGTGGCGTAGGCACCATTCCCGAGGTAAGGCAACTTTTTCCTAATTTCTCAATTTCGCATTAAATCTGCCGCTAAATCGACGATCAAGCACCACCACGTGTCCTAGTCATGATTGTCGTCATTTTAGCGTGAGTAAATTTTCAATTGAGGCTTTCTAGGCCCCACTCCAAAGCGAGAGTGAGATTTGAGAAATTAGGTGAATTGGTTATATTCTAGGGTATAACTATTTATTTAGAATTTATGACCCTAGGAAATATTAAAATATTATTTTATTTAGGATTGATTTAATTGAATTAGGATTTTTGATTAAGGGTTCGGGTGAGCGCCGCAGGTATTTTTCGGGGTCCCTGTTGGCGTAGTTTAAGAAATCAGGTAAGGGGAAAAATATATATTAAACCAAAATTTTTATAAATTTAATGGAAAAAGAATTGTGTTATATATACAGGTATATGTTTCGGTTTGGGTTTAAAATGCCAACCATTTAAATTATGCTTTCTGAGCCTAGGGTTGTTTTATTAGAAACTTATATGTAAAATTGAATTGATAAAAGTGAAATATTTTTTTCAAGATAATTATGTAAGAAATTAGAGGTATTTTTCTAGTACGTGAATGTTAAATGTCGGTTGGCTTATTTTATAGGAAATATATATGAACTTTACTACTAAATAGTGTGACAAGAGTAAATAGGAATGTTGTGTGAAAATATGTTATATGTATGAGATGTAGGATATACAGGAAATGAATTGAGTATGAAAATGTTAAATGAAATATGCTGCATGTGAGTTTTAATGCAACCATGTAAAACAACTGAAAAATGTTGGGTAAAACAGTTGAAAAATATTTGGTAAAACAGTTGAAAGATGTTGGGTAAAACAGCTGAAAAATGTTGGGTAAAACAACTGAAAAATGTTGGGTAAAATAGCTGAAAGATGTTGGGTAAAACAGCTGAAAGATGTTGGGTAAAACAGCTGAAAAATGTTGGGTAAAACAGTTGAAAGATGTTGGGTAAAACAGCTTAAAGATGTTGGATATGAAATGAAATGAAATGAAAACGGAAATGAATAAAAAGGAAATGAAATGTGAAATGTGAAATGTGAACAATGTAAAATGAGAAAGAGCCGCGTAAAGTGAAATGAAATGAAAAGTAAAAGATGGAAACATGAACAGTTGAGAAATGCAGAATAAAAACAAACTAAATAATGTATTATGGTATTATCAGTATTTATGTTAGTAGAACATATTAAGTTTGAGCGAGACAAACTCTTCGCCCGAGAGCTTGTTGAGAAAGACGAGTGTCCTGGTTGTATCAGGTGTAGCAGTAGGCTGCATAACGTGTTAGGGTAGAGGGAAATTACTTGTATGGACGGGTAGATTTCTATATTCTTGGGAGCTTTCGCCGGTAAACTTTTGTATAAACTATGTGAGTACGAGATTAATTTATCACTTGAGAGCTTACTAAGTAAGGTGAGTGTCCTAGTATGCTACAACTGTGACATTTGGTTTGCCTAATGTATCAGAGCAGAGGGGTGCTACTTGTACGTGCGGGTAATCACCCCTATCCTTAGGTAATTTCGTAGGTAAAATACCTTACATGTGTTTAAATAGGAACATAAAATGATTTCAGAAATTATCTTAATGATTTGCAAATGATGAATAATATATTATATGCAAACCTCATGTTGGCCACCCATTGTTTTAATATATTATTTATTCCCTTACTGAGATGTGTCTCACCCGATTACGAATTTATCTTTTTTAGGACCTCCATGAGATCGAGTTTAGAGAGCTCGAGCTGTTATGGCACTTTTGAGAAAAAATGTTTAATTTTGATAATATCTTGGGATGTAAATATTTTATGTTTTAAGTCTCCTGAGAAATGGATGGTTGTGAAACATACTGGTGTTTGTGAATACTATAAGTGTAGGTTATGTTTTGGAGATATGTATATATGTGAATACAAGTGGATGTATGATTTATGTTAGAATGTAGATGGATGTAGAAAACTTTAGTATTATATTTGCTGGAAGATTATAGTTATGTTACAGTATGTGTAATGAAGGAAATGAAAAAACTTCTAAATTTATTGTGATCGTATGGTTTAGACAAGTTTCCTCTAAGAAGGTAGAGTTCTTTAGTAAATATTATCAAGTCAATATAATGGACCTTTTTTGGAAAACAAATAATTTAATCTGGGAGGATCTTAGACAATCATTGCATGTAGTAGCAAATGGCATAGTGGTTACATCAAATATGTTTATACTTAGTTTAGTAGAATTATTTTACTCCATTTAAATGTTATTTAGACAAAAACTAGAAGCTATACTTGACATTTTAGTTGATTCTATAACACTACTTGGGAGCTATAGTGCTACAACTCTTATCCCATTTTGCATGTACTACATGTGCTTTTTATCATATACAAAAAAACATTATTGATTTATGTTGTTTGCTCAAATATAAAGTTGACTTAAGAATCCAACGTTTATTCCCATATACCTAAATTTTGATCTTATTTGCACTAAAATGCACTTGGTTTCTGCGTATTTTTTTAATTATGAATTTTAATACAAAATTATGATTTTGATCATACTGTCATTTCTCTTAATTTTCATTGTTTAGGATATTTGTTTGATAGTTACCTAACTATTGTGGTATGACTTTAAATTTTATGCCTTCACTCGTCTTCTTCTTCTCCAAATTTAAAATTTATTTATTCATGATCAATGTGCACTTAACATAAAATTATTTTGGTTTGTTTTTCTTATAATGTGCTTCATCAACTTTTCATTGTTGGTTTATGGTTTTATCTTGTTATTATTTTAATTTATTTAGGCGATGCCCTATCTCATTTTTTCCTCTCTCAATAAGTTCCTTCTTTGACCAACAAAACTATTATATTTTATAATTTCATATTTCACTTGAGAGAGAGCGCCATATAAGTCCATCCAATTATTATTTATGTCATTTCATAAGCAGTTGATCATATACAACACATGAGATGTTATAGTATATCACTAGGGAGCAATATCACTTATTAATAAGATGTAAGTTTCGTCACATTAATAAGAAACATTTAGTGACTGATTTGACTTAAAACAACAAAGAGTTTAATTGTTCTCTTCTTGTTAACTATTTTGTTTCTGGGTGTTTCCCATTGGGAGTTATTATTATCTGTGTTTGTGTTATACTCTTTTATCTCTTGTTGGCAAAATAATTGCTTTATTTCATAAGTGAACTTCTTAACTACTCTTTAAAAAACAAATTTCTTTGTCCTATCATCTTCTTATTACTTACTTTATTCATGTATTACTTTTTATTTTATTTGCAAATTAAAAATAGGTTGAGGCAAAAAGCATGGTGACTCAAAAAAGAAACCACCCACCTAACTTTTCTAATTGAATATTAATATTGCAACTTGAATTTGTAAAAAAATATAAATTAACGGTTAATAAGTAAATCGAGTTTGTTTAAAAAGTGGACCAACCAATGATCAAGAGAAGAAAAAAAGTATTTGGATGCAAGCTCAAGCTCGACTATTCAATGAGTAAAAAAGGTCCTCTCCTAATTATCGCCACGTAATAATTTTGTTTCTCGATAAGATAATTTTGTCTAAGTATATATATTAATTGCTTATACATATTCCATATGATCAAATATGTTAAATCAAATTTTTTTTTATAATTAAAAAATAGTTCAATGGACTTAAATGTCACTTTAACATGATGCAATTTGCAATATAGAATAAGGCAATAATAAAATTGAATGAAAATTTACTCAAAAAATATGAATAAAAAAATACATTCTATTTCAATATTCATTTCAATTTCTATATTTGATTATATTTTTTAAAGTGAAAATAATCATTCATTTTGGAATGCCCCTTTCCATTAAAAGTGAGGATTCGATGGAAGGAAATTAGGAATGCTGGTTCTAAGTACAGCGCTTACTCTCATCCCCGATTCTCCCCGAAATTCCTCTCTCTCTCTCTCTCTCTCTCTCTCTCTCTCTCTCTCTCTCTCTCCGTTCTCCCGTCCCTTTCTCCTCTCTTTTCAGCTTCTCTTTGCGGAGACGAGCTTTTGGGAATCTGGTTGAAAGCGGTGCGTTTCGGGCGCAGTGATTAGGTTTTTTCTTTGCTGTATTGAACTATATTTGCGCTGCAGAAATCGATCAATTTGAGCGATTCAACAACTGATTTGTAGGCTTTTGGGACTCGGGAAGTGTTGGGGCTTTGTTCAGAGAACATTATCTCGGCGGTGGTTTCTTCAGTTCAGTGGCATTTGGGTGCTGCAAGTCGTGTGTGCTTATTTTCAGGTGAAGTTTCCTTTCAATTTTCTTATCAATCCTAATCTGTTCAGAATTTCCTGAGATTTAGATGCTGGGTTTGGGGTCGCTTCACACTTGGAGGTTATAGAGCTGTGACAGAATTGTAGGCCTTGCAGTTTTTCTTCTTTTTTTCTGTTGTTTGAAGTTCATTTGTAAATCTATTAGTCATGGATTATGAAAGACCCTTTTATACTAGTTTTGTTTTTCAGATGCTAATTGTACAGTTTGTTGCTTTTTTGATGTGTTAATATGTCATTTATGAGTCTTTTAGGGACTAATTTTTTGATTTCAAATTTAGAAATGATTGTTGATTACCGAGGTTTGGTGTAATATGTATTTACAGTGGTTCTTTGTTTATTTTTGGCAGGGAAGTCTATGCAGTATCAATTGTGGGGCTTTTCCAACTGCTGTGACCAATCTGTTGGATCCTACTAGGCTGTAAGATATCTCAATTCTTATTATCAAATGAGCTCAGTAGCGTAGCAAACCTTCATGCTAGAATATGTGATAATGTGAACATTTATGGGAAGTAACTTCGAGTTTCAAAACTTCGGTTTTTTAAACAATTGAAAAGAAATGAAAGCACTGTTAACTCAATGCATTATGCTTAAATGCACAAAAAAAAGTTAGTGGCGTCTCATTACCCCTTTGCACAAGTTTATATTTTGTTGTGTCACTTCTGCTGCGCTAATAACTTGTTTGTTAATGACTCTTGGTTGGTTTTCATCCTGCATTCATCATAGTATAATTTAATACTGAACTTATGCTATTAAAGTAAGTTTGCTAACTTTGATCCATTGTTATGTGGGAGTCATCTGTTCAATTTGTAGATACAGTCTCTCTGCTTGGGGCAAGGCTTGTCTTTGTTTGGTACCCCCTAGTCACCACTTTTGTAAGAACCTCATGCACTAGGCTGCTTTATCATTGTTACTGTTATTTTTCTGAATCTGATGCTGTGATTGGGCTGCATGGGCATGAATGTTTTTAGTTTTAATAAATTTTTGGCTCACTCGTCTAAATTGCCATGTTGATTTCATTAATGTATATTGTAGGACAGTCGTATAGGGGTATAGGCTTTTGTCACAGGAATTTTTTTTGTCTTTTTCCTGCAATATATATATATCAAATGACTCTATGTTGTTTGAGGAGCTGAACAATCCTTGGATCATGATTTTGTATATGGTCATGTATTATGTTCTTTTAAGTTTATATGAAAACTATATTTTGAGATATCTATGAGGATATGCATTATCATTCATTGTGTTTTGTCATATTTTCATTTTTTGTTCTAACAGGTTTTTCTTCCTGGATGATTTGACTGGATTTGAAATCACATATGTTTTGGAGGTAAATAATTATTATTATTTTTTTTAGTTCTGCTTCTGACCATATATGAACTAGTGGTGGGATGATTGTTATGGCATTAAACTCAACTAGTTTTTCATTGTTCATTGGTTGCCTGTACATAACAATTTGAGATATTGTCTGAATAAGGCTATTTTGGCAGAATGCTGTCCCTGCCTGCTTAAAGAGAAGATGGGGAGGGGAGGGAGGTGTGGGAGGAAAATATTCTTCCAATGAATTCACAATTTCTAAAGGAGGCTATCTTTTCAGTTTTGTAATAGAGATACCCTTGATTTGTAAACCTCAAAGAGAAAGCACAACAGAATTTCTCAAAAAATTCACAATTTCTGGAAAACAAACGTGTTCCAAGTAGATAGATTGACAACTTTAAATAGAGAAACATTTTGTAACAAGTGTGAAGATGATTACTGGTGAGACAATAATTTGCATTATTCTTGCATTTAGCATGAGTTTCGAGTGAGTAGTATTTCTGCCGTAGTTATGAGGAATTGCGTGTTCATATTACAGATTGAATTTCCTTGTTTATGTAATTCCAAAAATGCATAACCTTCAGCAGATGAAACTAAAGAAGAGTTAAGGTAAAAAAGATAGAATAGTTAAATTGTTTCAAGGTTTGAACCCAATCCAGGAAACACATGGAATGCTAAGACAGTATGCCAATACTAGATAATGACTTTGTATCGGATACTGATGCCACAAGGAAGGTACAGAATACACCAAGAAAAAAAAATTCTCATTTATATAATAGATAATAAATTAATTCATTGAAATCAAACACAAATTTATTTGTTTATTTATATATATCTTAGTTTATTTTAAATGATGATTTGCAGCTTCCAAAGCCATTCAGTTTTATTTTCACATGGTTTGCTGCTTTGCCACTCCTAGTTCGGCGGGCTTTATCAATCACAAGTGTTATATTGAAGGATTTCAAGATCTTCAAGACCTAAACCCAACTGTTGCATATATTTATGTATGTAGATATGTATGTATTACATACCCTCTCTGCTAAACTGTGGCTGTCAGTAGCTTGTCCTCTTCTTGCTGTCACATGAACCACTTCCTTGGGCTTCTCATCATCTTCTTCTGATCACTGCTTTTGACCCTGTTTCTTCTTCTTGAACTCTACAAATAAGCATATAATAATACAAAAAAAAAATTATTTTTCACAGAAGCAAAAACATATATATATATATATTTAAGAAAGCAAAAATATTTCATTTTTTCTATGCATCCCAGCTTCTGAATCAAGTATTGCAGAAGAATTCCCAGAGCTGCTCTCTGCAGGCACATCCAAAACCATTGCTTTCTTCTTCTTACATTCAATATGGAATTCAGCTTAAGGATAAGCCGGGGCAGTGGACTGAATCTGATTGTTGGGATGGAAAATTATCTCCCATGTTTCCCGGAAAATGGGGGGATGGCTGGGAAAAGAAATTGTCACTAGAAAATCCCATGAGGGTGTGGAAATTCAGGTCTGAATTTTGTTTTTTTTTTTTTTAAGAGTTTGAATCAGAATTGAGGAAGATTCAAGTGCTAGTGCAAGTTACATGTTTGGAGAATAATTTCAGTACCAATTGGATTCAGACTTCAGTTGCTGCATTTCAAGGCTTTTATTTTGTGTTGACTTGAGAAATCGGAAAGTTAGCTTGAGAAATTGGGCTGTCAATGCAATTTCGATGTTTTAAAGGACGAATTAAGTCTACCAGCACTCTATTAAGCCTTAGCTGCGACAACTTGAGATTTCTTGTAATAGGCTACTTTCTATTAGTGAGACTTTGATGTTGGTTCAAAGAAAAAGAAATCCATCTTCGATTGTTTAATATATATTTTGGAGGCTAAATTTAGTGTTGAGGCATGAAATCAGAGGCATATGATTTTGCAAAACTCAAAAATGTCCCACTACTCTATCTGAGGCTTATCGCATGGCTTTGGAAGCTGAGAAATTTCTCAAGCTACCAACCCATGACACTACTTTCGATCTTAAAGAGTTTCATCAGTCTAGAACAATTTCTCCATAGTCACGAGTATCCTAGAGTCTAGACCCTCCCAAGATGTTCAAGAGAAAACTCAAATTGTTGTCGATAAACAATCAAATATGAGAACTGCCCTTGTGAATTGTTGTGTAATTGACTAATTGGGTATCATGACTCACATTAATGATTTGCATGTTACTAGTGTACAATTTTTTGATTTTTCCACGAAGATGAGTCATGAATCTTATTAACATAATGTCATAGAATGTGTGAGAAAGAGGGTGCATTTAGCATTTATAATTTTTTTTCGCTTCTACTATTTCTGAATTTGAATGATTATTTTTGATGCTGATATTTCAAGTTGTATTTTAAGGTTACTTTCGAATTTCATTTTTACATATTTGTGGTTTGTACCTTACTATTATTATTTGATTTATATTTATAAATTTTTCTTTCGGGCTTATCTATAACAATTATGGCACATTTAAACATAGATCATAACCTTTTGATAAGACAAAAGAAGTTGGTAGCAATAGAAACGCATACAAAAAACATGCAATGTGTAGTATCCTGGTGGGACCTTTGTGCATCCCATTTGTTACGAAGATACATGCAAAAAAGATCTATTTTTCTTTACAACTTTGATGGATTGATTGGCTGCTTTGCGAAACCAATCATTTTCTTCTGTTTTTGAGTTACTACTTACTAGATTCTTTTAATTTCTGTTTTTGATTTGTTTACCCCATGTACACTCCTTGTGTATTTGGCATTCATTTTGATATCAATAAACTTATTACTTATCAAAAGAAAGAACATCTACTGCCAAGCATATGTGATAATGTGAGTGACTCAACTTGCATAGCGCAACTTAGAATGAATAGGCAAGCTTTTACCAAATAATGTTCCATGCTCCAAAGTTTGTTGGAGACAAAGACTCAAAAATATGTTGGTGGATGACCAAGTGGCAATGTTTTTGCATGTTCTTGCTCATCATCAAAAGTATATGCTAATAAAAAAAGATTTTGAGCGATCAAATGAAACTATTAGTTGGCATTTCAATAGGGTTTTAAGTGCCATCATATGCTTGCAAGGAGAGTTACGTAAAAAGCCAGAGCCAGTACCAACAAACTCAACAAATAGGAGGTGGAAGTGGTTCAAGGTATCTATGCATGCATATTTTTTTTCATAAATACATTCATAATTTGTTTAAAAGAATCTAACTTAATTTACTTACTTTTCCTCAAACACACAAGAATTGCCTCAAAGCTTTAAATGGGACATACACATACATAAGAGCGATGGTACCTATACAGGATAAACCTAGGTATAGGACAAGAAAGAGGTAAATTGCTACTAATGTCTCGGCTGCATGTTCTCAAGCTATTGAATTCATTTACATATTGCTTGGTTGGGAAGGCTTAGTGGCTGATGGTAGAATACTTCGAGATGTATTGAGTAGGAGGAATGGATTAAAAGTCCCGCATGGTAAGTAGCAAATATTTACAATTAGTGATAAAAACTTTACCATATACTTACGCAAAATATTAATTGGTAGTTCATATGATTGCCCAAATATAGGTAGCTATTATCTTGTTGATGTTGGATACACAAATTGCCAAGGGTTTCTCGCACCCTATAGAGGAAAAAGATACCATTTGAATGAGTGAGGGAAAGACACCAACCAACCACCCCTCCAGAATTTTTCAAAATGAAACATGCTACTGCTAGGAATGTCATTGAGAGGTGTTTGGGATTGCTAAAGCTATGCGGGCCATTCTTAGGAGTCTTTCTTTTCATCCAATCAAAATGCAAAGTCGAATTGTTATGGCATTTTGTCTTCTCCATAATTTCATAAGAAAAAAAATATGACAATTGACTTATTGGAGAACGAGTTGGATATATTGCAACCAGCATCCTCTAGCATGTAGGGTGATTCAATCACAACAATTGAAACATAAAATGAATGGATTTCTTGGAGAGATAATCTAGCAATTGATATGTTCAATCAGTAGAGACAAAATATCTAATGAAATTTGTTTGGTTGTATGAACTTCTTGAAGTAGTAGTTAATGTAAAAACTCGTATATATACATCAAATGAATGGACTTCTTGTTTTGCATGTATTATTGAGTCTTGGTTGTAGTGATACTATCCATTACATTGAATTATGATGCATCCATTATATTAAATGTTTCTTTAATGTTTTAGTCTCTAATTAGATTGAGGCGACTCCTATATGTATGTAAAATGTATGGACTTCTTGTTTGACATGTATTTTTGAATCTTGATTGTAGTGATACTGTCCATTATATTGAATTTTAATGATGCATCCATTATATTGAATGTTTCTTGTATTCTTGAATTTTGATTTTTTAGGTATGGCATTGTATGACACTCGTGGTCTTGGTAAAAACAAAAGGTTGTGGGCCAAAGAAGAAGATGAAAAATTAATTGAGGCTCTTCTTGAGTTGCAAAACACAGGAAAGTATAATCCTGATTGTGATTTCAAACCAGGTCATTATGGTGCAGTTGAGAGGATACTTGCAATGACTTTGCCAAATTCAGGTTTGAAAGCTGATCCTCATACTAAATTTAGAATGAAAACCCTGAAACAACAATTCAGCATCATATATGATATGTTGCATGTGCCAAGCACACTAGTACAAAAGGAATGCATTAAAAGGGCATCAAGGGGATGCCAAACCTTGGTACAAGAAATCAATCACCCTCTAGGATGTCACAAAAATAAAAAGTTACATTAAACTCATTTGCAAGAAGTTCACTATGCCAACTAGTAACTGTAGTAAACCACTACTCTTTGCTGAACTGAAGCATCAAGATTGAAATTTTGAAAACCCTTTTGTTCCTCTCTTTCCAAGCACACTGGAAAATTGCAAGAGGCATGAGAGACAAAGCCTTCCTCTTTTACATTGTTGCCCGAATCCCTCTCCAAGCACAAAGCTACCCTCTCACAGATCTAACCGACCTTCATAATTAAATACTGTTACATTCTAAAATGACTCGTTTTGATAGATATATTGCTGGATAATTCTTAGGTAGAGACAAAGAGATCTAACTGTACAAGTAACCAATAACAAACCTCCCTTACTACAAGTCTCGCCAGCATGCGCTTGCATGCTGGATAATTCTTAGGTGGAGACCTAAAGAGTGCTAACTGTACAAGTCACCAATAATAGACCTCCCTTATTACTAGCCTCAACAGCATGTGCTTGCATGCTTCGTAACTCATCCATTTTTCAATGAAATAAACTATTTTGCATTTCTGCTGGTTCATTGTGTTCAATGTTGTTTAAATTTAGTCCATGTTTAACTTTACAACTAGGTGATCCAGTCTGTGTTGCCTTTTGTGCTTATTTGTTACTTCTACCACAACTATCTTAGGTTTGTTTGCTTGGAAGGAGCGAACATGGTTAACAAGTTTCCCTAGCAGACTTGGTAAACACCAACCACACTGGTGTCACTAGTTCAACAAATTACGTACAAGCTCCACCACATGACAGTTGGAATTTTTTTATTTTTCTTGTTGACACCTCTATCCTCCATTAACCAGTACTCTTTCTCTCTCCGTTTAAACTTTCCTTTGCTATATATATATATATATATTCTTTGAATGAAAAAATGAGCTCCAGAATAAACAGAGGGATTCCCTGTTTAATTTAAGAATTAACCAAAAAAGCAATGGAGCATAACTATGCTATTGATTAAAATTTTGTACAGAATCCAGTGAAGATTATTATAAAATATATATATATATATATATTGGCACAGATATCAACTCCCTACTTGGTTAATTTCCAGGCGTGTAAACACGTACAGAATCTACAGATTTACTGACATACACTTAAGTTCATTCATGGTTTTATAAAACCAAAGAACCAAAAAAATAGCAAAAGAAAGAAAAAATAAGGAAAACCCACTTAGAATAAGCATCAAACAAACTGATTGCTCAAATTCTATACTATGAAACCACCAAAACCCTAAGCCCTAGAATAGGAAGAACATATTGGAATCAGAAGAACAAGAACATAGAAATTATCAAGTTGGTTCTATTAGAAAGAGATACCGAAGTGGGTGTGAGCCTTCCTACTAATTGATGTTGTCGGTGGCATTTGCCAGAAACTATGACCTGTTTGCTATTGGCGCTGTCTTTTTTCGGGGGAGAATGGTACTGCCAACGAGATTTGGCAATTTCTTTAAGATTAGTTTCCAAGTTGGTAATAAGAACAGAAGATGCCCAATTATTGCCTTAATTATCCAGCATGCGAGCACATGCTGGCGAGACTTGTAGTAAGGGAGGTCTGTTATTGGTTATCTGTACAGTTATATCTCTTTATCTCTACCTAAGAATTATCTAGCAATAGTTCTGTCAAAATGAGGCATACTAGAATGTAACAGTATTTAATTATGAAGGTCGGCTAGATCTGTGGGAGGAGGAACTTAGGGCTTAGAGAGGGATTCGGGCAACAAAGTAAAAGAGGAAGGCTTTGGCTCTCGTCCCTCTCGAAATTTTCTGGTGTGCTCGGAAAGAGAGGAACAAATGGGTTTTCAAAAATTCAATCTCAATGCTTCAGTCATATTGGACTTGTTGCAAACAAGTTTAGTGTAATTTTTGATTTTTTGACGTCCTATAGGGTGATTGATTTCTTGTACCACGGTTTAGTATCCCCTTGATGCCCTTTTATGCATTCCTTTTTTATTGATAAAAAAAGGGCAAAGGACATCGACCTCCCCTTAAATTTGGTAAAAAGACAATGTACTCCCTTGAGGTTCCAGAGACCTTCCTTGAGATTTCAAGAATTCCAGAGACCTTCCTTGAGGTTTTCCAAAAAGACACAGACAAGGGGAGGTTTGTGACTTTTTGGCAGACGCCGCAGACCCCAAGGGAGGTCTGTGATATTTTTGAAACCTCAAAAGAGGTTTGTGGCATTTCTAAAATCTCAAGTGAGGTCTTTGTCTTTTTACCAAATCTCAGAAGAGGTGAGTGTCTTTTTCCCAAAAAAAAAATTATGAAGTTCAGCTAGGTAGCTCACCTTGTTAGTCTCTCATTGCACGAGCAGGAGCGTTATTTCTCTGCTGTTTAAAATTTAAATAAAATTTCCATGCTCAATGGAATAACAATTGAATTATTTTTCTTGTATTACATTTGAAAACTTACCAGATCGATTGTTAGTACTCATGAGTTTTGTTAATTCCCTTTGTTTGATCTAGTTCTCTATGTCTTTGACTAGTTTATGAAGAGAATTATGGTTAATTGATATTGAGATTTGAAAAAACAGTTGTGGAGTTATGTTCTTCTGAGTTTGATAAGAATTTATATGAGAAATTAACCAGATTGTTTTTTGATGCATTTGCGTCGCCCTTGTTTTATTTTTAAAATCAGTTGTTTTTTAGTGCATTTAGGTTGTCCTGTTCTATTTTGTTTTTTGATGTATTTGCGTTGCCCTTGTTTAATTTCATTTTATTTTTAAAATCAGTTGTTTTTTAGTGCATTTAGGTTGTCCTGTTCTATTTCATTTTATTTTTAAAATCAGTAGGAGAAGAATTTACAGTGAATACTGATGTTTATCCGTTTACATTTTGAAAGAATATTGTAAGAATACTCAGTTAATGTAATTCGAGAAAGCTTTGCTCGGATCAAAACAATGGGAAAGTTCTGGCAGATTAACTCTTGTTGTGAGCTGCATTTATCTATGAAGCTTTTGTGATATTTATCGATCCTCTTCACTGAGTTTTGGATAAAAAAAGCATTTTTTAATCCTTAATTTAATTTTCATTTTATGATTTTTAACTCTCAGATATTTTCAATTGAATAACAAAACCAAACCTAAAAGTACTGATGGAACTGTATTGATGAATCTGAAGTTTACATTTTGAAAGAATATTGTATGAATACCCAGTTAATGTAACTCGAGAGAGCTTTGCTTGGCTCAAAACAATGGAAAGTTCTGACAGATTAATTTTAGTTTAGCGATCCTCTTCACTGAGTTTTGGATAAAAAAAGCATATTTTAATCCTTAATTTAATTTTCATTTTATGATTTTAAACTCTGAGATATTTTCAATTGAATAACAAACCCTAACCTAAAAAAGTACTGATGAAACTGTATTGATGAAGCTGAAGCTGAAGCTCAACTGATGGTGGTTTGGATTTTATCAAGTCCCATGTAGATTTTCCTGTATTTTTATTTGTCTTCCTTGTTTTTGAGTGAAATTCCATGGGAATTTAATTATTTCATTTCTGACAAAATATAATTCATTCATTAAAAAAGTGGATTGAATTATACTGCAGGTTAACTGAGTTTGCAAAATATTGTGCCATGGGTCCTGATTTAGAACTGGTAGGAAAAACAGAAACTGCTATGGACGTTTTGGCTAACAAGACAGATGGAACAACTCCAAAAGATCATGAGAATAATATTTTGAAGTGTACAAGTAATTATGAGTACAATGCCTCTGCTATTGAAGCTTTCCTGGATGAGCATACAATGCCACCTGATGGAAATGAAGATAGAGAGCTTGATATAATGGATTGTGTGAATACTAGTAACACTGGTATAGCTAAAACTGATTGCCACGATGCAACTGAGAGTTCAAGTTCTTTTGGAGACACTCTTTCTGGGATTGAAGATGGTTCTTTGCTAAGCGATGCTGAAGTCCAGTCAGAATTGCGTGGTCACAACACATCAGCAATGATAATTGATGGGTGTGGTGAAGTATTTCGAGTGAGGTAACTTTATTTTGTTTTATATAATGATTCTCTTCTCTTCAAGGATTTATTGTCGTCTTTCGTTGTGCTATTTTTTCTTTCTGAAAATTTTCTAATTTTTAAGTTTAAATCTATTTTTTAATAATATAGTTATATGTACATATTCCCCTCTCTGCATTTCTCTTTTGATACTAGGATGAAAAGTTGCTGGAAATCCTTGTGTATGATGAAAGGGAACACTAGGCTTCCAACTTACAATGATCCATGACATAGAAAGGAGTTTTTAGGCAAAAAAAAAAAAAAAAAAAAAAATTATGTGCAGAGGATGTCTATAAAAAGCAATCTGAGAAGAATTTATTTGATTTTTAAAATGGACTACTTATCTTCAATGATCCTCATTTTTGTATCCTTCCATACACACCCAAGGACATTAAGTTGTGCCACATTTCAACTGATTTTGCTCTTTTTGTTCTGGTCTCTACCCACCAACCACTGATAAGGTCCTCTATGTTTCTATGTCAAGCAAAAAGTGAAAATGCCAAAATCATTTTGCCAACAATGCAATAATATTTTTTGGTTTTCTTCTTCTTCTTCATCATCATCATCATCATTCTTTTTTTATTTTTTTATTTTTTATTTTTCTTTCTGAAAAAAAAGGAAGAAGGAAATACCTAGGCCTAACTCCCTCACTGAGCACAAGGCTTTTATCTCTTTTGCATATTCAACATTAGCATATCCTTTCCCAAGTAACTATTAAAACACTTCATCCCCCATTGTCATCCAGGCAAGAAGTGAAAATACCAAAGTCACGATGCCAGTGTACTAGTTGTAAATATTTGTTTTTTGTTTTTGGGATTTTTTTTAATGACGAGGGAAACTCATGGGACCGACTACTTCATGGAGCTCAAGGCCTTTGCTTTTTTTTTTTTCATATTGACATGATTTTACCATATACTTTAGCCCAACTCCCTCACTGAGCACAAGGCTTTTACTTCTTTTGCATATTAAACATTTAGCATATCCTTTCGCAAGTAACTATTGAAACACTTCATTGCCCACTGTCATTCAGGCAAGAAGTGAAAATACCATAGTCACGATGCCAGTGTACGCTGTAGTTATAAATATTTGTTTTTTTTTTTGGGATTTTTTTTAATGATGAGGGAAACTCATGGGACCAACTACTTCATGGAGCTCAAGGCCTTTGCTTTTTTCGCATATTGACATGATTTTACCATATACTTTACCAACTAACTGTTAAAAACTTAATCTCACATTGCCAGCCAAGCAAGAGGGCCAACCCACTTTCAATATATTGCAGGAACTCAACAGCTTCTAAATTGGTAATCTGCCATGCCTAACATTCTTCAGAATACTAAATAAAAAACTCACTGACAAGAAGCTATTAAAGTTTTTTTTTACATCCCACATTTTCCTGATCTTTGGTAACAGTTGTTAGACGTAGTTTGTATGATATTATGTATGCATCTAGTTCAAAAAGATCTGATTCAGATTGTGAAACCTTCTCACAGAATGTAGGATTCTAATGCATACCTTTTTTTCCCCTCAGCTACATAAACCCCCACTTCAGCCTTCTTCTAGGTGCAAACTTGATAATCTAGGTTTTGGGTGATAACTGATATACCTCTTTGGAAGCCTAAATAAAATATTTAGCCACTGTAATATGGAAGTAAGATGTTCTGTTGAGAGTCCTTGGAGGTGTATTCAATCTATTCTCTCTTAATCCCTTATCACCAAATCTGTTGTGGGTAATGATTCTCGTATTTGCTTTTGAGGAGACATTTGCTTGTTGTGCTTCTCATTTCTTGTCCTTATCTGTATCGTCTCTGTTTGCAGCACAATGGAGTTATTTCTTCTTTGATTTCTAATGGTGACAATTTCTATTAGGATTTCCATTTCATAGGTTTTCTAATAGGGAGATGGAAGAGCTCTCTTCTTTTTCATGCTTGTTCGAGGGTTGTCTGCAATCCAATAGGAGGGATTTTCAGTTGTGTCTCTAGGTTTATATTGGGGGGGGGGGGGTGGATTGGATTATTCTTGTTTCTTTTTGGAGCACTTAATTTGGGAAAACATGTCCTTCCCATTGAATCACAGTATTTGGATGTCAAATTCACTTCTAAGATTTAAGGATTTTTTTGGTTGATGGTTCTTACCATAGTAGTCAAAAGTGCACCTGAGGCACGCCTGGGCATGAGGCGCAGTGGGGTGACAAGGCTAGCGCCTTATCAGGGTTGAGGCGAGGCAACTTTCAAGAGGCGCACTGAGGCTGCAGGTGCAGTGAGTTGCACCTGAGACATCTGACCTTTTAACTTCATTTATTTGTTATAACCTTTTAAGAAAGAAAACCTAGCCAGACTTGAACCAGCCCTGGCCGTAGCTAGAGGCTTCGACTCAAACCAGCAGGTCCAGGCTTCGTTTTCGAGCCTTTGAACCAACACGAAACCAGCAGTCCAGGACTCCAGGTTTTGTCTTCACGTTTTCGAGCCTTCACCAGCAAGAAAGCCATCGCAGGAGCCCTTCGTCTTCAAGGTTTGAGCCTTTGAACCAGCACAATCTTTGTTCTTGTGCCTTCGAACGAGCACGAAACACCTTCATCTTCGAGCCTTCGAGTCTACGAGCCTTCACCAGCAAGAGAGCCTTCGCAAGAGCCCTTTGTTTTTGAGGTTTAAGCCTTTGAACCTGCATGACCTTCGTCTTCGAGTCTTCGAGCCTTTCGCCAGCAAGAGAACCTTCGCCAGAGCCTTCGAACAAGCAAGAGGCTTCGAGCCATTGAGTTGTCATTGCCAGTCTTAATGATTCATCAGTCTACTTCTTTGGTATTTTGCTGCTGCCCTCAGGGCTCAGCAGTTTGCTGCTACTGCTTGCTGGTGGCTGGCAGGCTGCCCTGCTGTTGGCAAGTGCTTTTGTGCCTCTGGCCTGGCATTTTCATTTCCTTTCTAATTTAAAGCTTGGACTCTTGCATGTGTAATTACGTATGTTGATCTATGTGTTTATGTTTTGGTATTGAATATTTGACATTTTAAATTATAATATTACTATTGATGTGTTTTCATATATCACTTATCCATCAAATATGCTACACAATTTTAATAATTATGTGCCTCACCGTTGTGAGGTGAGCGCTTTCGCCTCGCACCTCGGTTCCAAGTATCCCTTTGCGCCTTGCACCTTTGACTATTATGGTTTTTACTAGAGTTAAAAACACCAACAATCTGCTGGAAAGTAGGAGGTCTTCTAAGGCTTTGTATGCTTCGATAATTCAGAATCTGCATCCCATCTTTTCCTTCACTGTTCTTTCTTTTGGAGGATTTGGATTAAGTTTGGATTTTTTTTGTATTTTGGAGAAAGCTGGGTTTGACTGGAATCAGTGGAAGATTAGTTGGCAAAATCTTTTAGAGGATTTGGTAGGAGTGGAGATGGATAGATTTTGTGGAGTTGCAGGTTTTCCACAATTTTATGGGAATGGAATGTTTACAACTTTACAGGGAAGAAGATGAGGTGTTGTTTCCTCTAGGATAGAATTTGCTAAATGGCTTTGCTTTGGGGTTTTACAGCTGGTTGTTTTAAAGGGGCGTCTATTTCAGATTTACAGCGAGAGTGGCTGGCTGGTGGTATTATGGTTGTAATTTTCTTCTTTGATCTCTTTTCTTTGTAGGAATTTTTCTTCTGCTCCTTTTTGTACATTCTTCCTTCTTTAATGAATATTTTTTTTATTTGAAGAAAAAAACATGCTATAAGAATTTTGGGTCTAAGGCAAGTGTTTGTGTTTGTATTTGGAGTTTTATGCTCCATTTTGGAGCACTTGGAAAAAAAAGTTCTTGTAGCACTTATCACTCAAAATAACTACTTGTTATAAAAAATTAATGATTGGCTTGAATAGAAATAAGCACTTAATACAAGTGCTTTTTTGAACCACTTTTTAATGAACTTTGCTTTTCTACCACTTTAAAGTGGGTACTGTAGTCTACACAAGGAGTGGCAGTTCGTAACTATAATGAACTAAGGTGGCAATTTTGCAATTTAAAAAAATTCCCCTCCCCTATCTGGACTGATAGTGTGTGTGGCTCCCTCCCCTTCCCTCCCTCCCAAGCCCTCTCCTTCATAGATCAGAGTGACTGCTTTCAGATCTGGTGGTGGCCGCAGTGGTGCTCTGTGGCTTGTGTTTGCCCGCTTTGTCGGTGGCTCATCTTTCTTGCACCCCAAACCCCTTTCCATGTGCAAATTTATTCCTATGGTTTTCAGGGTTTCGGCCTCCCCTAGAATGATGCTGATGATTAGGTTGAGCATTCAATTGGTTCAGTTAATTCAGTTAATTAACCGAATTAACCGACCGAAAAATTTCGATTAAAAAATCTCATTAACCAAACCAAATTGAAATTCCATATTGACCGAACTCAAAACCTACCGAACCAAAATTTTGGTTAAATCTTTTTAATATTTATAAAATATAAATAACATATAAAATATATAAAAAATATATAGAATTTTAGTATATATAAATATATAAAATGTTTTAATATATGTAATATATATAATTATTTATTATTAATTTATACTATTCGGTTAACCGAACTCAAAAACTGAACTGAAAACAGAAAATGGAAATTCAACGAAAATGAAAACCGAATCAAGCCAAATAAGTTTTTAACCGAACTGACCGAATTTACTTGGTTAATTCGGTTAATCCAGTTTTAACCGAATTATGCTCACACCTACTGATGATGATCAAACCAGCAGCTCGTTCATGCTCATAAATGTTGGAATTTGTGGGTTCAAAAAATATAAATTAGTAATAAGGTTATTGTTAATTAAAAATGGTAATCATATATTATTTTACTAAATAAAAATATTTGAATGTTAATTAAAAATATTAATTGACACAAATTATAATCAATCATTAAATAAAAATATTAATAAACTTAATTAAATATAATAGTTAAAAATAATCATATATTATTTTATTATGTATTATAGCATATTAATTATATGATGAAATATGATAATATATATTCATACCTCACTTAAAATAAAATAGATTTTCCAAACACCACTTATTTCTTCTGCACTTATAATCAGTATTTATAGTTAGATACAGCTAAACAATACTTATGACTTTCAGCACTTATTATCAGCACTTATCAAATTCAACACTCTTTCAACAAAAGTACTTCTATAAAAATGGTTCTAGACGATCCCTTAATATTGGTTTATTTACATGTTCCTTGCATTTTGATTGTCAAATAACTTTTTAGAATTTTGTGGTTTCTTGGCATGAATTATAACTTTTGGGTTGTTTGTATTGTAGGCCAAGTTTGATTTATATGTAATGGGTAAAGTCCAAAAGGGGCCCTAGTTTAGTCTGGTCACCTAGAATCCTTGGTTTTCAACTCTAGTCTTCCTACGGATATGTTATTTAATGATTGCTTTGAGGATTTACTTGGGCTTTGTGTTTCATTTAGTTCAGTCAAACCCTGTCTTGTAGGCTTGAGTCAGCCCCTTGGATCACAAATTGATCCTTATTTGATGAAAATTGCAGAAAATCAGCCTAAGGCAGAACTTTGCATTGTTCAATGAGATTTGAACATCGATTCAGAAATTTGAATTCAATTCCAAACTAGCCAGGATTTTCTTCAAATCCTAGGTTACATCACAACTTCAACTGGAAAGGTATCTTATGTGCCATATGTACTTTGAGAATTTAGCCATTAGTGTTCTTGCTTAAAGCCTCCCCTGTTGCGGAGCACACTAACCCTATGTTTGGAGGGACCTTGGGTTTGGATTTGTATTGGATTTGGATAAGATATAATAGAAAATTATATTGAAATTTGTCCAAATCTACCCAAATCCAAATCCAAGGTCTCATGCTCCCAAATGCAGCATAAGGGTAATGCAGAACAGCAGTAAGAGTACTATGGAGGGAAAATAATGGGTGAAATAGAAAGAAGTAAGGGAAAGGAGAAGAAGGAAGAAGAGAGAGGAAGAAGAAGATATAGGTGGGGATGGGGGGAACTCGGGTTCACTTTGAATTTCAAATTCACCAAAAAACTATCTCATCCATGGCTTCACACCTTATTTATAAGAATGCCTAGAAATAGAGAATTACAAATAAATCCCTAAAGACAATGGATTTACAAATAAGCCCCTAAAACACACATCTAGTACAAGTAATGTGTAACTGTCTCGGCCCAACTCTATTGAGGTATTGTCTACTTTGTCCCACAGGCTTCATGGTTTTGCCCTATAAAAAAGGCCCCTCACATAGTTGGAACCTTAATCATCCTTACAAGCACAAGATCTTTGACGCCCTTGTTAGAGTGGCCTACACATCTAAGTGGGATTTACACCTTTGTGTAGGATCCGCCCACATGATAATACCCTAGATGGCTTTGATATCACATGTAAGAGTCTTGGCTCAACTCTAGTGAGGTATTGCCCACTTTTGCCCATTGGCCTTATGGTTGTCTTCTAAAAAGCGCCTTATAAAGTTGGAACCTGAACCATCCTCATAAGCCCAAGGTCTCCCTATTACATGTCATTGTAATACAAAGCCTTAAATAAGCATAGGCCTACTACTAATTAAATTACAAACACATAAGAACCACTAATTAATTAAACACATTTGGGTTTAGTATCCAACAAGCCATTGGCCCCATTCATTGAATTGGGTCAAGTTGATCCATCTAATAATCAATTCCTCTCCTACATCAATTCTCCTCTACCAATAAAAAATTCTACCTTGAATTATTTGGTGCAAGAGTATTAAAAGCAACAAGCAACTGTGCAAAACCAAATGCCTTGTAGAGATCACTAAACATGTCCATGTAGCATCCAGAAAGAATCAAGCAAGCTCATTGTGTTGGTGGGGACAGGAACAGTTGCAGGAAGTACAAACTTGATGAACAAATTTAAATATTTTGTTCAAGTATGGACGCAGCACTGTAACCATTATGTTAGTGGAATTGTCAATCCATCGTTTTTTCCATATCATTCACATGGGCTTGAAAGTTCACCATATCAGTAACAATATCATTGACTTTATTTATAAAAATCATCAATATGGTTATCTTCCTCTGATTGTTAAATTTGAGAGTCAATGTCATATTTTCATGTTTAGTGAACAGGGTCAAGACAATCATTGATCTTGCTTTGTGCTTGATGTATTAATGGCTCACAATAATCAAGCTGCATTTGTTCTTCTTGAAGGATTATTTCCTTCATATGCAGGTGAGTCCCAATTAATAGTAATGAAATTCAATTAATTGTAATTTGTCAAAAGCTCCTTAACCTTACATCATAATCCTATATTTATAGGCGACTAGGGAACCTTAAGGAAAAACCTATTAAAGAATTACAAAATACGTCAAAACAGTAAAAAATTGCAAAATAATCCCAAAGTAATTAAAAATTACTAAAATTAACAAATAATGCCAAATTAATATGAAATCCCTAATTTTTAAATATTCAAATGAAATATGATTGCCTTGAATTCTTTGCAAGTGACCCTTCATCATTGAAACTTTTAGACTTCAATTCAACCAAAATTTCGAAGCTTCAACCTGTTGGAATAATTTCAAGGCTTCAAAATTACAGAAGTTTTTGTGAAATTTTTGATGTTTATTTCAATTTCAAAAAAAGATTGAAATTAGTGTGGGGCATGGATTATTTTATTTTATTTTATGAAGCTTAGTAAACATTAAATAGACATAATAATGCAAGATCTAGAATTAAATAAAATGCATCAGTGACAATAATGTGGTGTTTAAGATGCAATATTTGTAATACAATAACAATATTAAACATAGTCTATTAATATAAATGAAATTCATAAAATCATTGAAATGTTAGTTATAATGCAAATACAGCAATTTTGACATTAAAACCTGAATAAAGTTTTGGAGCTAATATCTAAGTTCAATTTTTCTTAGAATTTTGAAAGTTTGAACTTTGCCATTCATATCCTTGTCATGATAGTGTTTATTTTTAATAAAATAGAAGATTCATTAAAGAGATATCAATTTCGGCTTTTGAATCTATAATGTCAATTTTAAGGAAATTATGTTGCAGAGTCAAATTTTCAAGATTTGATAAATTTCAAATAACTTGTTTTGACGGAAATTTTGTTTGGCAGAAATTGACTGCCAGTTCATTTTCAAGGGTGGTGGAAAGTGCCATTGACAATTTCATGGAAATTTAAGACCATGGTTTGAACTAGGCCAGTCAAGATGAACTGAAATAGAGATAAGAACTAGGGCATATGGGAGGGCAACTAAACAAGCCACAGGGGCTAGTTCTTGGAACTGGGAGTAACTAGCAAGAGGTATTCAATCTTCATACCAGGGGGTTTGAAAGGGGAGAGCTGTTGTAGATTTGTTGAAGTTACTGGAGTTGGTGATAGATGCGAAGAAGGATCACAGTTTCCAGAGTGAGGTTGGGAATAGATCCTTAGAATCTAATGATTGACAGAGATCAATGGATGTAATGATGGGAGGTTTGATGCTAAGGATTTAGCAGGGTTGGGGGGGGGGGTGCACTGTCGCATCTGTTGTGGTGTGGTGCGAATTCTGGTGGATGTGGTGATGGCTGCTAGTACAGAGAACTTCGATGTAGCCAGAGAGAGAGAGTGTTGGGTGTTCCTTGTCCCCCAATTGCAAATGATACGAGTGTCAATCGTTTACCTTTCTTTGACAATGTGAACCAATAGAATTAACTGAACCACCTGTTAAGTGAATGAAATGTCTCTTTTTCATTTTTTTTGGATTAGTAAAGGGAATTTATTGGAAAGTCACCAACGAGGGGATGCTGGTCTGAGATACAAAAAATCAACCACGTCTCTTTGTCATTTCATGATGTTTATACTCATCTTTTTCCTTTTTCCTGTTGCTTTTTCATGCTTGATCTAACTTTGATTATTATGCATTTAATTTCTGTGCATTTTGCAGGAAGAAAAAATTGACAGCCCATTGGATGAGGTATATACATCCTTTAATGTGGCGGTGTAAGTGGATAGAATTGCAAATAAAGGAATTTCAGTCCCAAGCATTAAAATATGACAGAGAACTTGCAGAGTATGGTAAAAAGAAGCAGTTTGAATTAGAGAAGTTCACAGAAGAGGTTGGTGCAAGATCAGTTCCATTTCCTGATCAACATTCAGGGAAAAAAGTAATGAAGAGAAAGAAGAGAGAAAGAGTAGAAGACATGACTGATATAGCATCATATATGTCGCACCATAATTTGTTCTCCTATTATGGTATGAAAAGCTTCCCACATTCATAGATTGTGCTTCTTGCATTTTTACGTTTTTCTTCTTTAAATTCAGTTTAGTATTAGTAATAACTTGTATGTTGCAGAAGTTAAGAGGCCTGCTGCTGATGGTGCTTCTATGGATGATGCTTGCCGTACTCTAGGTGAGATAACTTTGTTTTGGTGGTCCTATAGCTTATCATGGCTGAGTAGCAAGGAAAGGATAAAATTTACTGCATCCTTGGCAATGTTTAATTTTAATCTTCAAAATCTTACCTCGATAATCCCACAATTTTACAAGCTGCGGACCTAATGTTTAAGTAGCAAATGTGGAAACCACCAAAGTTATGATAGACGTGATTTTGATATCGTTCTTTTTTATTTTCAAGAAGTATGTTCAAATTATGTGCTGGTATTTGGAGATTTTATTGAAACAAAATGGATTTCTGAACCTTCCCTGAACTGGATTCAATTATTATTAAGTGGAAAAGGTGCAAGCCCCTACGCAGGCAGAGGGTTGGGGATCAGGAATTTTAGAAGGTTCAATCTAGCCCTCGTAGGGAAGTGGCTTTGGTGATGTGGCTCAAAATGTGCCCTCATAGGCATGGAGATGCGTGATAAAGGGCATATATAGCAACAATAGGGGAGGTTGGACTTTTGAGGCAAAAAACTCATATGGCATGAGTTTGTTAAAGAATATTTGGAAAATATGGATGTGCTTCAATTCGGATCCTTTGAGGTTAGATTGAATATAGAATCAGTTTCTGGCATGTTCAGTGGTGTGACACATTTCCATTGATGGGAAGGTTCCTGGACATGGGCATTGAAAGGGATAAAGGTGCTTCTATTGCTGCTTACTTGAGATATGCAGATGGTGGAATCCTTTGGGAATCTTTGTTCAAGTGTACTTTTCAGGCTTGGTAAATTGAATTTGTTACTTTAGTAAGTTGTTTAATGAAAACCAAATAGAAGACTTAAACTTAGAATTGTCAAATGAGAAAAAAGCTAAAAATATGAGATTTATTCGCAAAATTAGAGTTAACGAAGTTAAGTTTGCACTAAAAAAATGAAAAATGAGAAAGCTATGGGACCAGATAACATCCCAATTGAAGTTTGGAGATGCTTAGGTGATAACGGAATTATATGATTAACTAATTTGTTTAATACAATTGTAAAAATTAAGAAAATGCCAGATGAATGGAGGAAAAACACTTTAATACCTATATACAAAAATAAAGGAGATATTCAAAATTGTAATAACTATCGTAAAATTAAACTTATGAGTCATACGATGGAACTATGGGAAAGGGTAGTTGAACAAAAATTAAGGATAGAAACGAAGGTCTCAGAAAATCAATTTGGTTTTATGCCGGGGAGATCTACCACAGAAGCTATTTATCTTTTAAGAAGATTAATGGAAAAGTTTAGGAAAAAGAAGAGGGACTTGCATATGATATTTATTGACCTTAAGAAAGCATATGATAGGATACCTAGGGAAGTTCTATGGTGGGTTTTAGAAAAAAAGGGTGTATGTAGTAGGTATACCAATGTCATTAAAGATATGTACGATGGAATAATGACTAGTATAAGGACTATAGATGGACTAGAGAATTTCCAATCACCATAGGTGTATATCAAGGATCTGCTTTGAGTCCTTATCTTTTTGCTTTAGTGATGGACCAGTTGACTGAGAGTATTGAAAAGGAGGTCCTATGGTGTATGTTGTTTGCAGATGATATTGTATTAATTGATGAAATTAGGGACGAAGTAGAGGTTGAGTTAGAATTATGAAGAGAAGCTTTGGAATCTAGAGGCTTTAGGATAAGTAGAAATAAGATAGAATATATGAAATGTAATTTTAGTAATGAGAGGCGGAATATTGGAGACAAAGTTAAACTTGATGATGAAGAAATAAATAACACTTGTAGATTTCGATACCTTGGATCTATTATGCTAGCTAAAGGAGAAATCAAAGATGATGTGATGCATAGAGTTAAAGCAAGTTGGGTAAAATGGAGAAGTGCTTCAAGTGTGCTTTGTGATCATAGAATACCCTTAAAATTGAAAGGGAAGTTTTATAGGACAGCTATAGGACAAGCTATGTTATATGGATCGGAATGTTGGCCAACGAAGAAACATAATATTGAAAAAGTAAAAGTTGTTGAGATGAGAATGCTTAGATGGATGAGTGGTATAACATTGAAAGATAAATTAAGGAATGAACATATTTGTGGTAAGTTAGGTGTAGCCATGGTCTTAAATTTCCACGACATTGTTGAAATTTCCAATTGCCGTCACCCTCGAAATCGAAATGGCAGTCGATTTCCGCCTTGCATAATTTCCGTCAAAATCTCAACGAATCATCCGAAATTTTTCGAAATCTCAAAATTTTAGCGAAACTTGTCGAAATTTTAACTATACGATGAAATTTCGTCATATTCAATGAGAAATTTAGGAGTGAAGTGAAATTTCTATCTTAATTTATTTTATCGAAACAAAAGATTATTACAAGTGCTTCTGAAATTATATGAAAAAATAAACTTACAGTAACATTTTATTTAACCATTCATGTCTATATTATCATTATTTGCACAATAAAAAATATTATCATGTATAAAAAATATTTATACAAAACATAGATGTGTTTAATTTGTAAAATATTAGTTCTAAAACTTATATTATTATGTTTGTTAACCATTTCTAAAGTTTCACAAAGAATTCCATGTTTTATTACAAATTTCTGTTATTTTTTCAAATCGAAATCGAAATCGACGTTGAAATCGAAATTTCTGTCAAAATTTCCGTACTTTTGGAGCTTCGAAATTTGAGTCAAAATCAAAATTTAAGACCTTGGGTGTAACTCCTATAGAAGATAAGGGAGGGACGACTCAGATGGTATGGACACTTGTAACGTATGCCACATAGTGCACCTGTGAGGAAGAGTGACTTAGTTACTGTTGGGGGGTGGGTAGTAGAAGGGGTAAGGGTAGACTTATAATAATTTGGGAAGAGATAGTGAGTAAGGATTTAATATCCTTGAATCTATCAAAAGAATTGGTCCATGATCGCATAAATTGGTGAAAAAAGATTCGTATAGCCGATCCCACCTAGTGGGACTAAGGCTTGGTTTTGTTGTTGTTGTTGTTTTTGTTGTGTATTCTTTTAGGATATGTACCAAGGTCTTAAATTTTGATTTTGACTAAATTTTAAGGCATCAAAAGTACTGAAATTTCAATGAAATTTTGATGTCAATGTCAATTAGTTTCAATTTTTAAAAATGATGGAAATATGCAGTAAAACATGGAATCTTTTATGAAACTTAAGGAACTATTATTAGACATGATAATGCAAGATTTAGAAATAAATTATTATGAATAGAATACATCAAGGACAGGTATGTTGTGTATAAGGTGCAATAACTATAATATAATAATGATAATACACGTTCAGTTGATATAAATGAAACCTATAAATCAATTAAATATTATTTAATGTACAAATACAACTGATGTAGATAAAGGATCAAATAAAATAATGTAAGCTAATGCCTATGTTTAGTTTTTCATGTAATTTCAGAAGTCTGAAAGCTATTTATATCCTTTTTTTTTTTTTTTTGGATTACGTCCGGGTGTCCACCTACCGTCAACGGCGTCCGTTTTACGGTCCGTCGCACCGGCCAGTGACTATTCCCACGCCCTGTAGAATACATTATGGTGTACATAATGTAAGCTATTTATATCCTTCTTGTAATGATGTTTAGTTTCCAATATGTAAAGAAGATAAAAATTAATGCAAAATTTTCAATGTGTGTTTGGAATCTCAAATTTGAATTTCAAGGAAATTTCACCCTATAGTTAAAATTTTGAGAAATATGTTGAAAATTTGAGATTCCGATAAATTTTGGGTGATTGATGGAAATTTCAATGGAAATTTGTAAAATGGAAAATTAGTGGCATTTTAATTTTGAAGGCAGTGGAAAGCAGAAATTTCAGGGCATGAGAGGGGGTTTACTGGTTAGAAAAGCCTTAAAGAAAGGTAGGTTCAAGGTGAGATCATTTTAGAGGGTCCTTAACGACTTTTCATTTCCTTCAAGAACTGTTCGGAAGACAAAAGGCATGTTTACTTTCAGAAAAATATTGCAATTTTTGAGTTCCAATATGTACACCATTTAAAAAATGAAAATTGTTTATAAAAAAAATCCATGTTCCTAATTTTGAATGGACTATGGAAAACTACTTGATGCAGGACAGCTTCAAGGAGTTACAGCCAGCACATAATTTGGGGGAGATAGAGGAGAGGGGAAGAAGAAGAAGTGGAAGGAAGAAGGAAGAGAAGGAAGGAGATACACGGGTGGAAATCTCACATTCACTTTAATTCAAATTTTAAAAAAATAACTACTACTTACATGGCTTTCACACACTATTTACAAGAAATCCTATAATACAAAAAATCACACATATACCCCTAAAGATACGTGGAATTAAAAACATACCTCTAAAATACACTCTTGAGATTTTTATGAATGACCCAACTCGAAGATAGGTCTCTCACTCTTTTTATAATACAAATCTATACACTCTAATTACCATAATAGTATAATACCCTTACTAACTCTCAGTAATTAACATTCTAACACTTAATAATATTACTAAAAGCTTTGGTAGACAAATCAGCAAGCTGCATATTGGGCTTCCCATCAGTGGTAGTACTGAGCTTCCACGCAAGTTTCGCCCGAACAAAATCTTAATCAACTTCAATGTGTTTCATTTGCTCATGAAAGACCGGGTTGGGGCCAATATGAAGAGCAACTTGATTATCACACATCAACTCCATAGATTGAGAATTTGGAAAATCCAATTTTTCCAATATGTTCTTCAACCATACAAGTTCAAAAGTGGTGTGAGCTATAGCTATATGCTCTGATTCAGCTCTTGACATGGCCACCACAGTTTGTTTCTTACTCTTCCAAGAAACTAAATTACCACCAACCAAGATATAGCACTTGATTGTGGCAGTCAGAAGGCGACTCAACCCAATCTGCATCTGTATATGCCTGAATATAGGTGGGACTTTAATCTCGATAGAAAAGACCTCTCCTAGGTGCATCTTTGAGATATCTCAAGATGCGAATTGCTTTGTCCCAATGACTTGTCTTTGGAGAATCCAAAAATTGACCCGCAACACTTGTTGCAAAAGATATATTCAGCTGAGTAACTATGAGATAATTCAACTTTCCAACAAGTCTCCAATATCATCCAAGATTAGACAACAAATCACCTATATCCGACACTAACTTCTTGTTAGGATCCAGGGGTGTATCAACCGGTTTGGATCCCAACAGTATAGTCTCATCCAATAGATTAGGAACATACTTTCTCTCTAACAAAACAATTCCCATGCGAGATCTAGATACTTCTATACCCAAGAGTATTTTGATGGTCCTAAATCTTTGGTTTGAAACTTTGTTTGTAGAAAATGTTTTTATCATCATCACCTGTAATAACAATATCATCCACATGTACAATAAGAAGGATCTTACTCGATGAAGTGTGATGATAAAACACAGAGTGATCCACTGCACACTGTCGAAGGCCAAACTCAAGTACTATTACACTTAATCAACCAAACCATGCTCTAGGAGATTATTTTAAACCATATAGTGCTTTCTTGAGCCAACACACTAAAAGGTTGATTCCCTTTGAGCAACAAATCCAGGTGGTTGCTCCATACAGACCTCCTCCTCAAGATCATCATGCAAGAAAACAATCTTCACATCTAACTGATGTAGAGGCCAGTGACAAGTGGTAGCCAAAGAGATAAACAAATGTCCTGATGTAAGTTTGGCAGCCATAGAAAAAGTGTTGGAATAATCCAAACCATACACCTGAGTATCCCCTTGAGCAACAAGACATGTCTTTAGATGAGCCACAAAACCATTAGGGTAGACAACTTTCACAATGCATACCTAGTGACAACCATCCACAAACTTGTTAGGAGGAATAGGTACTAAGGGATTGTTTGGAACCATTTATGTAGAAGTAAATTTTTGAAAAATTGCTGAATTTAATCGGTGCTGAACTAGAAAAATACTGAAAGTTATAAGTGGTGTTTGGTTGTGTTTAAAATAAGTGATATTTGGAGTCCTGGACACTTCCTTAGGGTGCTATAAGATTATTTTTAAGCATATTTTAAGTTAAAAATATTAATATTTTTTAATTAACAATTTCATTAATTAGTGGGACTAAGGCTTGGTTTTGTTGTTGTTGTATAATTGAAATTTAATTTTTTTTTTAAAAAATAATATAATATTATTATTTTTAATTAATAATAATCTTGTTTTTAATGTATATTTATAACATTTTACTTTCATATTAAATTATGATAAAATAATTTTAGTAATTAAATTTAAGATTTTAATTTATTTAATGGTAATTTAAATTAATAACCAATTCTTGTTCAATCCAGAATTTAATTATAATAATTAATATGTGTTTTTAAATATATTTAAATAAAAATATTAATATTTTATAATAAAAAATTTAAATAATAATTATGTTATTTTTCAATTTAAAATTTACATATTTTCTATTAACTAAAATAATATAATATTATTTATTAATTAACAATAATCTTGTTTTTAATGTATATTTATAACATATGATATCACATTAATTTATATTAAAAATATTATTAATAACTAAATTAAAAATTTTAATTTATTTAATATTAATTTAAATTTCAAGAGTTTAATTTTTTTTATTAATAATTAATAGGTTATAATGCATAATAATATAATATATGGTTAATTTTTAACTAACAATTTAATTAATAATTATTTAAATATTTTTATTAAGTAAAAAAGTAAAGTATTAATTTTTTATTAATAATAATCTTGTTCTTAATATATATTTATAACATATGATTATCGTATTAATTATTTTAAAATAATATTATTAATTAAATTTGTATTTTTAATTTTTAATATTAAATTAAATTAATAGATGGTTTTTATTCTTTAGTATTCCAAATTTAATTATGTTTCATTAATGATTAATATATTATAATGCATAATAAAATTATATGATTATATTTTAATGTATTTTTAAAATTATAAAATGGTTAAAAATTTTCTTATATTTACAAAATTGGTCCGCCTATGAATAGTATAACTTATAAGTGGCCAAAAGCTATCTTGGATTAATTTTCAAAATTCACTTAAATAGTTCTCAAGAAGTGGTTCTGGAAAAGCACTTATTGCAATAAATGTTTGTTGTAGTGCAAGCTAAATGCCACTTTTTTTTTTGTAAAAGTGCTTATTTTAGGTGATACGTACTACAAGCACTTTTTTTTTTAAAGTGCTCCCAAATGGGGTCTAACTCCCAAGTACCATTGTCTTGTATAGCAGTCATCTCTTCAACCATGGACATTACTTCACCAAGAGTGGGCCAAGGCTTCCAAAACAATTTTAGGAAGGGCAGTACATGATAGAGTAGTTACAAAACAATAATAGGCGGGTGGTAAGAAGTCATACCAAACAGAGTTGGAAATGGGATGTTGTGTACATGTGCGTTTACCTTTTCGGATGGCAATGGGTGGATCAACATCATGGGAAATATGATCATCAGCCAAAGAAACCAAAGGCGTGGTAGTAGCTAGAGAAGACTCTCTTCCTTGGAGATGCTGTTGTGAATACACTTGTAGATTAGGACGATTGAGACCATGAAAAGGACTCAAAACTACATGGACCCAAGTGGTTGATTGGGTAAGGACAACAAACTAGAATTTGGAAACTTAGGTAAGGTAAGGGACTCATTGAGATCAGAAGCACTAAGGGATTGAGTGTGGTAAGGTGTGAACTCAAATAAGGTAATATCAATAGAAGCAATAAGTGATGCAAAATCTCCTTGATGCATGCACATCCATGCAATCTGAGGCTCCATTGAATTCCAAAAGAGGGAAAAAATCAAGGCATTTTTTTGAATTCGTGCTTCTTTTCTTTTCTCTTTAGAAGGATCATATTGGAGCAAGGGGTTAGATTTTTCCTAATCCTGCTAAATAAACTCGAACAACCTTAGACCACTGAACATAGATCTTTCCATCCAACTTTTCAGTTTTGATTTGTGGCAGTGATGAAGAAAACATGTCTTTGGGATTCATAGTTCATCCTAACACTCACAAACCAGCAGCCACGCCAATGTCGAACAAGAAGAACTATCAAAACTAATTGAGACAACGACAAACAAGGTGAAGCACCAAAACAACCATGGATGAGGTGAACCACCTACAAACTGATATAACACTGCCACTGCCTCACAAGTCAACTTATGAACATTGTCACTGCTCCAAGAAACTCACAAAAAGCATTTATGAACACCAAACAAGTACTGACGGATTACCACAAGTGCATGGCCGAAAAAGGTTGGATCTTTAAGCAAAAAACATGCCCAACAATTTGATAATATGGTCTAGGGAAGGAATTAGAACATGATGGAGGAAAAAATCAGAAAAGGTGGCAGGAGTCTCTCTCACGCGCCGGTGTGTGGGGTGGGGACTACCGGCAGTCGTCCGGCGCATAGGGAGGTTTTAGGTGATGGAATTTTGTAGGGTTATGTTTCAAAGGGTTTTGTTTTGGCTATATGGTTGGTTTTGTGAAATAATGAGGGGTTGAGGTGGTTTTGAGAAAGGCAGTGAGGGGAGGGTGTTCTATGTGATGATCGAGTGTGATAGGGTTAGGTTGGATCACATTTTGATACCATGTTGAGATTTTGATGAATGACCTAACTCGAAGATATGTCTCTTCCTCTATTTATAATACATTTCAGCTGTAATGACCACAACACCCTTACTAACTCTCACTAAAAAACATATTAACACACTTAATAATAATACTAAAAGACTAAAATAACCTTTAACGTACACGAATATTACACACAAACCCCCAAATGCACATGACCTTATTCTGAGTAAACTAAACAAAATAAACTTTTAACTAAACCCATCCATCCCGTTACCCAATTCTTCTAAATTAGTCTCCAACAAGAGTCTACAAACGGTTAGCTTCTTGTCCATTGTCAAATCTCCCATAGTTTCGGGCTTTGAATTTCAAAATGTTGGAAGATCAAAAGTAAGAAGCGAACTTGTAATCTTTAAAAGTCGGTGCTTGAATGATGAAACCATGTTCCTTTGGCAGTCACCATAGACTTGAATTTAGAATTGGCATCAATGAGCACATCAAGAATGACAAACTCTACAATAGGAATGTTTGAAAGACTGTGGATGTCTTCAAACACACATTTCCTTGCTTGTAGTGTCTTCTAGTTGAGCAACTTTGACATGATCAATAATGTCGGATTCTTTGTCTTGGTTGGTAGAGTAGGTTTCAAGATGATCTTCATATCATTCTAGTGAAAGATAAATGTGTTCTCATGGCCTTGAGTCACGCCTAAATCATCCATCAAAGGAGAACCAAGTAGTACATGGCCAATATTTAGGGGTATGATATTACCTCAAACATTATCAAAAATCACCCATAGATAGGAACTTATCTTTCACAAATATGAAAAGTAGAGTCATTAACCCAAGATGTCTTGTAAGGGTCTAGGTGAGGTTCCAGATGAAGTTGCATGTTAGTGACCTCATTTATAGAAACCTCATTTAATAGCATCTTCCATCAATGATGATTTTATAAACATTTTCACCGCACTTGAGAAAGGTGTGAAAAAGCTTAAAATTGTGCCCAGAGTATGCAACAAACAACAAAGCCAAACCTTAAGTCCCACTAGGTGTGGTTGGTTACATGAATCCTTTTCTGCCAATTTATGCGATCATGGACAATTTCTTTCGACTAATTCAGTGCTATTAAATCCTCACTCACTATCTCATTTCAAGGTTTTTTAGAACGAGCCTTACTCCTTTTACTACCCTCATAGTAACTAACTCTTCTTTGCTGGCGGACTATTTGACTTACGTTGCAAGTGCCCAAACCATCCAAGTCGCCCCTCCCTTATCTTAATTTTTACAGGAGTTACTCCTAACTTACTCTGAATATGTTCATTTCTTAATTATCTTTCAATGTTATACCACTCATCCATCTAAGCATTCTCATCTCAACAACTTTTACTTTTTGGATATGGTGTTTCTTAGTCGCCCAACATTTTAATCCATATAGCATAGTTGGTCTTATATGGTTGTCTTGTATGACTTCCTTTTAAATTTTAAGGGCATTTTACTATCATAAAGCACACTTGAAGCACTTCTCCCTTTACTTAACCTGCTTTAACTCTGTGGATTACATAATTTACATCCTCCTTCAATTTCTCCTTTAGCTTATATAATAGATCTAAGGTATCGAAATCTACTAGTGTTTTTTATTTCTTAATCACCAATATTTTTACTACTATTACTGAAATTACATTTCATATATTTTGTCTTATTTCTACTTATCCTAAAACTTCTAGATTCTAAAGCTTCTCTCCATAATTTTATTTTAGACTCTACTCCACCCCTAGTTTCATCAATCAATACAATATCATTTGCATATAACATATACTGTGGAATCTCATTTTGGATACTCTTACTTAGTTGATCCATCACTAAAGCAAAAAGATAATATCATATGCATATAACATACACCATGGAACCTCATTTTGGATACTACTAGTAAGTTGATCCATCACTAAAGCAAAAAAATAAGGGCTTAAAGTAGATCTTTGATGTACACCTATTGTGATTGGAAATTCTCTAGTCTCGCCACGTATAGTCCTTACGCTAGTCATAACTCCATCATGTATATATATATATATATATACTTAATGACGTCAATATACCTACTACGTACACCTTTTTTTTTCCTTCTAAAACTCACTATAAAGTTTCCCTAGGTAACCTATCATACGCTTTTTATAAGTCAATAAATACCGCAAGTCGCTCTTCTTTTCCCTAAATTTTCCCATTAATCTTATTGAAAGATATATGACTTCTATAATAGATCTCCCAAACATAAAAGCAAATTGATTTTCTGAGACCTTCATTTCTAGCCTTAATCTTTGTTCAACTATCATTTCCCACAGTTTAATTGTATGACTCATAAGTTTAATGTGACGATAGTTATTACAATTTTGAGTTTCTCCTTTATTTTTGTATATAGATATTAAAGTGTTTTTCTTTCATTCATCTGACATTTTTTTAGTTTTTATAATTGTGTTAAATAAATTAGTTTAATCATATAATTTTGTTATCACGTAAGTATTTCCAAACTTCAATTGTGATGTTATCCAATTCTATAGATTTTTTATTTTTCATCTTTCTTTTGTACAAACTTAAGTTTGTTGACTTCTAATCTTGCGAATAAATCTCATATTATTAGTGTTTTCCTCGTTTGCAATTCTAAGTTTAGGCCTTCTATTTGATTTTTATTAAATAGCTTACTAAAGTAACTTCACCATATTTCTTTTATGTCTTCTTTCTTAACCAAGACAATATCATCCTTACTTTTTATACATTTTATATTGCTTAAGTCTTTACTCTTTCTTTCTTTAGCTCTAACGAGTTTAAATATATCTCTTCCCCCTTATTTTGTATCTAACCTCTCATACAAATTATTAAATAATTTATGTTTAACTTCACTAATGGTTTTTTTGCATCTTTCCTCACCTCTTTATACTTTTCAAAGTAATCCATGTTTCTACATTTTTGTCATGTTTTATACCAAATTCTTTAATCTTCATGGCTCTTTGGACATCTTGATCATACCACCAACTTTCTTTTCTATTCGAGAATCTTCCTCTTGATTCATCTAAAATCTCTTTTGCTATCTGTTTTAATAAAATTAGCTATCCTACTCAGAGTATTTGCGTTTATATCATTCTCTATTGTCCAATCGCCATCTTTGATTATTATATTTTCTCCCATTAGGCTTCATCACCTAGTTCTCTTACATTAATTTATTTTATCTTTTCTCTTCCATTCAATACATATATCTAACACTATAACTTTATGTTGTGTGGTTAATCTTTCACTTGGGATAACTTTACAATCCTTACATGATAAATGTTCTACCCTTCTAGTTAAGAAAAAATCTATTTGACTTTTATTTTGTCCACTTTTGAAGGTTATTAAGTGTTCTTTTCTCTTCTTAAAGAAAATATTCATTGTAATAAAATCATATGACATAATGAAGTCTAAGATCATCTCTCCAAGCTCATTTTTATTTCCATATCCTATCTTCCATATATCCTCTCATAATCTTTATTATCCCTTCCATCCGTTTCTATGAATATTTTCTCAATCCCTGATATGCCTTTTATAATACTATCTATATCGTCTCAAAATTAGTTCTTAACATTTTCTGCTAAGCCTACTTGAGGGGCACAAGTACTAATAATATTTATTATCTCTTAGCCTAAGACCATCTTGATTTTTATAATTCTATCCCTACTCTATTTAATCTACAACACTATCTTTTTAGTTTTTGTATACTATAATTCCTATCCCATTTTTATGTTTTTCTTTTCTAGCATACCAAAGTTTAAATCCCGATTTATCAATTTCTCTAACTTTATTCCCCAGTCACTTAGTTTCTTGAAGGCATATTATATTCATTATTCTTTTAATCATTGCATCCACAATTTCCATGCTTTTACCCATAAGTGTCCCTATATTTTAAGTTGCTAATCTAATTCTAGTCCCCTGAACTAACTTTTTTACCTGTCCACGCCCAGAATAATGTGGGAACCCTCGCATATTTGACATTGTACCTGGGTGTAATGATCTTGGGTCCAACTCTGGTGAGGTATTGTCTGCTTTGGCCCACTGGCTCACATGTTTGTCATATAACAGGTGCCTCACCTAGTTGGAGTCCAAATTATCCTTATAAGCCCAAGATCTCTCTAGTACACATCCGATGTGGGACCGTGACATTCTTTCCCGTGACGTCATCGTCAGAGTGGCTTGTACTTCTGTGTAGGATTCACCCACATAATAGTATCCCCAAGGTAATGATCTTGGGTCCAATTCTGGTGAGGTATTGGCCCTCTTTGGCTCATTGGCCTCACAGGTTTGCCATATAAAAGACGCCTCACCTAGTTGGAGTCCAAACCTTTCCTTAAGTCCAAAATCTTCCTAGTACGCATTTGATGTGGGACCATGACACTAGTAGCCGACATGGCGCATCGCTTCAGGGTGACGATCTAGCCACCCTCGCCCACTTTTTGCTACACTCGGGGTATAAGTGCAATGAGTTGCTTGTAGGGAATGTTCAAGTGAATATTCGGTAAGGATTTATGTCATAGTGTGTTGACAAGTTTTATGTTGGTTGTCAGCTACCTAACGCAGCCCTCCTCTTTTACCTGGGCTTGGGACCGGCTGTGTTTCGGATTAGGACATTAAGTGTATCATAGGCAAAGTTAAATTGTGCCCAAAATATGACAAATGGAATTCCTTGTTCCAATGATTTGTCATGATGTTGCTTTTTTCTTTTTTATATAATTTTTTTTTGACAAATCAAACTAGCACAGGGCTATGGTGGTGAAAGAAGAGGAGAAAAAAAGAAAACAAATGTTATTCTTATAGGAAAGATTTTTTGAAAAGATAGATTTTTAAAAAAAATTTTTTGTGAATAACTGAGCTTTCAAATAAAGATGTGGGCCTGGATCACCTTTTTTTTTTTTTCCCTGGTTGAGCTGGTTCTATTATAAGTAGCAGAATGGGCCTAGCTAAAAAAAATATTAAAGAGAGGAGCTGGGTCTCTCTCTACTTTCTTTTTTCAGGAATTGGATTGATTTTTTTTCTTTTCCAAGTGGAAAACAGGCCTTGTAAAATGAAGGGGCCCCATTGGGTATGGAGTAAGTGGCAAAAACGATGTGGGTGTGGGATTGGACCTGGTTAATGGTCCATTTTGCTGCAGCCAGCGTGTGTGGTGCCTGCAGATTTTGTCGGCAGCGTCCGGCAACAATCCACCTTATTATTAATGGGGGATGGGGAGTTCAATGGTGCAGGTGGTGTGTTTTGAAAACTACAGTAAGATGCATGGTGATGAAGATTGGTGGCTGGTGGTGCTTTGTCCATATGTCAGTGGAGTGGAGGCAATGGCGCTCCAGACTCATTCTGAGCTGCAATCTCTGATCATGAAAGTGGGTGCAAGCTTTTTGTTTTGTGATGGAGATACAGATGATATTTTTTTAAACATATTTTTTTGTGATTGCAGGAGACTGAAATTTGAGATTATGGGAGATTGGTGGAAAAGGAGGAGCGAGGAGGAAGAAAAAACAGAGAAGCAGAAAAAGGGGAGAGAGAGAGAGAGAGAGAGAATGGAAGAACTGTGTGATCATGGTTAGGCTTTGATGCCAAATGATGCTGGGCAGAATCACGGAATTATGGCCAACAGATAATTTGTGAGAGATAGAGGAGAGGGTAGAAGAAGAAAGAAGGAAGGAAGTATATACCCCCGGGGGTGGGGTATCTCTTTCAAATTCATCAAGAAATTACTTTTTGCATGGCTTTCACACACTATGTTTAATAACACAACAAGAAATTATGCATACCCCTAAAGATACTTGAAATAAAAATGCACTCCTGAAATACACAAATATTACACTCAAGTCCCCAGATACACATAACCCTATAATAATTAAACTAAACACACAGTAAACTATTAGCTAAAACAATCCCTTGATCCAATTTTTCTGAATTAGTAGCAAGGGTCTACCCATGGTCTGGCTTCTTGTCCTACATCGCTACTTTTTATAGTAGAGTATTTGAAGGTGACTTCAAAAAATATTCCAATACTCCAGGAGCAAACAACGTGTCATTTCCTCGGAAAACTGTTTGGAAGACAGAGAGCATGTTTAATTTCAGAGAATATTCGAAAATTTCCTGTTTAGTATGTTTACTATTTAAAAAATAAAAATGTTTTTCTAAAAGTCCATCTTATCCAAGTTTATAATTTTGAACAGACTTCAGAAAGCTACTTTCTATAGAATAGTGTTTGAAGGTGATTTCGCAGGAAATTTTGAAAAGCACAGAATATGCAGGATTTCAGTTCTAGAATGCTGGGTACTTGAAGTTAATGCCAGGCTTAGTTTCATAAGCTTTAATGCGTTTATATGATGATTTTTTTCAATTGATGCTACGAGATTATGAAACTACTCATGTAAAAAATTTCCATTGTTGTGAGTGGAAGCATTCAAAATATACTTCAGATACATCTTAGGAATACATGTTTTATGCTTTTGGAATCTAAGATTGCAAGCATCATATGCATTTGTACAGTTGACATTTCTAAATAGTTTTTCCCTAAATACCATTTTTTTCTAACAAACTAGCCATGTTAGAACTAATATGCTTTGCTTTGATAAATGTTGTTGAACTCTATGCTTCTCCTGCAACACTTCATCATTTAACTCTCTCCAGCAGTGGTTTCTACAGATAAGACTATCAATGGCAATGTTGAGTTTGGAGCTTATGATGATTGGCCATTCCTTGAGTTGGGGAATGGTGATAATTCTCTGGAACAAATCCTACGGAGAATTGGTGAGGCAGAGTCTCAAGTTCACAAGCTGAAGGGTCGAGTTGACAAGCTGATAAGTGAAAATGCTGGAAATTTCTCTTCCACGAATAACTTGAGCATGCTTGTGCCATGTGATGCATTAACCTGCTCTACTCAAAATCCTGCTTCTCCGCCTAGTAGCAGAGATAAAAAGCCAATTGGATCCATACATACTGCCTCTCACGGCATATGGGAGGATGGTTGTGCTGCAGATGTGGTTTTGCCTGAACATGCTGTCTCAAATCACGTAGGGGTCCCTCGTCTTGATATAATTGAAAGCACCAATCAGCCTTGTGTTGAGGGTTCATGGAAGGTAATATCTTCTATCAGTATTGTTTAAGTGGCCACATAAAATTTAGAACCTTTCTTGTGGTCCTTTTGTTAAGACACACTGGTAATTATTATGACCATGCATTTTGGACAGATACATAGTGAATTGGTTCTTAATCCTATTTCCTAAGCTGATTTTGCATTGTGGTTTGGTTTTATTGCAAATGCATTTTGATTGTGTATGCACCATGCATTTCTCTGGATTTGGTAGATCCTGCCAGTGTCAAGACACCCCAAACCTGAACACAGATAATGGGAACAAATTTTATACTCAACATATATTTGCCTTTGATGAATGGACGTGTGATTTATGAACTTGGTTCAGCTTACATTTGCTCTGCAGCTGAACCAGGTAGGACAGTTGCCCCCTCCATTTTTTTGAGCACCAGGGCTTGCACATTATTAATTTAGTGAAATCATGCTGGCTTGCTAGCCTGTGCCTTGATATGGTGATTGTGTAAATTTTTATTTGATTGTGGTAATGTTGGTCCGGTGGATGAGGAATGCCAACAAGAGATTGGTGTGTGTGCGTGCGTGTGCACCGAGTGGTTTCATTTTATTATCATTGACTCATCCTTCATCTGTGTACAGACTGGGGAGGGAATTCTACTACAGAACCAGAAACTGAAGGAAGAGTTGCATAATTGTGAGGAGCCTGTAGGAAAGCCACAGGTGCCCAAGGACGAGCAGGAGAATGCCATTCCTCCAGTCTTGGCTCACAAAATTGACTCACCCAAAGATGAGCAGCCGTCTCAGAAACTTCCTCCCATTTCCCGTGTTAATAATGCCTCTAAGAACAAGAGAAAGAGGGGGAGGCGAAAGGCTGGCGGTGGGTGGAGCCAGAGAACCCATGGCTAGGCTCAGATTGATTTGAGTAGGAAGCTCATCCTTCAACCACTGAAAATGCTAGAGGAAACTGAAATTGCTGTGAAAAAATGATGTCAACTGTCTTTGCTGCTGAGGGAATTTGTAGATGCTGCTTCTGTATATGCTGATGGACTGTTGGTAAACGGTAACGAAATGACGTCGACTGCTTTTGCTGCAACTGGAATGGATTTGTATATCCCACCTCAAAAGAAAAAAAAAATTGCAGCTACATATGCTGCTATGAATATTTGTACATGCTTATAAGCTCTCTCTCTCTCTCTCTCTCTCTCTCTCCCATTTTTGTAGGCTTGTGTTTTTCTTTTTATATAGCACGTTTTATAGCATCAAATATCTCTACACCCTCGTTTACATTTTGAGTGGAAATTAAATTTTGCATCTTGTTTGTGTACAAATTCATGTAAGATGGAGTATCTAGCCAGTGTGTTTTAAGTTCCCAGGAAAATTTTCTTGGTGAACTTAACAGAGATGAGAGCTAACATTGTGATTGAGGGAACAAAAATAACATCCGGGATGGCCTTTACTATTCTCAGCTTGGCTGCATTCTCTGCTGTTCGCTTTGTTGCCATGGCTGCAGGAGGTATCACCAGTCCCGTGATCACGATGGAGTTATCTGGCCTCCCCAAACTTATTTTTTCCGTCATAAAATTCACAAACTTTGTCCTTTTATCCGATTCGCGCGTTCTTTTCCATTCTTCAAAAAACTCCTGCATGCATTTCGTTGACACAGGTAGTTGTATTGTGTGTGTGTGTGTGTGTGTGAGAGAGAGAGAGAGAGAGAGAGAGAGCAAAATAGCAGAAGCTAACCTCAATTTCTGTCCTTGCTGGTGCATCATAATGTTTACCGGGCAATGCGGAGTTTAGAGTACTGCAAGGAGAACAAAACAACAATTGAATGTATCTTTTGAAATGCATGATGAAAATGGAAAAAAAGTTGATAATATACTTAAAGATGTCGAGAATGGCAATCTGGAAGTCATGGAAATCCTTGGTATTTGCCCTTGCAAATTGCTTGTAGAGCGTCTCCATGAGCAAATTTAACATCTGCACTGGTGAAAACCCTGGACTTAATCCGCACCAATGACAGATATTAGTGTTTGTTACATTATCTTTACTTTTACCAATCAATTTATGCGAGGATTTAGAAAATAAAAAGTGGGCACTAAAGTGAAGAAATCCCTTAAATTCCCTACACATGTAAGCACTTGCAAAATTTTTAGAAAAAATTTAACCTAAAATTTATAAAATAATTAAATTTCTCAGACATAATAAAACTTTTGAATTTAGACAGTTGAATTTGACAGTTGATTGTGTTTTCTCCAATCTAGATGGAGGAAAGAGGTCAAGAATATGTGTAAAATTAAAGAAGGTGACATATAAGTGAAGGAGGAAACGCAGACCTGTTCCCATGAAACTCATGGCCAAACCCATTTTTGCAGAAGCCTGAAACAATCAAAGATGCACTCAAATCTTACGTGCAATATATATACACATACAGAGACAAAAGGGAACGTCTAAGAGGCAATTAAGGAATTGAGTGAGTTGGAATAATTGTCTTTATGCAAAGCATAAGCAAGGAATCCATTTTCTGGCTCGTACTCTTCTTATTAATTTTAGCCAACTTTGATTCTTGGCGTAGAACTAGTCAGAGAGAGAGAGAGAGCCCTAGCCTGGAAATACATACATATATATAAAAGGTTTTGTACCTAAAAGATGTCTTAGTTTATGTTTGGTTCTATGATGCCCACTTTTCAATTTTGTGAATAAAATGGTCATAGGAATTTACAAAAAAAAAAAAAAAAAAAAAATGTTTCCATTAGAAGGCAAAAAATTATTATTTCATCAATCAAGGAATACATAGGGGTTTTAGTAAAAATTTGTCAATAAACGTTCCCTATCTATTACTTGTAGATTAATTAAAGTCCTTTTTTTTGGCACCCTTTCCAATAACATTTTTTTTTTGTGAACTATTGAACTTCCTCTAACTACAATCGTTCTAATCCTAGGAATAGATTCGGCAAACATAACCTTAATGTTTTAAGGTTGTTGCTGGGAACAAATGCTACTCTATTATCTCGCCTGCCTAATACAACATCAAAAAACAAGTTGCACTCAATTCCTTATTTATTTGGTCGTACAAAACAAGGTCACCTTTTGCACCAGCTGGCAAGGTGAACTAAACCAACAAGTGCTTACTGCAACTAGTTACAATGTTTTGGTGCAACATAGGGTGAGTGGTCCAAGTTTAGGCAGTGAGAGCTAGCTCGAGTCGAAACATAAAAAGCAATTTGAGAGCAGTTAAGAGTAAACAACCTAGTGCAGCGACTTACCTTGCTTGTTGCTACTACACATAAATGAGAGCAAGTCTGCCACTTGCCAGTGCAACTGCTGCAAGATTTATGTTATATGCTAAATACATTAAGGTTGTGTTTGGGAGCACGGAATAAATGAAAAGAAGAGTAACATTGTCAACCTAGTGTTGGGTGTAATTCACTAAGAGCCTAGGACTATAAAATTAGAATGGACGTGTGATATAAATTTGAGTTTCTTGCACAGAAAAACAAGGAATATTATGATGTCCACGATATTTTTTAGATTTTGTGCCCTCTGGAAATAATCTTTCTTAAAACCCAGTACCATAGGGATCCTAATTGCTGCTAAATCATTGGGGATGAAAGCCTCAAATCTTGAAAAAGCCAATCCCAGTATGTTACATATTTACAAAATCTAGTTTCTTTCCCTCTCCACGGGGCAACAAGAAAATAACATGAGGTAATCCGTCTGCTTCTAAATCAAACTTTTGACTTCTCTATCAATTCAGCAGAGTAAACCCGACTGTGCACTTCAATGAGCTCATAAGCAACAGCAGACTAAATGTTTTGTGGTCACTTGTTTCGTATTATTCTACGCTACCTTTGATATTCATAGTGCAAAATGAAGTCAAGAATTACATACATCGTATCAACTGATCCAAAATCTTCAACATAATGCTTTGGCCAAGCATTTAGTCTGTCAAAGGTTGACATGCTAACTGAGTGGTTTTCGAGTAGTTTGGGGTCCATGCAAAAGGTTTGAGTCCAGAGGCATGCAACCAACTATTTACGCTTGCATCTTCTGGAGAATCATCTGCTCAGACTTCTATATGCTTTACTTGCAGATGAAAGTGTTTGGGCTCAAAATCCACACAGATCAGGTCTGCTTTATGCCTTCACCTGCTTGAAGTGAAAAAAGAATTTCTAAGGTCGTGCATGACTTGCAATTCATTTGGGTGTACAGTCTATGCAGAATAGACAAACAACATGGAATGGAACTCATGTCAGCTTGTGCTTTGCCCACTGCCACACCACTGCAGTCTTCTCCAGTCTTAGTCACTGCCTTCTCTCTTCATGTGCATCCATAGTTGCCTTATTACTAAATGGATGACCTCCCACTGTGGATGCAAGCTATCTCCCGCTACAAACTCCCAAACCTTATCATCAATCTCAATGACACTACAGCCAACTTCTTTCTTTGAACCAATCATTCTCATCCTTTCTTTAATTTCTTCCACGTCTCTCCATCTTCTCTCTAAGGCATACAAATTTCTCAATATAACATAGTTCCCATTATTACATGGCTCTATTTCGATTGCCTTCTTTATTACTCTCTCAGCCCTTCTAACATCCTTAGAGTACTGGCATGCAAACAGAAAAGAGCTCAAAATGATGCCATTAGCTTCATAAGGCATGCTCTCTATCAGCTTTTCAGCTTCATCCAGAAGCCCTGCCCTCCCTAAAAGGTCAATCATACAACCATAGTGCTCAATTTGCGGCACAAGACCAAATTCCTCAATTGCTTTGAACTGTCTCTTCCCTTCCTCCACTAGACCACTATGGTTGCAAGCAGACAAAACACTAATCATTGTTATCTCATTTGGCTTAAATCCACTGCGTATCATCTCAAAAAATGTTTCCAATGCTTCCTTACCACATCCATTCATTGCAAAACCATTTATCATAGCATTCCAACAGCCTGCTTCTTTCTTGGTAATCTTACAAAAAATGCTTCTCGCCTCATCAATTTTGCCACATTTGGCACACATATCAACTAGAGCTGTACAAACATTGGCAGCCCTATCAAGTTTCTTCCTCTGAGCGAATTGGTGGACCCAACTACCCAAATCTAGGGCACCCAAAGCAGCAATAGCTGGAAGAACACTCACAATAGTAACTCCATCAGGCTCAAATGGTGTATTTAATTGCATCTCATGAAACAGTCTCAATGCTTCAAGCGGTTGTTTATTTTGTGAATACCCACTAATCATTGCGTTCCAAGAAAGGAGATTCTTCTTGGGCATGGCATCAAATAATGACCTGGCAGAATCAACATCGCCATTTTCACAGTACCCATGAATCATAGTGGTCCAAGACACAACATTTTGCTCGGACATCTCGTCAAACAGATTCCTAGCCGAACCCATATCACCCAGTTTGACATAAGCATCAATCATTGCGTTAAACACTGCGGTGTCTTTATCGGGCATTTGATCAAAAAGCATCCCCGCGTTACCCATATCCCCAGACCTTGCATAACCAACAATAAGAGCCGTCCAGGACACTAGGCTTCTTTCAGTCATTTCATCGAACAAATCTCTTGCATACATCATCTTCCCAAATTTCGCATACATACCAACCAATGCCGTCGACACAAACATATCAAAGCAAAAACCCATTTTCACAACATGATCATGTATCTCTTGACCTTCCCATGTGGCCATATCCAAACCACAGGACTTAGTCAACGAGGTGAAAGTGAAGCTATTGGGAGCAAAACCTGTATCCCTCCTCAGATCTCTGTAAAGCGTGATAGATTCAGGGAATTGGCGGATACCCACGTGGTCCTTGATCATGCAGTTACAAAGAAAAGCATCATCTCTGTGAGGTCTCCGGTCGAACACGCTCCGAGCGTAGCAGATGCCGGCGTCTGGGTCAGACGCAGTGGCTATGGAAGAACAGGAGGCGATGAATTTGGTGAGGAGACAGACGTTGGTTTCGAGGGCGTTTCGGAGCATGAAAGCATGGATTTTAAGAAGAGAGGCTCTGGAATTGGTTTGGCGAAGGAGAGAGAGGCATCTTCTCTCTATCGGGTTCCAACGGCCTCGGTTTTCCTGGTCTGCCATGTATAGGAATTGGACTGTTTGCATTTCTGTTTTTAATCATTTTCTGCAAGCACTGCGTTACTTTTTTGAATTTCAGTTTTGTTAGTTATGCGAACATTTTTATCATGTTGAAGGACACGGCTTGCGACCATGACCAGTCTGCAATCACTCATCTATTGACAAATGAACTCGTAACGTAATTGGTCCGTTTCATTCACTATTTTCGGTGTTTACCAGGTGGGCTCCTTGTTTTCCTCAAAGCTTCAGATTTTTTGATTTTTTATCGGGAATGAAAGTGTTGATTGTCATTTGCTGATGAGTGATGAAATCACGAATCTGCATGATAAAAAGAGAATTGATGAAACTCATATTAGTGCACCATGTTACTAAGTAAAATTAGGTTAAATAAGGTCACATACTAGAACATGCACTTTTCACCAATTATAAATGTCAAATGAATGGAATGAAGTTGGATTTGACAAAAAACTGAGGAAGATATAAAAATTAAATTATGTATTTAAATTTATTTTACTCAATTTTTATTATTTGTTAAAGTACTAAATGTGTAAAAGTAAATTTTATGTGCTTTTGTCTCTCATGACAAATTCCTACAGTTTTAATCTTTTTCTTTTTTGCAATAGTTCCTTCTTCATAATGACATTGCACAATGTTTGTAAAATTTTTACAATCTATGAATTGACAAAGACAAAGTGATGTTTTCAAAACAAGTATAGTCAAATTATAGGTTCTCATCTAACTTAAACTCAAGATTTGTTGTATTTGGAATAGGTTGAACTTAAGTTTTGGAACAATGTTGCATTATTGGGCTAAAGTTTAATGATAAAATATTTTAAGAAATCAAAATAAACATTGTATCAACATATTGGGCATTTGCACTACAAAAATTTTAGCTATTTAATTTTACAACACAAAAACATAACAACAATATAAAGATTATATTGACATTTTGGGCATTTTCACTATAAAATTTTTATCTATTTAATTTTACAACAAAAAAACAAAATGATACAGCAAGAAAAAAGAAGCAATTCTGATACTCCTCGCGTAAAATAGTTCATTAAGATTGAATTCATTTCTCCCAAGATGTGTTTTAGCCTAGGTGTTGATAAGAAAAGGGGCAAGGATGAATGCCTGAGAAAATACAGAACCTGAGAAATATTTTCTAGGGGAACAACACAACATTTCAGAAAACTTGGTCTAAAAAATTTATAATTTCATCATAAATTCCATTTTTATACGGTTTTATAAACTTTTGGGATGAGGCAATATTTTATTTGTCTTGATTCCCACAAAGCATTCAAACTGGAAATGAAGTCAGAGTAAGGATGGAATTTTTTACATAATGGTTCCTGCACTTTGAACCCAGATGATTTTCCATTGGAACCACCCATTCCCAAAACTGTCTTACTTCTGCTCTAACATCTGCAGATTCAACCATGACCATCCAAAAGTTAAATTTGGTTCTGTCAAGGTTTTTCCACCCATCATCAAAATTTATTTTTTTCCATCATAAATTATTTTGATGCAAGGATATTTAATCACTATTCATGGTGATGCTCTACTCCATAACATGAATATGGCAAAGGAAGCCATTTTGGGACGACCATTCGCACGCGAGGCTTAAATCCTCGAGAAATTGAACTCTAAAAGGAGGGAAGTTGAGTTTTCCAGAGAGAGAAATGGTGGTGGAAAGGGAAATCATCATTCTATCCCAATTGATGTGTCATTACAATGTGAACAAAGAGAGATGAAATCCAATGTCCTGATTTCATTCCAACCTCAATTCCTTGTTTAACCATGAAATGTCTGCACTTGGAAAAATAATTAGATGCCATATGGAATTTCTTCCTCAATGCCAGAGGATAGCAATTAATAGTAACTCCTAGTTTTTTATTTTTTAGAAAAAAGAGGACGGCACCTCCTTTCTTTATTAAAAAATACCTCACTTATGACGAAAGAATACTGTTGTTCCAGTTGAGTGAGCTACAAGCAAATAGAAAAGAAACGTAACAAAAACGAAATGAAAACAAAATGACACATTAGACTCTTAAATTAGGAAAACTAAATTTGTCAAGTCATATCCTGACTAGATGAGGTAAAGAAGCAAATTTCAAATACCTCATAGTGGTGCCTTCCTCTCTCCCTGACGTGTCAAGAAGTCTGCAGCCTTATTTCCTTCTCTGAATTGTGAGCAATGGTAGTTGGTATAGATGTTGCAAACCCCTGCTCGCAGTCCCAAACTATAGTTAAAGAATTTTACAACCACTCATGATGAAACCCACAAGCCATGCGCAGAAACCAGTTGCACCAAGTGGGAAAAGCTACAAACAAGACATTTTTATGCCGCCAGAAACTGGCATAAACCCTGACCCATGCCCCGTACCTGCTGCACTTGCACGTACAAGCAGGAAGAGCAAGAAAGAAGATATACATGCCGATGCTGCCACAAGAAAAATAGCATCATTGTCAGGGCAGTCATATGACCTTAGCCGTCCACGCTGTTAAGACACCACAATGGGATGCACAGCATAAAGGGTTAAGATCTTAGACTAACCCTAACATTTCACATTGGCATTTCCATCAATGCTATTTGCATCGCTTCAAGGACTCAAGAATCGCGGAAGATGCTCATGACAAATTTTCATACCCAGATGCAGTCTCCTAACTCGAAACCTATTAGAAAAGAAAACCCTAATCATACTCTTATGAAAATGCCAATCGACGTTTTGGAAAGAAAATGACCTTCCTCCCTCAAGGTAACAACATGCTTCCTTGCCATTTGTCTTGAGGCACTCATCCATCAATCCCTACAGGTAACTTTGCTCCATTCAGTGAATACTAAAGGTGCAGGCAACTAGGGCGAGCATAATTCAATTTTAACCAATTAACCGACTAACTTCAGTCGGTTCAGTTCGATTACCTTTTAATTCGATTCGATTTTATAATTTAGTAAATTCAAATATTCGGTTCGATTATGGAAAAAGTAAATTTCGGTTAACTGAATTATGTAATTAATTAATAATTAAATATAAACTATATAATTTAGAGTTTCCACAGTTCCCTAAATCCATAAAATTTCCGAATTATGTAATTAATTAATAATTAAATATAAATTATTAAGTTAAATTTTGAAAGCATTAAAATTATACAATCATATTTTTTTTTTCATAATTAAATATAATTTGATTCGGTTAAATTCATTTTAGTTAGTACGGTTAAGAAGTGTGATTTGATCGATTCAATTATCATGGAGAGTTAATTGAAACAATTCGATTAATTCGGTTCATTGACCAAATTGGCCGAACCGACCGATTGTATACCCCTTCTTACAACTGCATAAATTATATAATAGCATTCGCAAACATCAAGCGAAAAAGTATTCAAATCTTTTCTTTGCCATCATATAAATTTCTACTCTTTTTTGTACATTTCTATATAAATAAATGTATATAGTTTTACAAAGAACAGGAACTATCTATTACAATTAAAAGTATGTTCAAATAGAAAGTTTATTTTAAAAGGCATAGGTGTGAATTATGATATGCTTTACATTAAAATGTTATCATAGTTATAGTTGATTTAATAATTATGTTATTCAAGTAAAACTCATTTGCCACACACTGGTTGTAATTTATTTCTTCTTACTAAGAAGTGTCTTATTTTAGAATTCCAAACATTTCAGGTGATCCAAATAGACGTATAGAGCGAGCTCCGAGATAGAGGGAATTTTAGTATTGCCCTAGCTATAGGGTAAGTTTTTTGAGTTGAAAGTTATATTTTTGGGTATGTCCCTAGGACACTGTGTTTCTTTTGAGAGATGTATATGTATATTTTTGAAAATACTGAAACTCTGGTATTGTAAATAAGGTTAAAGTGTTTTTATATTTTCCGTTGCATAGATGGTGTGTTTTATAACAGGTATTCTCGGTACCACTTTGGATCTGAAATGTTATAGTGAATAGTATTATGGGTATCAAAGTAATAGTATTTATTAAGTATAAAAAAAAATGGTAATAATTTTGGGATAGGACCAGTCTACAACACCCAAAATAAATAACTCAAAAAACAAGTTACAATCAAAACATAAAGCAAGACAGCAACAATAAGCATTGTTTTTGCTAAGTTTACTTGGACTGAAGGAGAACATAAAAAGAGAAGCATGTAGCTTACTAGAAAACCAAAAACCTACAGAATCCAAAAAGAAGGAAATAACCTCATTATGTCCTGAAGTCAAATGATAAAGGCAAGGAGAAGAATTCAAAGAAACATTATTCACCCAACATTACCTCATTATGCCCCGAACACTATGGGGGTCTTGAGACTGCCTCTCAGAGTACATGGGAGGATGGTTGTACTTCAGATGTGGTCTTGCCAGAACATGCCATCTCAAACCACATAGGGGTGACCCCTTTTTCTATATATAATTAAAAGCACTAATCAGCCTTGCATTGAGGATTCATGGAAGGTAAGTTTTGCTATCACCATTTTTTGAGTGGTTACATAAAATTTAGAACCTCCCTTCTGAACCTCTTAGTTAAGAAATTCTGAGTGATAATTATGACCATGCATTTTGGTCAGATACATTGTGAATTAGTTTTTAATCCTATTTCCTAAGCTGATTTTGCATTGTGGATTGTTTTTAATGCAAATGCAACTGAACTTTGTATGCACTGTGCATTTCCCTAGATTTTGGTAGCACCAGCAAGTCTTGACACCCCCAACCTGCACATAGATAAGGGGAACAACTTTTATACTCCACTTTTTCTTTACCTTTGATGGATGGATATGGTCTATAAACTGGGTTCAGCTTACAATTGCTCTGCAGCTGAACCAGGTAGGAGGGATGCCACCACAATTTTGTTGAGAGGAGCACCAGGGCTTTCACCTTGTCAATTTAGTGAAATCATGCCAAGTTACATGTCCCTGCCTTGATATGGTGATTGTGTGAATTTTTACTTGAATGTGATACTGTTGGATGAGAGATGCTGCCAAGGGATGGGTGTGTGCAAATGGGTGCTGTGTGGTTTAATTATTATCATTGATTCTTCATGCGTGTGCAGACTAGGGAGAAAATCCACTACAGAATCAGAAACTCAAGGAAGAGTTGCATAATTTTGGGTCGTCAATAGGGAAGCCAGAGGTACCCAAGGAAGAGCATGAGAATGCCATTCATCCAGTCTTGGCTCACAAAACTGACTCATCCAAAGATGAGCAGCCAAAAACTTCTCCATTTACTGAGTTAATAATTCCTCAAAGAACAAGGCTGGTGGTGGGTGGAGCTGGAGATCCCAGGGTTAGGCTCAGACCGAATTGAGTTGAAATCTCACCCTCTTGCCATTGAAAATGCTCGAGGAAACTGAATTTTCCTGTGAAGAAATTATCTCAACTGCCTTTGCTGCAGAGGGAATTTGTAGATGCTACTTCTGCATATGCTCTGGAGTCATTGGTCATGGCTAAGAAATGATGTCAACTGCTTTTGCTCAAGCTGGAATGGATTTGTATATGCCACCTCTCTCTTTTGAAAAAAATAAATTGCAGCTACATTTGCTGCAGTGAAAATTTCTACATGCTTATAAGCACTTTATTATTGCAGGCTCCTTTTTTTTTTTTTTTTTCTTATAGTACATTTTATAGCATTGAACATCTCTACGTTCTCTTTTACATTGTGGGTGGAAATTAAATTTTGCATCTTGTTCATGTACAAATTCATGTCCGGTGGAGTTTTAATGCTTTGTTGCCATGGCTACAGGAGGTATCACCAGTCCCATGATCACACTCAAGTTATCTGGCATCCCCAAACTTTTTTCTTTCCTTCATAAAGTTCGCAAACTTTGTCTTTCTTTCCAATTCCAAGCTGCTTTCCATTCTTCAAAAAATTCCTGCATGCATTTTGTTGACACATGTAATTATATTTGGGGAGAGAGAGAGATGAAGGTAGAGGGAAAAAGAACGGAAGCTAACCTCAACTTCCTTCCATGGTGGTGCATCATAATGTTTACCAGGCAATGCAGAGTTTAGAGTGCCACAAAGGGAATGAAATAACAATTGAATGCATTATGTTCCATTCTCTTTTGAAATGCATCATAAAAATGGAAGATGTGGATCACGTTCTTGAAGATGATGAGAATAGAAATCTGGAAGTCATGGAGGTTGTTGATCTTTTCCCTTGCAAATTGCTTGTAGATTGTTTCCATGCGCAAATCTTAACATCTGTGCAAGTGCAAGCCTTGAACTTAATCCGCGTCAAAGACATTTATTAGTGTTTATTACTTTATGTTATCAATCAATTTTTGCAAGGATTTTTAGAAAATAAAAAGTGGGTACAAAAGTGGAGGAATCCCCTATATATGCACATAAATGGACACACATATTAAATTTTTAGAAAAAATTTAATACAAAAATTTCAAAAATACATAAATTTCTCATAAATATATGAATATAACCTTTGAATTTAGACACTCGATTATGTGGCCATCATCTAAGATGCATAAGATGTGTTTCTCCACCCTACAGGGAGGAGAGGAGCTGGAACCATATATATTATATATATGATTCAATGATGAATTTACAATAGCAATAGTCAGAGATAAAGAAGAATAAAAATTATACAGTTGTTCATGGTAGCAATACATCCTTAATATGCAAAAATATTAAAAGTAGGCATTGATTATAAGTTGTTACAAGCAGATCATGGATGCAACATATATGCATGCAGATCATACAACAAAAAACAACAACAATAACAAGCCTTAAAGTCCCACTAGGTGGGGTCAGCCACATCAATCCTTTTCTGCCAATTCACCCGATCGAGAGCATTTTTCTCTGCTAGCTTAAGAACTATTAAATCCTTCCTCATTACATAATTCCAAGTTGTTTTATAACTACCTCTATCTCTTTCAAACCAAAAACAATAACTAACTCACTCCACATCATAGGTGCGCAACTAGGCCTACGTTTCAAATGCTCAAACTATATAAGCTTCCTCTCCTTTATCTTGTCTTTGACCAGTGCTACTAGTACATTGTGTATACGCTCGTTCCTTAATTTATCTTTTAATGTTATACCACTCATCCACCGTAACATTAGCATTTCGGAAACTTTTACTTTTTGTACATGTCATTTCTTAGTTGCCAAACATTCTGATCCATAAAGCATAGCAGACCTTATAATCGTCTTATAGAACTTCCTTTTTAATTTTAAGGGTATTCTACAATCATACAATACGCTTGATACACTCCTCCATTTTACCCAACCCGCTTCAACTCTATATTTGACATCCTCTTCAATTTCCCCTTCCACTTGCATAATAGATCCAAGATATCGAAATCTACTAATGCCATTAATTTCTTGCTTATTAAGTTTAGTCTTCTCTCCAATACTCCTCCTTACATTACCGAAGTTACATCAGTCAAAACAAGGTCTTGAAAGGCACTAACTTCTCCTCTAATCGAAGGTATAAATAGCCACTGTACAAGGTAGGATCCTAAAGTTTAGGATCATGATAGACTAATCTAGGAAAACAATAAATAACTAGATACAAACTAATAATCATAGAGATCCTAGTCTATTATGTACAACTAACAACGAAGGAAACACAAAAAGGAAAGGAGAAAATCTTAGATTATGGACAGAGGTGCAACAACTTGGAGATAATCACTCAAAATGTCAATACTCCCCCTCAAGTTGGTGCATAGATATCACTCATGTCCAACTTGTTGAGACAGCTGTTAAATGCTTGTTTGGACACTGCCTTGGTCAGCACATCAGCAAGCTGGTCTTGAGATTGAACATGAGGAACTTCAACAAGCTTTGCTTCTAGTTTCTCCTTGATAAAATGCCTATCAACCTCAACATGTTTAATTCGATCATGTTAAACTGGGTTGTGGGCAATATCACATGCTGCCTTGTTATCGCAGTATAGTTTCATTGGACTTATCTGCTCAATATGTAACTCTTGCATTAGATTCTTGATCCATAATAATTTGCATACTGCCTTGGCCATTCCCATGTACTCGGCTTCAGCTCTCGATCTAGCAACCACCTCTTGTTTCTTACTTCGCCAAGTAACTAAATTTCCACCTACAAATGTGAAGTATCCAGATGTAGATTTGTCTATCCTTGATTGACCCAGCCCAATCAGCATCGGTATAACCTTCAATATTCAGGTTGTCCCCTTTTTAAAACAGAATTCCCTTTCCTAGAGATGATTTCAAGTAGCGCAAGATCTGGATGACAGCATTCATATGTTCTTCTTCTGGAGAGTGCATGAACTGACTGACCATACTTCGTACATAAGCTAAATCAGGTCTGGTATGTGCAAGGTACATTAACCTCCCAACTAGTCTCTAATAATGTTCCTTGTTAGCATGAACCTGATGTGGATGGGTACCTAGTTTCAGATTTTCTTCCATAGGGGTGCTGGTTGGACTACATGTTGTCATACCAGTTTCTTTCAACAGATCTAAGGTATATTTTCGTTGAGACAGAAAAATCCCTTTCTTTGATCTTGACACTTCAATTCCAAGAAGTATTTTAATTGACCAAGATCTTTCATTTCAAACTCTCGGGCAAGAGGACTCTGCAATGCTTTCTTTTCTTTAGGATCATTTCTAGTCACTATCATATCATCAACATACACAACAAGAGCTGTGATGGCTTCTTTATTATTCTTCAAGAAGAGAGTATGATCTGAGTTGCTTTGCCTGTATCCAATAGACTTCATAAAGTTTGTGAACCTTCCAAACCACGCCCTAGGGGACTGCTTCAAACCATATAGGGACTTCCTCAACTTACAACCTGTTTGCATCCTTTGGTCTGCATAATACATCCAGGAGGCAGCTCCATATATACTTCTTCTTGGAGATTTCCGTGCAAAAAAGCATTCTTTACATCGAAGTGGTGTAAGGGCCAGTCAAGATTCACAGCCAGAGATAGTCGAATATGAACAGTATTGATTTTGGCCACGAGTGCGAATGTCTCCATGTAATCAATCCCATAGGTTTGAGAACATCCCTTGGCAACAAGCCTTGCTTTGAACCATTCAGTGGTACCGTCAGCTTTGTATTTAATAGTGAAAACCCACTTACATCCAGCCGGTGTCTTCCCTACAGGTAAGTCAACCACTTCCCATGTTGAATTCTTATGGAGGGACCTCATTTCTTCATTCATTGCTTCCCTCCATCTAGGATCTTTCAAAGCCTCCTACACACTACTAGGAATAGATACAGTAGATAATTGATTCACAAATGCTTCACTTTCCTTTGACAATCTACGGTAAAACACAAAATTAACTATAGGATACTAAGACTTAGCATTAAGAAGAGGTTCATAGTTTACTCTAGGTTTTCCTCTTGTGGTTCGATTGGGTAGTACCTTTAGTTGGGTTTTAGAAGTTACCTGAGAATCGGACATAGGCTCGGCTGTTTGAAGCAATTGATCAACCGGTAAATCGTGAAAGGGGGAAGTAGTTAACTGAGTAATTGGTTGTACCACTTCTATCTGATCTTGACTATTCTCATCCTCCAAATTGTGCTCATTTGTATTATCTGGACATTCATTGCTGTTATCCAAATATTCAAGGTGTCTAGAGGATAAATAAGGGCCTGCAATTCGTTTCTATTCTCCCCATGAATTGAAGACTCGGGAGTAGAACAATACATGTTGTCCTCGTGAAATGTAAGTGACATATAGCTTGCAAGAAGGGGGGTGATAGCACCGATAGCCTTTCTGATGTTGAGCATAGCCAACAAATATACATCTGAGAGCTCGAGGTTCCAACTTATTTCTCCATGGTGTATGAAGATGCACAAAGGCTACACACCCTAATACTCTAGGTGACAGATTCGACACAGTAGGAGCACTCATAGCCTCATGAAGAACATTAAAAGGGGTCTGAAACTGTAATGCACTATAAGGTATACGATTGATGAGGTAAGCTGCAGCGGTGATAGCTTCAACCCATTAATTGGTAGGCATATAAGCTTCAAACAAGGAAGCACGTACAACTTCAAGAAGGTGACGATTCTTGCGCTCCGCATCCCCATTTTGCTGAGGGGTGTAAGGGTAAGTTGTCTGATGGGTAATGCCATGAACCTCTAGATATTGTTTTAGATCTTGATTAACAAACTCTCCACCATTATCATTGGGGAGAACCTGTATATTAGATTGATACTGGGTGGCTATATTTTGTGAAATTTCAGGAACAATGAACAAACTTCATTTTTTTTATTTCATTAAGCAAATCCAAGTCATATGAGTGTGATCATCAAAAAATGAAACAAACCAACGTTTACCACCAATAGAGGAGGTATTTGTTGGACCCCATACATCAGAGTGAATAACCATAAATGGTGATGGACTTTTATTCATACTTGTTGGAAATGGAACATGATGGCTTTTAGCTAGTTCACAAATGTCACACTTAAAATCTGAAATAGCCAACTGAGTAAAGAGCTTTGGAAACAATTCTTCAAGTATCCAAAAGATGCATGACCTAACCGTCTGCGCCACAACTAGATTTTAGAATTTTGAGTTGTTGCAGACTTATTCACTGAGAAAGCTTGAGCTAACTGATGGGAGCTTGCTGGCATTAGATCAAGATAATAGAGCTTCCCCTTTCTAGTAGTTCAGATGTCCTTAAAAACATAGAGGCTAGGCCAAAAAATCACAATATAATGCAAAGTGAGAGTTATTTAAGAAACAGACAATAAGTTATGGCTGAGGGTAGGAACAACTAGAACAGAATCTAGACTCAAATTTTTAGTAAGAGTGATAGAACCTTCTCCAACAACAGGAGAGGGAATACCATTTGCTGGGGATATAATAAGTTGTTCAGATGGCTTCATAGACTGAATATGATGATTGTCAAAGGTCATGTGTCAGTAGCACCAGAATCAATTATCCATCCACTATTACTAATAGGAGCAAAAGTATGAAGAACCTTACCAGATGTAGCAATTAAAGATGAGGCTTCCTCGGGAGTGTTGATGGAAGGTTTGGCCACTACAACTGAAGCATGGTGGTTTGGTTTTGAGTTCCGTTTGCGGGGTGCCTTGGCAGGATCCCACCATTTTGGATACCCAATTAGCTCATAGCATTGTGACTTAGTATGTCTAGTTGCACCACAATGAGTACAAATTCATTCTGATCTTGCTGTTCCAATTTCATAGCTACGATTATGTGATCTAGATGACTGATTTTGGTCAGTGATGGGACCAGATACTCGATTTAATTTAGGCTTGGCCTGGCGAGCCACCATGGCAGATGACTCAACGTGATCAGGTTCACTATTTAGTGTCGCTCTGCGAACAGAGTCACGACATACATATGCATAGGCTTCTTCAAGATCCAGTATAGGATCCTTCCTGAGAATCTCACCTTGGATTTGTTCAAATTATGCATCCAGTCCATTCAAGAAAATGTGTACATGCAATCGTTCAACTGATTTTCTATAGACGATAACATTATCATGATCTTTCATTACAATCCTATCACGATGAACCACTTCTTGGAAGATTTCAACAACATCACCATAATAGATTGATAGAGGGCGACCGACTTGTTTAGCAGAAAAGGCTCGCTAATTCAGTGAAAAAAGTTGCAATTCATTTGACCCATCATAGAAAGCTTTGGAAAGAGCACTCCAGAGTTCACGTGCGGTGCACCTTCGAATATAGCGCTTCATAATCTCTGGCGACATAGAAGTGAGCAACTATCCCTTAACCTTTTGATTTTCACCATACCACTTCGCATAGGAAGCATCAGTAGTTTGTGGAAGGGATGTTTTGCCTATAATATACTCAAACTTCTCACGTCTTGCAATCTGCATCTCCATGATTTGGGACCATACATCATAGTTGACTTCAGTTAGAATGACGCTGGTTGTGAAACCAGAGTTTTTTGCTTGAACATGGATAATTGGTGCTGAGGTTGATTCAGATTTGTCATTAGACATTGTGCAAAGCATATGAGATTCAGCAATGATATGACTTGCTTCGATACCAAGTCAAAAGAAGGTTTTGAAAGGCACTAACTTCTCTTCTAATCGAAGGTATAAATAGCCACTGTACAACGTAGGATCCTAAAGTTTAGGATCATGATACACTAATCTAGGAAAGCAATAAATACCTAGATACAAACTAATAATCACAGAGATCCTAGTCTATTATGCACAACTAACAACAAAGGAAACAAAAAAAAGGAAAGAAGGAGACCATCTTGGATTATGGACAGAGGTGTAACAGCTTGGAGACAATCACTCAAAATGTCAACAACATCTTATATATTATGTCTTATTCCTACTTATTCTAAAACCTTTAGACTCTAAAGTGGTTCTCCAAAGTTGTAACTTAGATTCCACCCCACTCCTACTTTCATCAATAAAGACAATACCATCTGTAGACAACAAAACAATGACAATGACTGATGACTTGTGAGAACCATAAATGTCGAGAATCGGAGGCGTCAAGGGGAGACTAGTGCTGACAACTACTGTGACGGGAACCAATAATCCTATCTCTCTCAATGACTCTCCTCTCGTTGAATGCATCCCCTCGCCCGTGTCCCTCTTGCCCTTGACCATGGAGAACCTCCCCTCGAAGGCTAACTCAAACTTGAAACCTGTCCTCGTTGACCTCACTCTCTCTTCTTGCCATAACCCTAATCCCTTTCTCTCCTCTTCTCTTCTCCTCTCAACCTTAATACCTTTCCTAGCCGTAACCTTGACATTCTTTCCATCTTTTCTCTTCTCCTGTTCGGCAGCCCTAATCCTTTTCCCATATCTTTTTTCTCGCCTATAGACCCTACCTTTCCTCTTCTTGCTGCATCTCTCACTCCTTACTCCTTTGCCATGGTAGTTGCCCAATGTTCTGTGTGGATTGAGAGGAAATATTTTGACCTGGTTTAAGAAGGCGAGCTTACCGACATTGTTAGACTCATGGTGTATTGTAGAGGTCGCCGCACGTCAATTCTCTAGGACCCTAAGGTGTTCGCCTGGTTATTTCGTGCATGGAAGAGTTTTGGGCTGTGAGTTGAACCTCTTCCTTTTGATTTTGAAGGATAAGGAATACAGACAAAACCCTATCGCTAAGCCTTAAGTCAAGCAAGCATAGTAAGTTCTTAACCCTTATGGAGACAAATAGCACTGGTTGGAGACATCTAGTCTTCCTAGAGGGATTCGATTTGAAGGGATGGAAGAAAAAGTGCATGATGCAGCTGCAGCCATTGGCCAATGCCTGCTCCCTCCCTCCTTCTGAAGCCCAAGGTTTCAACTTTCAGTCCCCCTTCCCTTTGCTTAAACCTAGGGATGTACAAAAATTATAGGAAAAATTGAAAATTAGACAAAAACTGAACCATATAAAATTTTGGTCTTGTTTTTAGTATTTGATTTCGGTTTTCCAATTTTAAAAAACCAATTTTCGGTTTCGGTTTCGGTTATATAAAAAAATAAAACCAAAAAAACCGAATTATGTATTTATTTAAAAAATTGCCCAATTTTTAACTCTTAATTTGTTAATTGTACTACCCACAATTATTTCATAAATTTTATTCATTATAATAATATATACAAATATTTAATTATGGTAGAAAGGGTGTAGGGATTAGAACCCTTTATGCGTGAGGATGAGAGGTTTTCTCCCATGTATTACCGATGTGCGATGGACTTTGGTTGAAATCATGTTCATGGAAGCATGCAGAGAGGCATACACTGCACCCTCACTCTCACTCTCAAACACACACATATCCCCCCCCCCCCCCACTCCCCAAAGCCAGCCATTGCCCAGTGTAACGAACAAAGCTCGTTCAAGGCATTATGCTTGCTGGTGACTGCTTGTCTCGTGTGCTTGGGATGGGTTTCCATCATGTAAATATGTAGGGTTATTTTTCAAAGATAGTTTTTCCCTAGGCTAAAAAAGAGGGTATAACTCCTCAGTCATATTGATGTTTCCTAGTGCCAGAGTGAGAATTAGCATAGAAAACTCTTTAGGGGAGGGTGAGTGTTCATCAACTTGTAAAACTCACTAGCTATTGTCATCATGTTTAGCCTACTTGCCTCCCTCGCTAGACACATTGTTAACGGGGGTGTTAATAATGAATTACATTACTTAAATGTTTACTGCTTAAGTGCCATTGCTTTCATAAGTTGCTTATTGCTTCCGCTTATATTAGCTTGAATGACAATGAAAGTGTTTCATTGGTGAATTGTGGTAAACGCTAGGTTGGCTAATTAAACAAGAGGGCTTTAGCTAGCGCCGCACGGTCCACTCACAAGTGTGAAATATTTGGCCTGTGACACAGTCCCAGCCTTCACCCTTCATCATTCCCCTTAATTTTCATGTCCCACATTGGCAGGCCATTACTTTTGGGGGATCCTTCTCCACCTGTAAAGCCAGACCTCCTCTCCCCCTCCTCATTTGCATTCCACTTGGGCTGCATGAAAACTTATTCACATGCTTGGCCTGCTCAAATTAAAGCACATTTAACAATTCTAAATGGGCCCTAAGTAATAATATTTTGGGGAGGTTCAGTTTGGTTACCAAAAACCGGACCAAAGAACCGTTATTTATTTTAAACCGAATAGTCAATTTAAGGTTCAGTAACAGTTTTCAAATATGAGAACTGACATGCTCCGGTTCAGTGTTCAGTTTTGGGTAAAACCAAACTGAAAAAAACTGAGTACACCCCCTACTCAAACCTGAAAATCAAGAAGTCTTCAGCCCCTCTTTTAGATCCTTTGACTTTGGTGAAACAAACAACATACAACTCATGCCCTCATTGTGCCTGCCCTTACTGTGGCATACCCTTTCAACTGCTCAGCAGAATCGACCAGCTGCAAGGGCCACATGCTAGGATGAAGATTGGAGGCTCACAGTCCTTTGCAAATATTGTTGAGAAGAGTAGGAGCCCCTCTGATTTTGGTATTTCTGGACTAAAGCCAGCCCGGCCCAAGCTTTTCTCTTCCTTTGTTGATCTTGGGATGGACTCGAAGGAGGGTTTTAGCAATTTTTTTGAGGGGGATCTTCTCTTTGGCCCCCCAGCCTTTAAACTTTCTCCACCAGCTGATGCTAATGCTTTTCAGTTCCTTCACTTTCCATGAAGGTCTAGCCAAGGCTGTGGAGTTGGTGGCTGATTTCTGGAATATCATTTCACAGGTCTAACCTTTTCCCTCAACTCATGGCACCCCGAGATACTGAGAAGGAGAACATTCTCTGATTATCCTTGATTCTAGTGGCCCCTTCCCCCCATGGGGCTGTACATTTCAGCCCCAACCCTGCATATATGCAGGACAGCCCCAACTTCGTGGCATTGATCGGTTCTGATCTGGAGACAACACAATATAAGAAGCAATTTTCTGATTGGGTGTTACAGAAGGTGAAATTGGTTAGAAAAACTATTGGGGTATCTTTTGATGAGTTTGAAGATAGGGCTTTGAGTTCGAGGAAATTAAAAAAAAAAAGAGAAGCGAGGAGTCACAACCCAACTCCAATAAACCATGGGCAGCAGCAGGAAATTGGAAACAAATAGGGAGCTAAACATCTGGAATATTTAGTTAATTATGATAAATTGGGAGGAAGTACAGATTTGTTGGATGCAAGTAGCAGCCGGGGTTGCAGGGTTAAATAATGTTAAGGAAAATCATCTCTTGGAATGTGAGGGGGCTAAATGACAAATCCAAATTAAGTGTAATAAGGTTCTTTCTCAAGGATTGGAAAAGTGACATTGTCTGCTCATAGGAGACCGAAGTGGAAAATATGGATCTTTTTTTAGTCAGAGATCTATGGGGACAGGAGACCTGCGGATGGGTTCCCCACCGGTGTTGAGGGTAACGCTGGAGGAATCCTTGTTAGAATCTGAATGTTTGTGAAGATGCTGGATCATTCCATCAACTCCTTTTCAGTCTTGTGTTTGTTCAAAAACCTAGATGACAACTTCCTTTGGACTCTCACCCGGGTCTATGGCCTGGGTGAAGAACCTTATAGAAACATTTTTTGGGCACAGCTCTTGGAAATTCAAAGCCGTTTGGACACTCCTTGGGTTATCGGAGGAGATATCAACATGGTGGTTTTTCCCCATGAAAGAAGTGGAGGCAGAGTGGAGAACAGTTGCATGAGAGAGTTTTTTGGACTCCATTAATGCAAATGCCCTCATCGATCTTCCACTTATGGGTGGGACTTTTACTTGGTCCAACACTAAAGAGCCACCTTCTTTCTCAAAGATCAGCAAATTCCTTATCTCTGCAAATTGAGACATTCACTTCTCCAAAGCCACTCAGGGATTCCTTCCTAGGCCCACATCAGATCACTTCCCTGTTCTTATTAACATGGGAGGCGTAAAATGGGGGCCAACCCTTTTCTGCTTTGAGAACATGTGGTTAAAGCACAACAATCTCAGGGACCTCATTAAGAACTGGTGGTTCTCGCTTCAAGTTGAGGGGTGTTAGAGCTTGATATACATTGTTGGCCCACAACCTAATAACTTAAGCTTTTAGGTAAAGTGGTAATCTAACATGGTATCAGAGATGGCTACCAAGAGGTCTTGAGTTCTAGTCTTGTTGCCTGCGTTTACTGTGTGCGTTTAAAAAATATTATTGTGTTCCATATCATGGGTGTTATTTATTGTGTGTTTATCTCTCCACGTGCTGTCGGGCTGCACATGCGGGGGAGTGTTAAAGCTTGATGTACATTGTTGGCCCACGACCTAATAGCTTAAGCTTTTAGGTAAAGTGGTAATCTAACAAGGGGAATAGCTTGCGGTAGCATCAAAATTGAAGGGGTTGAAAGAAAAGCTCAAGGTGTGGAATAAGAGCACCTTCGGAAATATTTAGGCAAAAAGGACTATCATTCTTGATGGCATCATGGGTCTCGATGAGAAGGAGATGGGTCAAGGGCTTAATGCCAAGGGAAGGGCAAAAAGGGTATTGCAAAAGAAGGAATTTTCTGAGATCATTAGCCTTGAAGAGATCACCTAGAGGTAGAAATCTACAGCCATATGGCTCAAGGAGGGAGACCGGAACACTAATGTTTCCACTAGACTACCAATGCCCATGCAGGCTGAATACCATTTCAAGCGTTGAAATCAGGGAGAACACCTTGGTTAAGGAAGGGGATATCAAAAGGGGCATTTGTGAGTTTTACAAAGTCCTTTATTCTGAAATTGAAAAATAGAGACTTGTTGTGGACAAGATTAATTTTAAATTGTTCAGTCCCTCTACTGCAGAGTGGTTCAAAAGACCCTTCGAAGAAGCTGAAATCCTCCAAGCTGTCAGAAATTGCAATGAAGACAAAGCACCTGGCCTAGATGGTTTCTCCTCATCCTTTTTCAGTCTAATTGGGACACTCTCAGAAAGAACCTTATCTGGCATTTTTGAGGATTTCTTTAGATAGGTAGATTTGTGCGCAAAAGCAACCCCATTTTTCTTACTCTGAATCTGACAAAATTTGGGGCTTTTAATACCAAGGACATCCGTCCAATCAGCCCGGTGGGGAGTATGTATATAAGATTCATGCTAAAGTCATTGCTAAGAGGATCAAAAGAGCCATTCCAGGAGTTATTAGGCATCACCAGCATGCCTTTGTGGCCGGAAGAAAAATCATGGCTGCAGCCCTCATTTCTAAAGAGGTGGTGGATACCCATTAGAGAGTTAGGACGAGCAGTGTAGTGTGCAAGTTAGACATGGAGAAAGCTTTTGATCGCATCAATTGAAACTTTCTTCTTTATCTTCTTAGAAAGATGGGTTTTGGGGAGCAATGGTGCGGTATTGCTCAAGTACTCCAAGCTTCTCAGTGCTCATAAATGGGTGCCCTTTTGACTTCTTTGTCTTCCTTCTTATTCAGTGTGGTGATGGAAGTGCTGAGCTTCATGTTGGAAAAAGCCACCGATAGAGGACTCCTTAAAGGCCTCAAAGTTGGCAGAAATGGAAGATCTTTGGAGGGCTCTCATCTTTTATTTGCGGATGACACCATCACTTTCTGTGAGGAGAGGATGACCCTTTTCACATTTTGAATCTACGATGTATTTTAGTAGCATTTGAGGCCATTTCAGGTTTGATAGTAAATCTTAGAAAAAGTGAAATTATTCCGATTGGAGATGGTTCAGGAGGACCACTCCTTGCGTGTCTCTTAGGGTGCAAATTTAGGATCCTTTCCTATTAGCTCCATGGAGCCAGATTTAAAGATAAAGGAGTTCGGGACCACATTATTGAGAAGTTCAAGAGAAAGCTAGTAGAATGGAAAAGGAATTTTTTGTCTAATGATAGGAGACCTACTCTTGCATAAAGCACCTTGAAAAATCTTCAGGTTTACTTTATGTCACTCCTCCCACTCCCGGTTTCTGCTGCCAAAAGATTGGAAGGGATTCAAAGGAGGTTTCTATGGGAAAACTTGGGGGTAGAATTCAAATTCCACGCGGTCAAATGGGGCTTGGTGAAACAACCAATTGGCTTAAGAGGCTTGGGTTTAAAAGTCCCTTCACATCTTCAATAAAGCCCTTCTAGGAAGGTCATGGAGATTCAAGATTGAGAAAGTTCAACTTTGGCAGAAAATCGCTGCAATCAAATATGGGCATGAGCACAATGGGTGGATCTCTTAGGCTAGCAGAAGACCACATGGCGCAGGGGTGTGAAATACATTAGGAAAGGCTGGAATGACTTTTGCTCCTTTATTAGATTTCAGGTGGGAAATGGAGACAAAATTTATTTTTATAAGGATGTGTGGAGTTATCTGGAGGCTCTTCAGTGTTTCATTCAACACAGCTTACGATAAAAATGCTTGCATAAGTCAACATCTTCAAGCATCAATTCAGGGGTTTTTCTGGAATATCCCCTTTCATAGAAATGTGGAAGATTGGGAACTCCACCAACTCACCGATTTCTACAGTCACCTTCACAAAATCCAGCCTCAAAACACTCACGACCTTCCCATTTGGTCCTTGGACAAGAAGGGTATCCTCACTGACGGATCCTTTTACAGGAAACTTTTTCTCTGGGAGTCAAACAACATTCACTCCCCTTGATCTCAATTATGGAAGACAGCTGCCCTAAATAAGTTTGCCTTTTTTACCTGGGGAGTAGCTCATGGTAAGAACTTGATTCCAGACAACTTGCAGAGAACAGGGTTCTCCTGGACTACAAATCTTTGACTGTGGCTTTGACTCTTATCGAACAACAGTGTGTTCCACTAGATCTGTTGGAGGGGAGCTCTAGGCCTAGAGAGGGATTTTGGGCAACAAAGGAAAAGAGGAAGGTTTTGTCTCTCATTCCTCTCGCAATTTTCTGGTGTGTTTCGCAAGAGAGGAACATAAGAGTTTTCAAAAATTTAATCTCAATGCTGCAGTTCAGCAAAGAGCAGTGGTTTATTGGGGTTACTAGTCGGCATAGTGGACTTGTTGCAATGAGTTTAATGTAATTTTTGATTTTTTTGACACCCTTCAGGGTGGTTGATTTCTTGTATTTTAGATTCACATCCCCTTGATGCCCTCTTAATATATACTTCTTTTACTGATCAAAAAAATCATCTGCAAAAATCAAACACCAAGGGGTCTTGTTTTGGATATTCCTAGTGAGTTCAATCAGTAAAACAAAAAGATACAGACTCAAAGTAGAACCTTGATGTACACATATTATGTCCGGAAAATCTCTAGATTCCCCTCCTACAATCCTAATGCTAGTTGTTACTCTATCATACATATCCTTAATGACCTCAATATATCTGGCTGCATATTCCCTTCTTTTTCTAAAACTCACCATATAACTTCCCTAGGTACTCTATTATAGGCTTTATCTGGGTCAATAAAAACCATATGCGATGAGAATCAATAAGCACCATTAAAGGATCCATTGCATGTTCTAGTTAAGCCTATCACTGGAGCAAGATCCAAGAAGATCAAAGAAGCACTTAATGGGCTGATTCAAGATATTTGGACTTATTCAAAAGCAGGGCACTCCAAGCTTGGCCCAAAGAAAGCTGAAGGCGTAATAAACTTAATCCTCCAAGTTTTTGATGGAGCTGATCTTGCTTAATTGATGGAGTTGATCTTGCTTAATTGGGCAGACTTTCCAAACAACCAAGTAGTTGGCCGATTGACTTTCCAGACAAATTTGTTGGCCATTTTACTTTCCAAGAAATTTGTTGGCTGATTGACTTTCCAAACAAATTAGTTGGCCGATTGACTTTTCAAACAAATTAGTTGGCCGATTGACTTTTAAGACAAATTAGTTGGCTGATTTACTTACCTATTTTGTAGTCTTTTCTTCAGCAATGCTTTATAAATAGCATGCAACCATTGAATACAACACTGAATAAAAATGTGAGGTTTTGTTCCTTCTATTGGTTCTTCAGAGAACTTATGAACTTATCAAGGATTCTTCCTTGTGGCGTTCAAATTTCATACCTTCGGTTCGTGATTTAATTATAATCATTGGGTTAAGGTTTGTTATTTTATACCTTCGGTTTGTGATTTAATTATAATCATTGGGTCGAGGTTCATTACATTATACCTCCGGTTCGCGTTTCATTTATAAACGTTGGGTTGGGGTTTCTATCCAAAATCTGAATTTTAGCTTTCTTGGGCAAGTATTCCAATATTATTTGTTGGGTTTCAACGCGTGTCGATGAGGTTCGCATCATTTGGTAAGTATTCCAATATCGGTTGTTGGGTTTCAACGCATGTCGATTGGGGTTCGCATAATTTGGTATCAGAGCTTGGGCTCTAAAATCAGGTTTACCATCCTTTTATCTTTTGTTTGTTGTTATCATCCTATCTTGTTCCGTTTGTGTTCATTATTAATTGTTCTTGTTTTGTGACGTGTACCAAGTGCCGGGGGGGGGGGGGGAGGGGGGAAGGCATTGGAAAAGGAAAAAAAAAAAAGGAGACGTCAAAAATAAGAAAAGAAAAGAAAAGAAAAATATTGAAGCAACAAATACTATCATTTGGTACTTATAAAAGTTTTTTTTTTTTTTTTGGTCATTTTCCTTTGATTCGTTGTTTCTATAATATTATCTTGCCGTCGATATTGGTTTAAAATACTACACGGATTCGAGGACAAACCCTTTTATAGAGAGGGGGAATGATGAGAATCAATAAGCACCATTAAAGGATCCATTGCATGTTCCAATTGGGCCTATCACTAGAGCGAAATCCAAGAAGATCAAAGAAGCACTTCATGGGCTGATTCAAGATATTTGGGTTTATTCAAAAACGGGGCACTCCAAGCTTGGCCCAAAGAAAGCTGAAGGCGTAATAAACTTAATCCAAGTTTTTGATGGAGCTGATCTTGCTTAATTGGGCGGACTTTCCAGACAACCAAGTAGTTGGCCGATTGACTTTCCAGACAAATTTGTTGGCCAATTGACTTTCCGGGAAATTTGTTGGCTGATTGACTTTCCAGACAAATTAGTTGGCCGATTGACTTTCCAGACAAATTAGTTGACTGATTAACTTTTCAGACAAATTAGTTGGCTGATTTACTTACCTATTTTGTAGTCTTTTCTTCAGCCATGCTTTATAAATAACATGCAACCATTGAATACAACAATGAATTAAAATGTGAGGTTTTGTTCCTTCTATTGGTTTCTTCAGAGAACTTATGAACTTATCAAGGATTCTTCCTTGTGGCGTTCAAATTTCATACCTTCAGTTCGTGATTTAATTATAATCATTGGGTTAAGGTTTGTTACTTTATACCTTCGGTTTGTGATTTAATTATAATCATTGGGTTGAGGTTTGTTACTTTATACCTTTGGTTTGCATTTCATTTATAAACATTGGGTTGGGGTTTCTATCCAAAATCTGAATTTTAGCTTTCTTGGGCAAGTATTCCAATATTGTTTGTTGGGTTTCAACGCGTGTCGGTTGAGGATCGCATTATTTGGCAAATATTCCAATATTGGTTGTTGAATTTCAACGCGTATCGGTTGAGGTTTGCATCAATATGCAAGTCTCTCTTTTTTTCTCTAAATTTTTTTATTAATCTTCTTAAAGGATAAATAGCTTCTATTGTCAATCTCCTAGGCACAAAACCAAATTGATTCTATGAAACCCTCATTTCTAGTTTTATTCTTTGTTCAATTACCCTTTCCCATAGTTTCATCATATGACTCATAATCTTCATTCCGAGATAATTATTACAATTTTGAATATCACCTTTGTTTTTATATAAAGTTATTAACATGCTTTCCTCCATTCCTCTGAAATTTTCATGATTTTTATGATGGTGTTGAATAGATTAGTTAATCATATACTTCTTTTATCCCCTAAACATTTCCAAACTTCAATTTCTATGTTATCTGGTCTTATAGATCTCCCACTTTCCATCTTTTCTAAAGTCATATTAACTTCAAGGACTTTAATTCTGTGAATAAATCTCCTATTTTCAATATTTTCCTCATTTTCCACCTCCAAGTTCATGCTTTCAGTTTGGTTTTCATTAAAAAACTTATTAAAGTATCTCCACCATCTTTCTTTTAGGTCTTCTTGTTTAGCCAAGACATTATCATTCCGTCCTTTATACATTTTAAATCACCTAAGTCTTTGCATTTTCTTTCTCTAATTCTAGTAAAGTTTATAAATGTCTCTTCTCCTTCATTTGTATATACTCTAGTATATAAAATATCATAAGCTCTCGCTATTGGCCTTTTTAGCATTTTTTTCTTGAATCTTTATAGTTTTCAAGGTTTTCTATATTCCTACAACTTTGCCATGTTTTGTACCTTTTTTTTTGTCCTAATGGATTTTTGGCTTCTTGATCCCACCAATAACTTTCTTTATTTGCTTAAGTATCTTCCTTTGGACTTGCCTAAAATCTCTCTTGCTATCTTTATGATAGAGTTTGTCATTCTATTCTAAACAGAATTCACATCTACCTTATCCCCTATTGTCCAATCACACTCTTTGATCATGTTATCTTTGAATTTTTTACTATATTTCTTCCTTCAAGCTCCACCACCTAGTCCTTTTGTTGATTTATGTTGCTCTTTATCTTCCTTTTTCTTTTTTGTGTGTGTGTGTGTGATGCTAGGACTCTATGTTGTATAGTCAAACTTTAACCTAGGATGAGTTGACAATCCTTACAAGATAGACGATCCCCCTTTCTTAGTTAAGAAGAAACCTATTTGCCTTTTATTTTGCCCACTCTTGAAAGTTGTTAAGTATTCTTCTCTTTTTATAAAACGAGTATAATATAAACAAATTGTAAGACATAGCAAAATTTAAAAATGTATCACCGGCCTCATTTTTTATCTCCATAACCATGGACTCCACGTATCCTCTCGTCACCTATATTGTCCTTTCCAATGTGTCCATTCAAATCAACACCTATGAGTGTCTTTTCAGATGCTGGTATCCCTTGAAAATACTACCACTATCTTCCCAAAATTGTCTTTTAATATTTTTTGCTAAGCCTATTTGGGAAGCATACTCACTAATGACATTTACTATCTCTAGGCCTAGAGCTATTTGGATTTTTATGATCCTATCTCCTATTCTTTTAAGATTTACTACATTATCTTTTAGGTCTTTGTCTATAATGATTTCCACCCCGTTTTTATGTTTCTCTTTTCAAGAATACCATAGTTTAAATCTTGACTTTTCAATTTCTCTAACTTTCACCCTTATCCATTTCGTCTCTTGAAGGCAGATTAATTTTCCTTCTAAACATTGTTTCCACTATTTCCATATTTTTTCCCTTAAGTGTCAATATGTTCCAAGTTGCTACTCTAATCCTAGTTTCTTATGCTAACTTCTTAGCCCTTTCCTATCTATATTGACCTAGTCTATTCCTTTGTCCTGGGTGGATTTGGTAAGGATCCATGATATGAGAATCTAAGAAAACTTACTTTGGCTATCAGCTACCTAACGCAACCCTACTCCTTTATCCAGGCTTAGTACCGGCTGAGTGTGCAAAGATAATTTATGTTTCATAGGCAAATTGCAAATATCAAAAGTTTATGTTTTTTTTTTCTTTTTTTCCAGGATGCAAATTTATTTCACATAGACAATAAAGCAAAAAATAAAACCCACACAACCTACTTTAAGCAATCTAAACTTAATTCAAACTAATCTACACTAAAAAGTCAACTAATATCCTCCCTTGCGTCCAGTTCACAATTTCCAAAGCACACCCTACAACTAGATCTAGAAACCACACAAACATCACAATGCACTTAAAATCTAAAGCATGCAATTTTGGCCCTAAATCAAAGCTAGATTAAAATCAAAAACTTGTGCGATAGTACTTTTGAAAAAATTGTATAATCCAAGATTTGCAAGTTTTTTCTTTAGACCCAAAAAATGATAAGTCAAACGCATATGTTAAGCCTACAAATCAAAAACACAAAATCTACTTCACTAACCAAAAATTAAGAACAAATTGAGGGGAAAAAAAGAGAGAAAATATAAAACAGATCAAGGTGGGGAGAAGATCTCATTACCAGCCCAAAAAAAAAAGCCAAACAAATCTGATCGCGATGAATAAGGAAATGCTTAAATTGAAAATCTTAGATAAAAATTGGAGAAAAAAAATTGTAGATTAATAAAAATTTCTTTTGCACGCTTTATGATGACCACATTTTCTTTTTGTAAGCTATTGAAAATCCTATATTACTATCATTCTATTTCCTGAATAGATCCCACAAACATAATCTTAATGTTTTAAGATTACTGCTGGGAACAAATGCTTCTTTATTCTATTCCTCACTTATTTCCAAAGATAAAGTAGTAGTAGTTGTGTCAAATAAAAATTGCACTCAAGTCCTCTTTTTTTTTTGAAGTACAAAACAAGGACACCTGTCGCACCAGGCTCTCAAATTGATTTAAACCAACAAGTGCTTACTGCAACAAGTTACAACATTTGGTGCAACAAAGAGTGAGTGGTCCAGGTTTAGGCAGGTTTAACCAGGTCAAATCAAAACATAGAAGACAATATTGAAAAAAGTTGAGCAAAAAACCTAGTAAAGCGACTTACCGCGCTTGTTGCAACTACACATAAATGAGAGCAAGTCTACCAATTGCCAGTGCAACACACTGCAAGATTCATGTTGTATGTTAAATACATTAAGGTTGTGTTTGGCTGCATGGAAAAAATGAAAAAGAAGAGTCACATTGTCAACCTAGAATTGGGGCTAGTCAATAATATAACAAAAAATTTCAAGCACTATAATATCAGATTGTAAAGAATAAATGAAAGCATGAGATAAATTTGTGTCTCATGCACTACTGCACATAACAGAATGTTAGAAAAACTAGGAATATATGATTGAGATTTTGTGCCCTCTGGAAATGATCTTTCCTAAAACCTAGTACCAGATGAATCATAATTGCCGCCAAATCATAGAGGAAAAAATCTCAAATCTTGAAACAGCCAATGCCAGTCTATTACATATTTACAGAATCTTGTTCTTTTTTCCTCTCCACTGGGAAGAACATGAGGTAATTCCTCGGCTTCTAAGAAAAACTTTGATTTCTTCTCTCCCAACTCAGCAGAGTAAACCCAGCTGGGCACTTCCATAAGTTCATAAGCAACAGAAGAGTACAAGTTTTGGGGTCACTTGTTTAATATTCAAGTAATGCTTCGGGCAACTATTTAGTCTGTTGAGGCTTGATATGGTAACTGAGTGGTTTCAGAGTAGTTGAGACTCCATGCAAAAGGTTGAGTCTAGAGGCACACAAGTAACTATTGATGCTTGCATCTCTTGGAGAATCATCTGCTCAAACTTTTATATGCTTTACTTGCAGATAAAAGTGTTTGGGCTCAAAATGCCACCAGATCAGGTCTGCTTTACGCCTTTACCTGGTTGAAGGCAAAAAAGAATTCTAAAAGTCATGAATGACTAGCATTTCAACTGGGTGTATGGTGTATGCAGAATAGACAAACAACATGGAATGGTATTCATGTCAGCTTGTGCTTTGCCCACTGCTACACCTCTGCTGTCTCCTCCAGTCTTAGTCACTGCCTTCTCCCTTCATGTGCATCCATAATTGCCTTATTACTAAATGGATGATCTCCGACAGCAGATGCATACTATGTCCAGCTACAAACTCCAAAACTGTATTATCAATCTCAATGGCACTACAGCCAACTTCTTTCTTTGAACCAATCATCCTCATCATTTCTTTAATTTCTTCCACGTCTCTCCATCTTCCCTCCATGGCATACAAATTTCTCAACATAACATAGTTCCCATTATTATATGGCTCAATCTTGATTGCCTTTTTTATTACTCTCTCGGCCCTTGAAACATCCTTAGAGTAACAACATGCAAACAAAAAAGAGCTCAAAATGATGCCATTAGCTTCATAAGGCATGCTCTCTATCAGCTTTTCAGTTTCATCCAGAAGCCCTGCCCTCCCTAAAAGGCCAATCATACAGCCATAGTGCTCAATTTGTGGCCTAAGACCAAATACCTCCATTTCTTTAAATTTCATCATCCCTTCCTCCACTAGACCACTATGGTTGCAAGCAGACAAAACACCAATCATCGTTATCTCATTTGGCCTAAATCCATTGTGTATCATCTCAGAAAATGTCTCCAATGCTTCCTTTCCACATCCATTTATAGCAAAACCATTTATCATAGCATTCCAAGAAGCTGCTTCTTTCTTGGGAATCTTAAAGAAAACTCTTCTTGCCTCATCAATATTGCCACATTTGGCGTACATATCAACTAGCGCATTACAGACATTGGCCTCCCTATCAAGCTTCTTCCTCTGAACAAACTGGTGGACCCAATCACCCAAATCTAGGGCACCCAGACCAGCAATAGCTGGAAGAACACTTGCAATGGTAACTCCGTCAGGTTCAAATGGTGTATTCAATTGCATCTCACGAAACAGTCTCAATGCTTCAAGGAGTTGTTTATTTTGGCAACACCCATTAATCATTGCATTCCAAGAAAGAAGATTCTTCTCGGGCATGGCATCAAATAATGACCTGGCAGAATCAACATCACCATTTTCACAGTACCCATGAATCATAGTTGTCCAAGATACTACATTTTTCTCAGAAATCTCGTCAAACAAATTCCTAGCAGAACCTATATCACCCAGTTTGACATAAGCATCAATCATTGCATTAAATGCCGCTGTGTCTTTATCAGGCATTTGATCAAAAAGCATCTTCGCATTACCCGTATCCCCAGACCTTGCATAACCAACAACAACAGCCGTCCAAGAGACTTGGCTTCTTTCAGTCATTTCATCGAACAAGTCTCTTGCACATACTATCTTCCCAAATTTTGCGTACATATCAACCAATGCCGTCGACACAAACATATCAACGCAAAAACCTAGTTTCAAAACATGATTATGCATCTCTAGACCTTCCCAAATGGCCATGTCCAAACCACAGGAATTCGTCAACCAGGTGAAAGTAAAGCTATTGGGAGCAAAGCCTGTGTCCCTCCTGAGATCTCTGTAAAGAGTGATAGATTCAGGGAATTGGCGGATACCCACGTGGGCCTTGATCATGCAGTTACAAAGGAAAGCATCATCTCTGTGAGGCCTCCGGTCGAACACGCTTCGAGCGTAACAGATGCCGATGTGTGGGTCAGCCGCAGCCGCTACGGAAGAACAGGATGCGATGAATTTAGTGAGGAGACAGACATTGGTTTCGAGGGCGTTTCGGAGCATGAAGGCATGGATTTTAAGAAGCGAGGCTCTGGAATTGATTTGGTGAAGGAGGGAGAGGCATCTTCTCTCTATTGGGCTCCAGCGGCTTCGTTTTTCCTGGTCTCTCATGGTAGAATTAGACACTGCTCTTTTTCTTTTTGGGTCATTTTTCTGAAAGCACTGCATTAGATTTTTGAACATCAGTTTTATTAGCTATGTTTCAATTCTGCAATTGGGATGAATAGCGTCATGTGTTGGACAATCAGACAATGCACTTCTCTGCGAAGTGCGAACTAATCATTGCCAGATCAAGTTGGAATTGAATAAGAAAAAAAAAATGAATGAGGAAGATAACAAATTAAGCGACAGATTTAATTTTATTTTACTCAACTTCAGTAGAAAAGTGTAAAGAAATTTTATGGTGCTTTTGATTTCTCTGACAGGCTTTTACTCGGGGGGGTTTAGTGCTTTCCTGTTTATCTATTGTAATGGCATTTGTAACTACTTCGCAATTCTATAAATAGGGAAAAACAAATAGAAGGGAAATGATATTATTTTTGAATTGGAAAAATATTTAAAGAGCATTCTAACTTGAACTCAAGCTTTGTTGTATTTTGAATAGGAAAAACATTTTTATTAGAATTGATTCTTTGTGTAGAATTTAGAACTTATCAATTATAAGATGTCAAATTAGTACTTAAACTCATACAAGTGAGAGTTATATACACTAAAATTCTTTTGGACTCAACTAAGTAGGTGTAGACCAATAGATTCATATAAGTGGGAGTTATGTACACTAAAATCTTGTTAAACTTATTTAATAAAGTCTATGCCAACCCATACTTATTAGTTGTATAGTTTTTAAGTATTAAAATAATATCTTGTAATTGAAAAGTTTCAAATACTATATAAAGGAACTATTTTTTGTAAGTATTTCTCGAACAATTCATCCTAAGTCATATTTAAATTTCAGGAAAAATGTTATATTGTTGACCTTGATTTGGAAAGTACAATGTTCAAATAGTCTAAGAAGATTATATCAACATTTTGGCATTTTAACTATAAACTAAGTTGTTCAATTTTTCAACAAAAAATTTAGGTATAAAACCGGAAAGCAAAATCATCAAAAGTTTAGGTTTCATTTTTTTTTTTTAAATGTGTTAAAAAAACATAGCATAACGAGAAAAAGAAGCAATTTTAATGCTTTCCACGTAAAATAGTTTATTAAGATGGAATTCTTTTCATCTACAACGTGCTTAAGATCAGACCCAAAGGTGGAGTGGAGATTCCATATAACAAAGTGGCAACTCATGAGGGCCTGAGAAAATATAGGACAAGTAAAATTTTCTAGGAGAACAACACAAATTAGTAAAGCTTCAGCGGCTCAAACTCTAATTTCGTCCTGAATACCTACCTTAATACAATTCTATAAATTTTTGGATAAGGCAATATTTTGTCTTGATTACAATCAGGAAATCAAACTGGGAACGAAGTCAGAGTAAGGATGGAATGTGTATACTGTTTCCTTCAGTTGAGCCTAGGTGATTCTCAATCAGGAAGAGTCATTCCCAAAACGACCTTGCCCGAGATCAAGCTTTTGCAAATTCAACCATGCCCACCCATTAACTACATGTTTAGCATGCAACAATAGAATAAAATTGAAAAAACAAAAAAAATGAATCAAATGTATTACTTAATTTGATCATATTTTTTGTTTAAACTTTTATCCATTCTGCAAACCAAACATGTCAGGAGTTGAACATGAATTGTTTATATTTTTTCCAGAGACCATCAAAATTCACTTTTATTTCATTTTTTTCCCCATAAATACATTATTTTGGAGCAAAGATATTTAATCACTGTTCATGGTGATGCTGAAGTTCCAAGTCCTAAAAATGACAAAAAGAAGATATTTTAGGATGGCAATTTGCATGCGAGGATTGAAAGAAATCAAACCCTAAAAGGAGGGAAATAGGGCTTTACGGAGACTGTCTAAACAAGTGCAGTGGGCGTAGCAGATGCCAATGAAGGCAGTTATGCAGGAGACAAATGATCAGGGGACATGGAGGGACTTTTAGACTTAAAATGAAATTATGAAATTTCATGGAGCCAACTTGTACTTTTCTCATCTTTGACACATCAAAATGTGAAAATGTGGCACCAAATCCAAAATCCTGATCCTGTTCCAACCCCAACTCACCAATTTTCCCCCCCAATTTAGCCTGAATAGGCCCCTTGCCCAAGTTGAAGTTTCGAATCATAAAAAAATATAAAACAAATATATTGGACATAAAATAAGAAATTATGTGGCAAATATATAAATTTATAAAATATATATATATATTAAAAAAAAAAAAAAAGTAGAGACCAATTCCATTCTTTTCTTGCACATCACCCAAATCATTAATTTGGGCAACCTTCACAATTACCACAAATATGAGTTGCCATATGGAGTTCCTTCCCCAATGCCAGTGGACCAAACCCCACAAATCTGCAGCAACCTAATCAGCTTGCATAGGTAAACATTGTGATTCTACACAATATTGGATGACTTCATACCAAACGCTGCAGTAGTCTATTTTGCGAAGTAGTGATTCTACACATTCTTTGTAGTGATTCTACACATTTCCAAACTACAGTTCAAAAAATTAAACCACCACTCAAAATGAAACCCTTAGGCCATGCCCAGAAACCTGTTGCACCAAATGGGACGAGCTACAAATAAGGCATTTAGGCCCCTGACCGGAACCTGTTGCAGTTGCATGCACAGGTGGGGAGAGCAAGAAAGATGACATACATGCCACCAGAAAAATAGCATAATTGATCAGGACAGTCCCATGACCCTAGCCGTCCATGTCCATGCTGTTAAAGACTCCACAATGGGGCCTGCAGTACAAATGGCTAAGATCTTAAAGACTTAACCCTAACATTTCACATTGGCATAATCCATCAATTTGATTTGCGTGCTTCAAGGCTTAATAACTCAAAAGCTATTGGAAAAGATAACCCTAATCATGACACTTATAAAAATGCCAATCCATGTATTGGAAAGAACATGGCCACCACCTTTAAAGTAAAATGATATGTTTCCTTGCTATTTTTCTTGAGCATACTCATCCATCAATCCCTACAGCTAACTTAACTTCATCTGACAACAAACCAAAAGGTGCAGATAACTGCATAAATAACAAAATAACAATTGCAAATATTAGGAGAAAAAAATTCAAACTTTTTCTTCTCCATCATATAAGTTTCTGTTCCTTCTTGCACTTTCCTCTTCTTTTTTTTTTGGACAGTTTTGGGTACCTTTTCTCCAACACAGAAGGCATAAACTTGTCCATGAAGCACCTCTCAAATTCATCTACCAATCCCCATGCTAATTGAGCAAGTGTTTCATATCTGAAACAAAGGCTTTGATGCTTGACATCTAGGATGATCAAAAAATGGTCTCCATAACCTTGCTAATACATGGCAGAATGGTGGATCTACTACTAACCCCTGCAGGTACAGCAGTACCCTACTAGTCAGAAGCAGGCTTTTGGTTCCCACAACCCTTCCGATTACATATCGTTCGAAATGGATAGTTGAGGTTGTTACATTTGCTACAGGTCCAGCTGCCTTCTGGTACACCAGAATCTGACTGGTTTGGTCCCTACAAGAATGCATGCAAAACGAAACACTAAATAAATACATGCAATTAAGTATATGTTTAGGATTAGCTATTGTTTTACAAGCTGTGAAATGAACACACTGATACAGAGTTTGTGATCTCAAGCTGCACGTTCATGTAGAAGTGTCACAAGACTAAAGTAAAACTTGATATGTTAGCAGTAACCAAACAGTGAAGCACATTATTCATCATTTTCATTTGCACCATCTATGCCATTTATACCAGTGGCCATTCTGATGCTAACTCAAAAATTTCTTCCCCACCTCACCCACAAAACCTAGAACATTTTAACTTCAATATTAATCCAGTGGGATCATTTAGATGCAACTGGATGGAATAAATGATTTCTTTCCAAATCACAACAAAATATTTGGGAAAGTTTGTGCTATTGGGAATTTGGAAGGAGAAATAAGGATGTGATTTGTTAATTAGAAGAGAAGAATCCAATGTCCATGTGATCACTGTTTTTGGGACTGAAAGGAAGGGAATGTGATAGATTGAGCACGTGGTATCCTCTCAATAATGAAAATAAATTAGGAAACGATATATTGGTAGTCATACTTTTTTCAAAGTTAGAACTATAGTGTTCATCTTCCTCTAGCTGGCTGATTCAGGCTGTCATGCTTTACAAGACTGCCTCTGTAGTACTGGGGGATTTGTTTGGACTTTTCTGTTCCCTTTAGAATAATTAAAATGAACAACGGAACTTCAAAACTCACAACAACGTATACAAATTGTAAAGCAAATGAGGAAGACTTACAAAAGATGGTCTAGGGGCACCACATTTCTTCATGTTGCATGTGGTTCTAAATGCAAAGTTAACATTGTCACATTTGGGACAAACCCAATCCCCTTCAGATAAACCATCTGGCCCTGAAATTATCACAAGCAAAAGAGAGTGTGATTATAACATTCTAGATGAATATGGAATGGCCAAGGCAATGCGTTCTGTCCAAAGGAAACTCAATATATTACCTTCTAATAAAAAATAAACTAAATAAAAAATAATATAATTCTGGCTCCAGCAATCACATAAACAAGAGAAAATAATAAACAAAAGCCAACTCAATTTTGCGATGAACTAAATCCAGCGATGAGCAAAATATTGGTTATATACATACTACATCCAAGTCTGGGAAGGCACATTGCATTATCAATGATTAGAGCCAGTGTTTTTGAAGGATGTATGAGGCGCATCATTATAGTTTTAGCTCATTATTTCATCATAAAGGTATCAGAGTCCGTGTTTCCAAAGGCTAGCTTAAGCCAATGCTACAGTTTCACACTTTCTCCTTTAGACATAAGCCCATAGCAGTAGGCATGATTCAGCATACAGGTCTACTGCTCAAAGACTCACAACTGGATGGTGCTACATATGCTCCTAATATAACTTGTTTGTGTTTTGAGGGGGAAGTACATGCTTAGTTGATGACAGGGTCAGAAAAATGACTTAGCCATCAACCATGACAAAACTGGCTTTCTATTTAGCAACCAGCCTCAATAAATCATATGATGCAGTTATTTTCGTTTTCTAATATATTGACTTTGTTTTGTGGTTTTGGGGCTTTTATATTGCCTTGGACATTTTACATTTAGATCATAATTGTTCAGATTGAAATATTTTGTTTTCTTCGGTAGTTAGATCCAATTGAAGTCATTCCCCACAAAAAAATTGAAGTCCATCAAATACATTTAAAACAAGAAAATAAGGAAGAACTCTCTCTCTCTTTCTCTCTCTCTCTCTCTCTCCCCCCCCCCCCCTCTCTCTCTCTCTCACATATATATGTTGCCTTGAAAATTTTACATTTAGATAATAATTTTTCTGATTGAAATATTTTTTTCTTGGGTAATTATCTCTGATTGAAGTCATTCTCCACCAAAAATTGATGTCCATCAAATACTTCTAAAACAAGGTAAAAAAAGAAAAGAAAGACCTCTCTCTCTCTCTCTCTCTCTCTCTCTCTCTCTCTCTCTCTCACACACACACACACACACACTATATATATATATATATATCATTTTGTGCTATATATTCACACATACATTTTACAAACTGATTTTTTATTTAATGAATTTTTACTATGTTCATAGGTTAATTATTCCAAGCACAAAATGCTCATCTCTCTCTTGAGACCTTCTGTTGCCTTTTGGGCATCAAATCATCAATTGTCTTGCAACATTTGCTAGGCTTTTACAGATACTACAATAAAAGTATCACTTGCCAAATGAAAACGGAAAACGCTAAATGATAGAACTAGAAACTAAGAAGCTAATAGGAAAGTTTATAAACCATAATAAATCACCTCCACGACGTTTACGAGAGGCATTATTATCAGGAATATCTCCTCCAGCCCATGGAGATCCTTGAAAGCCATATCCATATCCATTGATGGTGGGCCCAGAACCATAACCCATGCCTGCAGCAATTAATACACCAATTATTCACTCAAAAAGGTTGAGAGAGAGAGAGAGAGAGAGAGAGAGAGAGGAAATTGTGCTTTAAAGGACACAAACATGAATTTGTGACATCCAGATTTTGAAGAGAATATGATCAACAAGGAATTAGTAGAACGAGTTGAATATAGATTATAGTTGTTTACAATTTTATCACATTCCGAAGATACGATGATACTGTCATGAGTATTGGATAATGAATTTCCTTAGCATTTCAAGTTTGTTTCAAAAGAAAGTAATATGAACTTTTACTTAAAACCCAATATGCCTAAAAATGTGGAAAAAGTAATATAGCTTTAATTCATGTGCAAATATGTGAGTGAAGTCACAGACAGGCATATGCACACCTGGGCATCATCATTTTGATGAGGTTCCCCCAGCCCCCCATCTTCCAAATCTTAGATACTTCAAGTTGCATTGACATATCCATCATAGACACTGATGCAAGCTTTTTCCGGCTTGGATCATCATAGCCCTATGGAATTGCTCTGTTGTTTCACTTTGAACCACAATGACCACAAAAATACGAGAACCGGCAGCATAATACAATGCTTAGGCTGATTCTTAGCTTGGGATATGATCTGTGGGACAACTACCTTGCTTCAAAATACAATTCACATATTGTCTTGTTTGAAATGATCCTTTTTAATTTTTAACAGCAAAAGAACCAACAACTTTGGTTGTCCTAGAATCTACAAGCCATTCACTATCATATACATTTACAATACAAATTGTTCAGTTAGGTGTCCGGGCTTTTCAAATCAACATCCAAATGGACTGCTGGAGTGGCTTTAACTGTACAGCATGCAACACCTTTTGACCTTATCTTGCATTTGAATGCTTTCAATCAAAAAAAGATTTTTTTTGTTTCCAGCAGCATTGTAACTTTTCTTAAGTTTGTACACACATATACTCCTTCCTCTTCACAGTCATCAAGATACAGATTTACGATAAACAACCATAACTAAGCACAAAAAAGATAAACTATGTTTGCTTGGAAGGCCACAGCACACAAGCTCGTGCATGCATACTTGCCCATGCACACCCATTACTGCATGAGCATGCACACACACACACACACACAGCGAGAGAGAGAATCCATTTACCTCCCAAATTTGCAGGTGGAAATGTAGTCATCAGACCATAAGGTCCATGGGCACTCCCAGGTCCACCGTAGTCATATCGCAGTCCAGGCAGGGGTACCGGGGGACCGTACCTGCTGGAGATTCCAAGTGGCATAGGTGGAACGGCTCCAATGCCTCCATAATAATAAGGTAGAGGATTATAAGGGCTAGTAATAGGGGCAGTCTGCAACACCCAGAATAAATTACTTAAATTGCAAGTTATAATCAAACATAAAGCAACTAAGCAAGACAGCCATAATAAGCACTGTTTTTGCCAAGTTTACTGGGGAGAATATAAAAAGAAGCCTATTAGCTTTGTAGGTATCAGATTAATAATAAACAAGTACCATATTTTATGTCTCTCTGAGAAAATGAAGCACAAACATGACACATACCGGTCTATCCACTGGATTAAAATGCAAAATTGCATGTGGTAACTTATAGAATTCAATTGGAAAACTCTTCAAGATTAATCATTTTATTTATACTGTCAGAGTTTTTTTTTGGTTTTGTATGTTTCAATGGTGGTTCTTAGAAAAGGTCAGCATATTCGGGTCTGTGGTTGATGAACTTAACTAGCCTGGTATTGATCAAATGAAAAAAACTATGCAAACTAACTATTGACTTTGCCCAGGTTTTTTAGAATGAAAATGGGAAGGTGATACACCACATACATGAGCACAGTGGAAAATCACAGGGTAGGTTCTTTGAAAGCTCTTTTTTAGGAATTTATTAAAAGGAGGAATATACAAGGGGAAGAAGAAATCCTCCTCAATAAAAGAAAGAAAGTTTATAAAAAACAGAAAAAAAAAAAAAAAAAAAAGCAAGAACAAAACAAAACAAAACTATAACTCAAAATGCCACCATAAGACTAGCAAAGCCAACCAATCCCTTTCAATATCAGAAAACCTCACTCCTCAAAAACAACCAACAGAAAAACACCTAAGTGAGGCAAATAATGAATCTTCTCCCATAACAAAGATAAGTTTAGCTTTTCCCCATAAATAAACAAGCATTTTGTTCGAGTCATAAACCCCACAAAACTGCAAAGAACACAGAAATTCACAAAGCAAGAGCAGCGTTCCTTTTACCAAAACCAGAAAAAGAAGTCGCTAGCAAATCCTACTCTGACTGTGGACAAACTCAATTTTCTCCCAAAAGATAAAAAAGCTTGTTCCATGTATTCCAAGCAAATGAGCAATGCATGAACAAATGTGATGATGTTTTGGAACTATCAAGACAAAGAGCACAGATATTGGGAGATATTGCCTTTGATAATCTGCAAAAAATTGTTGGTGTTAACTCTATTAAGAACAACCAACCAAATAAAGCCTTGATCTTTGAGGGATCTTTGGCCTTCCAATAATTTTATAGAATGGAAAGAAAATAATAGCATTAATCAAGTAATCAAAAAAATATTTGCAAGAATAAATCCCCGAGGGCCGAGCCTAAAGACCACGAACTACTATCCTCCCTAGAGGAAGGAAAGCAATTCTCCAATAATATTGATAATAAAGACAACTCTACAAATGGAAATCCCAAGAATACGAATGACCTTCAAAATTAAAAAAGAAGGAAATAACCTCATTATGTCCCTGAACTTAAACGATAAAGATGAGGAAAATAATTTGACAAAGCAACATTATCCACCCATCACGAAAATGAGTCCGAGAGCCATTACCCTATAAAAAATTAGTATGCAGAATAAAGAGCGGGGTACATCTGAGCAAAACACCTCCATGAGCTTCCCGAAAAACATCTATACCTAAATTAGGATCCCACCCATTCAAATGTAATCCAAATTTATTTTTAATGGCATTATGCATGAGGGAGGACTCCGCTAAGGAAACCACAATAACCATTTTTGCCAAAAGAGCAGTGTTTTAAGACACCAACGTACCAAGACCCAGACACCCTCAATCTAGACCTGCAGACAATCTTTAACAAGATGATCTCTCTAATCCCTAAAACCCCAGACCAAATGAAATATCACATGATCTTCTCAATCTTATTGCCTATCCCCCATTAGAATCTAAAAAATAGACAAATGACAAAGAGGGACCTAGCAAGACAAGCCTAAATAAGAGCAACGCGACCCCCTAGAGAAAATAATGCCCCCTTCGACCCATCCAAATCTTAGAAACTCTCTCCATCGCCAGGCCCCAGTAAACCACAAACTAAGGATTTACCATATACCACTAAACATGACACCTAGACAAGACAAGGGGCCAACCAAAAAGACCACAACACACCAACAAAGCCAACTCCAAAGACCTACTAAATGTCAAACTAATGGATGCTAAACCACTCTTTTCCATATTAATTTTAAGCCCCAAAATATTGAAGAAGTCAAAATATCCAAAAAGAGTCTTTCTTATCACGAAGAAAAAAGAATACCCTTCTCACTCTTCCTACGAACCTCCTCCACTACCTCATTAGCAACAAAAATAGAATCCACAATTTGCCTACCCCCTACAAACACACTTTGAGCCTTAGAAATAGTGTCATCAAACACTGCACTCAACCTATTAGCTAGTAAGTTTAGCAATGACATACACGCTAGTCACTAATGACTAAACTAATAGGTCTTAAATCAGCAATCATAAGAGATCTATTCCTTTCAAGCACCAAAGTGATGAAAGTACAATTAATGCTCTTGCTCAAGATCTTATAACAAATTTACAGTAAATTTCATTAAAGACCTTTAACAAACCCATACTAACCACACCTCAATAATCTTGGGAAAAAAAAGCCATATTAAACCCATTTGGACCCAAAGCCTTATCTCACTCCATCTTGAGCACAGTTGCCTTCACTTCCTCCTCCTTAAAAGGTCTTTCCAACAATCTCACATGACACCTAGAAATGGGATTTTAAACCCTCAATCATAGGGCTAGAAAAATCATCCTCCAAATAAAGATTGGAAAAGAAATTAGTAATCTCATTTGCAACCAAACTAGGATAAAAAATAACCTCATCTTCTCCCAAATCCAATTCCTTCATCATGTTTTTTCTCATCTTCCCATTAGCCAATCTATGCAAAAATTTTGTATTAAAATCGCCTTCTTTAGCCCATTTAAATTTTGCCTTTTGCCTCCAACTCCTTTCCTTAAAAATCAAATCCTCCAACTAATTCTTCAACAAAACCCATTCAGCCTCCTCACTCTCCAAAAGAATAACACCTTCCTCTTTCTATCTAAAAAACCAACTCATGCATAATGAAAGCCTTCTTAGTCCTAATATCACCATAAGCCTCCCTATCCCAAATCTTCAAAGACTCCTTAAGACGCTTAAGCTTCCTCATAAACCTAAACCCTGCCCAGCCCTTCTTTAGATCCACAACCCAAGAATCTCTAACCACAGAAGGAAAATAATCATGATCAAGCCATATATTTTCAAACCAAAAAGGAGAGGAACCCACTTCACCATTAGAACATTCCAACAAGACAAAAAAACGATCAAATGAAGGTCTAGACAACAATTTGGAAAAGATTACAAAACTCATCCTCCTAATAACTGCAGAATAAAAAACATGTCTAACCGACTAGCAACAACTCTCTCCCCACCCATAGACCAAGAAAAAGGGCATTACCCAATGGCAAATCCATCAAACCACAATCCCTAATAAACCTATCAAAATACTGCATACTTGAAGAAAACCTGCTTCCCCCTTTTTCTCCCCTAGGAAACCTAAAAACATTGAAGTCACCACCTACAATCCATATAGGGGACCAAAGCCTAAAACCGCATATGCCACACAACTACTCTAAGAAAAAAGACTAAAAAGTGGGTCTCAAAGGACCATAAACAAACTTGACCCACCATTGACCTCTACCTTTAATATCCACCATAAAGGGAGAAGAACCCAACAAGACTATCAATTTTAGTAAAGAATTGGGTATCCCAAACAACAAGAATGCCCCTCGAAGACCCCTGAGAAGAAATAAACTCCCACTCCTTACACCAACACCCCCAAATACTCTTAACCACCTCCCACCTACATTCTCTAATTTAGTTTCCTTAAGTAAAACTAAATAAGGCGAATGCCTAAGGAACACTTCCAAAATTAAACCCCTCTTCCTAAAATCTCCTAAAGCCCTAACATTCTAACTAATGAGCTTCATTTAAACCCCCCCCCCCTTTTTTTTTTTCACTCCCCACCTTCTCCTCTAACCCTCCCATAATTAATAGAAGAGGCTAACTTACTAAGTTCCTTTTGAACTTTTTTTTTTGTATTTCATAAGTTCTAAGACTAACTCCCATCTTCACCTCATGGCCAGCAGGACTCACTAACTTTAAACCCAAATCCTCTTGGAGCTTTTCCACATCTCTTTTGTCTCTAAAAGACCCAAAGGAGTAGTAGCAGTGACATCACCCTCACTGGAGTCCTCCCCTTGGCAAGTTGGCATACAACATCATTAAAAAAAATAAAATGAATGAGGATGGAAAAAATACCTCTCTGAGAACAAGAAGCTCTCAGATCCTTCAACAGAAGAACATTAACATCGTCAACCACCCTCTCAATAGGCATGGAATCCAGAAATATCAATGGGATTAGGCTCAAGATTAGAAGCAATGGCCAAAGAACCCTTTCCCATCAAGTCTCTTACTTTGGTATCAGTGTTCCTCAAATGGTAAACACTAGTATGTGCTTCTTCACAGAGCTTTATTGGACTATCTTTCCCATATTCTTGTTAATGGAACCAAGGAACATCTTCCAAACTAATTACAGCATTTGACTCATTATCGGTCTCATTCGCAGAATCAGAATGTGGGATTACAAACAAATTATCCTTCCAAAAATCCCATTCTCTACCAGCAATAGATCTATTATCAAGACATTTTCATATTCACACATGCTTCCCATATCTTCATCTAAAACAGAAGAAAAATTACCTTTCAAACCAGACACATCAAAAGAATGCAACCCATTTCTTAAATTAGAAAGCAAAGTGATACAGGGGCAGCATCAAGGTTCTGCAACCATGGAGAAATTAAAAGAGAAGAAGGAAGGGGAAGGGAGGAGAGAGGAGATACCAGGGGGGGAAACTCACGAGTCCATCACCATGAATAGAGTCATCTCGTTCCATAAGAAAGGAACCAGCAGTACGCTTCAACTTGGTGACTAGAAGAATTCATGATGGCATAAACGTATACTTCTTTTGTCAATGGAGAGAGAATAAGAATTCTCATATCCATCATGCTTCACCCTCCTATCAAATAACCATGGTTGGCCCAAAAGAATGTGACAAATTTTGAGGAAGGATATCACATTGCACTGTCTCCATAGTGGAACCAAAGGGAGGGGAGAGGACATACAAGGGGGAAAATTAACGTTTACTTCAATTCAAATCCATTAACATTGCCTCCAACATGGCTTTCATACATTATTTATAAGAAAGCCTCTAAACAAATGAAATTACCCACATATGCCTAAAACTACATTATATTACAAACATACCCCTAGAATACACAATGACTACAAACAAGCCCCCAACATAAATAATCCTAATAAGCAACTACACACACATACTTAAACAACTAAATAACTAAGCACATTTGGGTTTCAGACCCAGTAAACCATTCACCCTATTCTTTGACATAGGCCTCCTAATTGGGTCGAAATGATCCATCCAAATAGCCGCTTCTCGTCCTACATCACAAATAAGAAAGAACTCTTTAATAAGAACTCTCGATTTGGCAATATATCTTTAATCTCTTTCTCTTGATCATTAAGAAGTGAACCAAGAGCTTCAAGCTTCTTTAAAGCGCATGGAGATTCTGGGCCTAAACTTTGTAGAGCTAAAAAAATTACGTACGCCTTTCTTCTCACAAATGGCTTCAGCACATAAATTAAAGCCCATAGTGCACTTAATTTGATCCAACTCAAATGCCATCTGTGCACTTCTCTTTTTTGGGTCTAAGAGAAATTTAAAAAAAAAAAAAAGTTGAAACTAGAAAACCAAGGAACAAATATTACAAAACAGCTATACTCAATCAAAGCAACCCAGTCCTGTAGTAGATTTGATAATGAGAAATGCAAAAAGAAATCATTTGCCGAAACTCTAAGCAACGCGAGAAACACCACCATACCAAAGCGAGTTAAGAGGAGGATCGAAGTTCTTAAAGGTTCTAGGGCGTTTCTCTCCAACTAAATACAGCCAAAGTTGGCCACTGCCATAAACCCTCTCACTACTTCCCCTTTCTAAACGCCTTAAACAGTACAAAATGCCTCTACAAAGGACAAACAATAGTTTTAAAAACCAGCATGTAACAGCCATTACATAATGGTATCGGTGGCTTCCATGATTGCTACAAGGCAATATCCCGGAGGTCCTCTAATTCACAACCACAATGGCTGTTACGGCACCGTAACTGCTGACTGCTGTTATGGGCTGTTACAGAATTACAGTGTTGAACTGACGGAAGTTTTAGAGTCTCTCTTTTTTTTTTTTTGCATTTTTTTCCTCTTTTTTCCCCTTTATTGAAGCTTAGAAACTCAATTTTAAGTTGATTTATTTTTAGTTGGTAGTTTTTTTATAAAATATATATATATATTGGATTTGTTTTCCCTGATTTTTAGTATGCATTTTTTTCAATAACTAGCATTCAAATAAATCCAACTTTTTCTTTGATTAAATTAAATATGTATGTATCTTAAGTTTTTTCAAATTTTTTTGTGTTTTTATGCCTAATTTAGAGACAAAAATGCATTCCTTTTCCACGCAGTTTCATTCTCGTTTAACATATGAACATTATATATATATATATATTGCCTATTTGGATAACCGAATTTCATTAAAGACTACAAAAGTACAAAAGATCGCACTCTATATTTTATATTTCTTTATATTTATGATTTATCAATTTAAACTTCACTATAATCAATAAAGGATTAAAAAGTAGCAAATGAATGCAAGATGACATCTGATGCTTGTAGTATATGCCATATTTAAATTGATTAGAATGTACTAAAAAACATTTGAAGCGTTAGTTTTATAGGATTCTGGTATCAAAACATGTGAATCTATATGTTTTTAACAAATTCACTAATGCAAAAAATAAATTCACCAACGTTACCCATTGGGGAGCTTCTGTGACAACTGCAACGTCACATTGTAACAATTACCATTACATTTACTGTTACCGTTATTTAAACCATGAAAAGGAAACACCCAACTCTCTCCAAAAATGCCAAACAATGTACTCCAGAGGGTACAAGAACAATGACAATGTAAGAACAGTGTGAGCAGGTCTTTCCACTCTTAAAACAGCTAAGACGCACATCAGGCGAAAAAAACCTGCCAGCTCTCTCTTTCTGAAGCATGTCACTGGTATTAATTTTTTCAAAGATTGCTGTCCACAAAAAAGCCTAAACCAGAGTAAACCTTAGGAGGGGCTTTGGCTTTCCAAATGAAAGAGTGAGGAGCATAAAGAGTAGTATATATTTTAAGTTATTGTTCGTAAACACCTGACATACATATAATTGCAATGCTTGTAAACTTTTTTATGTAATATTTTAAAATTTATAACAATGTTGTCCCTATTACACTCAAGAAATTATAATCTATATGTAGCCATAAAAATGACCGCAAAATGAAAACATGGGCCAGATGCCACACCTAATGTTGTTCGTTCTTTTCTATGCTAGACAAAGACAATGATATCAATGTTAAAAATGTTGCACAACCAATCATATTCCAAACTTGTGTCAGACCAACCCCCCCCCCCCCTCCTCCCAAACCCCACATTGGCAGGAACTATACAAATTTTTTTAATTTTGCAGCGAGCTTCAGTTTATATATTCTTAATAAAAGATGTTAATAAGCTCTGATTTGTATTCTTGTATTTTTATTCCAAATAATATATTCGTGCCTTGATTTTTCTCCAAAAAATTGCTAGAAAGAAGGGTTTTCTAATTCAGAGTTTGTTTGGGGCTTTGGTTTCTTATCCTCTCCTAAACTGAGACTTTTTTCCTCTTTCTTAATATATTTCTTTCACCATAAACCAAAAAACAAAAACTTGAAAGAACTAATTTCTAGAATCTAAAGGTGTATTTAATATTTGTCTTTCGCCTATGAAATTTGTTCAGAAGCTCCACCACCTGATAACAACAAACAAACAAAACTTCTGGGTGACAAATGACACACTTGGAAATAATAAAAAGCACCACTAACATACTGGAGTGGTTGGTGGTCGAGGAGCACCACATTTTCCGCGGTTGCAAACAGTTCTGAACCCAAAGTTCACGTTTCCACATTTTGGACAAGTCCAGTCTCCTTCATTCCGTGAAGCTGGCATGGACAAAAGATGCTTTTAGAAAAATTGAAGTGCATAAATGGTAAATGGATTGTATGACTAAAAGATAATAAAAAGTTTAGGAATAATGGAAACCATATAGACAGAAATTCTCTCTCACAATTGTTTCCAGGAAAGTAACCAGTTACCACTAATTTAAATATATCCAGTAACAACAAATCTCCACTATCACAATCAGTTGCACCTAGGTGACTGGGTCAGTAATTTGATTCCAAAATTTCATAGAGATGAGGACTTCACTAAATCCCCAACCAAGCAAGGAAAACAAAAGGCCTATAAATTATGAGATACAAAATAGATCATTACAATAGTACCAACATTGCCTTGCAGGAAGTGATCCACAAATGTAGATAAGCCTAGGCTGACATCAACTTAAATAATGTCAGAATGTTGCTGGCCTTTAATACTTGGCTAAAAGTTAACAACCACCCCTCTCTCTCTCACCAGAATGCTTCTTGCAGTGATTGTCCAACACAGAACACAACTGCCCATCAATTATATTATATTAAGTTATTAAAGAAAAGAGAAGACTCCACCAACACCCCCCCCCCCCCATCAACAGAACATTTCTTGCTGTGACAGTCCCACACATGTTACGCTTCCACCTGTCTAGTATTATATAATATATTAAGTTATTAACAAAAAGCAGAATAGTATTATGGCTATATTTCTAACTAATAAGCTAAAAAAAAATCCTCAATGAGTTGCAAAAGAACAACCCAGGTGAAAAAGCATAATCCGCTCAAAATAATTCATTCTCGTCCCCAAGGGGGCATGCATTAAATCTTGGCATTTCAATGGAGGTTGATGGTTCAAACCAAAAGAAATGGGGGAAGGGATGTAGGCAGGGAGACGAGCTACCTCCCACAGTCCAGCCCAGTGAGAACCTCCAATGCAATCGAAAAATAACGTATTTCATTTTTAACTAAGTGATGAGATGTGAAAGTCAGCAAACATAAACATTTAAGAAACAGCCCCAATAACTTGACGCTGCTTATACTACTACCCAAAATCAATAAAGCGGAGAGTAAACTCATCCAGGAATTCTAAACCATCTCTCTCTCTCTCACACACACACACACAAGCAATTCTAAAAAAATTTCAAAATAAAATAAAATAAAATAAAATAAAAGCAGAAACGATATAACAGGGAAATAGAACAATTAAACTTACAATCGCTCCGGGACCGTTTTGATCCGAATGAGCCACGGTTATCCACCTACAAGGTTAAGATTAGGGCAATAAATACAGCTTCACCAATAAAGAGAATACAACGATGGAAAAAAACAATCAAGGTCAAAATTAGCACAGGTATAGAGATGCAATCGAAGGAGACAATAGAACAACATAAAGGATTGTCATAGACACTGAAATGCTACATTGCATCACAAGATTCACAGCTTCAACAAAATTATGATAATCGTCATACAGAGAGAGAGAGAGAGAGAGAGCACTGACCTTGCTAGAAGCCATCAGATGAGCCTAGAGAAACCAGAGGGAGAGAGAGCCAGAGGGAAAGAGGCAGCTGCGACTGCGAGGCTGCTGCCGTCCGTCTGCCTTTATTTTGTGACGATGAAAACTAAAGCGAAGACTGCAGAGGGAAGACGTAGTTTCATTTTTATGCATAGCACTCCTACGGTACTACCCCCTCCGGTAACAGCAACTCGTGGATGTGTACAGTGGAAAAGATGGACCGTTTATCGTAATAAACAGTGGGCTCCACCTGATGTGGACGGTCGCGATGAGCTGTCCCCAGCTCCACCACCGCAAAACAACAAAACCCTTGATTTGTAAAATGATCAACGGTCTTTCCGTTCGCATAATGAAATTTATTATTTTATTTTATATTTTTTTTGTTAAATCCTCTTTTCTAGTTTATTCTTATTTCATTTAATTTCAGTATTTATTACATTCTCTAATAATAAAATTAAGAGAATGGAATAATATTTATTAATTATATTTATAAGTAGAGATATAAAAATAAATTTATTTAAAAATTATGAATATTAATTAATAACATATATTTTCCATCAACACCCTTGAGTTTTCCAAAGTTGAACTCCATCCCTTCTTTTACTCAAAATTTCCTTAAGATTTAATTTTATTAATGAAATTTATCTTCTATTAGTTAAGAGTTCAACCATTAGGTTATAAAAAATAAATAATAAAATTAATTATCTATTAGTCAACTGTTAGTCAATCATTAAGTAAACAACCTAAATAACGTTAACAACCTAAAAAAGATTAAGAAATATCAACGAATTAACTAGCTAACCCTGAATTAATCAACTCAAAATTGTAAGGACAATCAATTAAATAAAATTTGAGTTGCTTTTTTATCTATTTATTAGTTACATTTTATGCACAAGCTAACTAATATTCATTTTTCAAATTTTAATCTTTGAACCATGAACTTTGAATATTTATTTATATTTTTTTCTGACACTATGTTTGATAAGTTATTACAATTTAAAATTATTATATTATATTTTATTTATTTTTGAGAAGTGATTAGACGATTAATTAGCATGAAAATTGTATATAACAAACATTTCATAACATTGTAATTATCAAACTTTGTTTTTATGATTTGTTATTATTCATTTGTTTCTATTTATGCTTATTGGACACGTTGACTCAAATAAATACCAATTGGATCAATTAACCTATAAATCGGTTAGATGTACAATTCACTTACCAACTTGATTTTCAAAATATTATATTTTAATTAACAAATCTTTCCAACTTAATTCATTAAATTGATGTCATTTTCTTAGTTTATCTTGTTTTAGTTAAATGAAAGGGTAAAAATGTCATTTGATTAAAGTAAAAATTATTTTCTACCTAAACTTAACAGTTAACTAACTATTGACAATGAAAGGTTCATTTTGTCCACATAATTAAATTTCGGTGTGTTTTTTTTATAGTTTTCAAAAATTCAGAGAAATGTGGTATCATATCTAAAAAAATCAAGAGATGTTATTAATTTTACCCTATATTTTTTAGTATTAAAAATCTTTTTACTATGAAACTACTAAATCTAGACAATTGTACAGAGTAAATAGTGAAAACTTTTGACTATCTTATTATTTGTTTAAACAATAAAATCAGTTTACTTTTTCCTATTTTAGAATTTCAATCCAAAAATAATTAATTGATAAACTAATAGATTATTACACTTATTTTTCCACATATTCTTGACTTACTACCTTCTCCAACTCTTATTTGCTTAGTTCAAAAAAACCTTTTTTTAAGAGCTTTAATATTTAGTAAGGGTCTTGACTCAAGATTAGGTGATGACCTGACTATAGTATCGAAGTTGTTCTGGAAAAGGTCATTTAAGATGATTGAATTCCTTTGGTAGTTGGTGGTATGAGTGGTGAGGATGAATTTAGAAACAATGAAAAAAGTATTGACCCAAAGTAACAACATAAGTGTGCAATCACTAGCCAAGTAAGAAAGGTGTTGTATGGATTTCTTGTAGCGCCCCGACCCTCTAGGTGGGTCCGGAGTGCCACTAAACATACATAACATACATCTCTTTGATACCATACATATACAACCCGCCCAGCAAGGGAAAAACGAGTGTTCCATACTGATCTGTATAAACATACACAACGGAAAACATACATCCTCTAAAAAGTTGTCAAAGTATCTAACTGTTTCATATATACATCCATACATAACTAAAAACATAATCTACTATTACAATTCCCAAAAGAGACAGACATTTTCTAACATCTTACCGACTCTGGTAAGGACTGTCTACTGTCTAAACTCAGTCCGACAGAACGCTAGGCTCGATCCCTCGGAAGACCTGAAACAACATTTATATGTTAGGGTGAGACATCTCTCAGTAAGACAGATTATATTATCATCAGTGTGTGGATAGCATGAGAATTCGTATGTACATACACTATTAACATTTAAATACATTTAATTGGCATTTTAAAATCTGTGTTGCTTTATAAATCTAAAAATACATACTGCTTGCTTAATATAGCCCTTTCTATAGTAAATATGCCCATACAAGCCTAGAAGATACAACCTAGTCTGTAGAACTAGCGTCGTCACGCACGTTCACATACTCTACTCTGACATTGTTCCCCTCATGACGGGTTGTGTGGCGCAAAGGCAGGACCTAACATATAGCCGACCGACTATAGTTAAGTCAATATCTATAGTAGTACGATGGTGCCTACCCGTACCCGAAGATGCTACCCACGTAGAGTCATTCGGGATTACTGCGTCAGATGGAGCCCCAGAATTACTACATCGGGGAATACTTTGCCTAGGTCACCAATCGTCTTTCCATATACACACTCTAAGACGTGTGATTGCACCTCTCTACACATATGGCCCCAGCACCGTGCTCATGCATATCTCTGATATACACAAGGCTCTAAAAGCATATATGTCAATTTACATCATAATAAAACTGAAACATAATTCATTTCATAAAACTATAATCATTATTCATTTCATAAAACTGTATAGGACATCACCTGTACAAAATTATGTTAAAATATATGCTAGATACTATCTCAATAAAAACTAGCATATCATATCTATCATAAACTGGTTCGGTAAAAACCGACATTTCATAAGCTCGGCATTTAGTAGTCTTATATCATCTCTTGGCATATAACTATCATATCTCATATCTCAGCATATAGCCATTACATTTCAATATTACAAAAAACCTGCTCATTTAATGTTAATTAAAAACTATACTCATGCCACCCAATTTTCATCTAGTAACTCATAAATAAATCATCTGCTCGAGAACGTAAATACTGTTGTTAAAACTGGGGTATGAATATCTCTAGGTTGTTATTTTACTAAATATAGATATATAGATAAATACGGGAAAATGGAGATAATCAACCTTACTATCTTTGGTTGATTTTAAAACAAGCCTATGGTTCGAAATAACAATTTCCCAACCAGTGAAAATGTTCAGAAAGTCTCATACTATACTTTAAAAATATCATATTTAAATTTGCATGGTTGGTTTCGAAAATAAAGTCGGTTAATTGAACCCTAGGCTTGGAAACCCTAGAAAAGTCGTAACTATATATATAAAAACCATTTTAACATTCCATTCGGTTAGAACTCATAAATAATTGACATAATATAATCCCCTTACCTATTTCCCGAAAACAATGGGCGTGGGTGTGTGTGTGTGTGTGTGTGTGTGTGTGTGTGTGTGTGAGAGAGAGAGAGAGAGAGAGATTTAGTTTTCTTAATGAAAAAGCAAACAAAATTTCCTTTTATAGCCCCCTTGACCCGGTCAAATTCGTTGACGAAGTGGCACCTTCGTCGACGAACCACAAAAGGTCGTTTGTTGACGAAAGAAGGGCTTCGTCAACGAACCTAAACTTGATATTTTCGGACGTTTTGGATCTCTTCGTTGACAATGCTTTAAATTTTGGTGACGAACCTCAGAAGGGCCTTCGTTGATGAGAACTAGGATTTCATTGACTTCTCATCGACGAAGCCTGTTGTTCCTCTTTAAAATTTTCCTTTCCCCTTTTCTTATAAAATTTCAAGGTTCAGGTCTCTACATTTTTTCATGTATATTACAGAAAATCCATTTAACATATTTAATATCTAGAAAATTAGCACATGTATGCATAGGGGGTAGGACCCTTATATTAATTTCTCCAAATATTGCAACTTCAATCAGAATATATATAGACATACAGAAGTGTGCAAGTAAGTATCTTAGTTGCTTGTAATTGAATTTGTGAGCATAATTGAACTAAGGATTGGTAGCATGTGTAATGCCCCGACTCGCCACGTGGGCCTGGAGTGTTTCTATACATACATATCATACATATCTCTGATACCTTACATATACTATCCGCCCAAATAAGGGAAATCGGGTGTTTCATACTGATCTTCATATTCATGCACAGCGAAAAACATAAAGATACATATATTTTCTAATAAAACTTATAAGAGTTTCTAATTGTTTCCTCACATACATCCATACATACTAAAACATAATCTACTATTACAAACCCAAAAAGGTAACCTGGCCAAAGCCCAGCACATATACAGGAACTTACATAAACTATCAAAACATTATACCCAAAATCATGTAGGACCTGAAATAAGATTTGTATATTGGGGTGAGACACTTTTCAGTAAGGGTGATCAAGTTAATATCAGTGTGTGGGCAGCATGCTTTTAGTGCTTTCAGAAAGCATTCATTCTTCATATAATCAAAAATAGTTGTCTTAACATCATACATACATATACAGTTGGAAATACTCATTTCGTTTTCCTAACATAAACACTTCATTCATTTCATAACACCATCATTTACATAAATGTACAGATATGCATAAAAGACACCTCCTGGGACTAACGCCATGTATAAACCCCCGTGGTTAGGCTTGTGCTACCCGTAGGCTAGACTAAGCATGGGGTGATCAACCCAGACAAAGTCAACATTCATTCGCGTCATAACTTCGACTACGCAGGTATCCGCAACGTACTTGCATGCCCCGATTGCCCTACCATGTCTTGAAAGTCCAGCCTTCCAAGTATGGTACACCCTCTAACGAGGCTAATCGGCATAGATCGCTACACCACTCTTGCAGTATAGTGTGGCGCACATGGTCACATTTATAAATCCTAGCAACGGTATCGTGCTCCTAACATAATGGTCCATCAGAGTTCCTAAAGCATATCGTGTAATTTAAGTAATAAAATCATATTTCATAATCATTTCATATAAAACTTGACATGTGACTTCGGCCCTCGACCGTTATATCATACCCGGCTCACAGCCGTTAAACATATACCTAGCCCTCACGGCTGTAAACATCATCCTGTATTTTCACAAGCAGTTCCAGTATATTTTGCAAATAGTTCAATATTTCACTAACATTTATCATTTCAGTTATAACATAATACATACATAGTATTCACCTGCTACACAATCTCGTGTACTTTAAACATAACCCGTAGGCAACCATGAAAATGTAGTATTTATGGTTTAAAAACATAAAATCAGCCTTCCCACCGTTCGTTTGTACTTAAAGTAGGATATCATATATCTTAGGTTTAAAAAATGACCTTTTGAACCGTCGATTTTTGGAACCTCAACTGAAAACATAAATACACTTACTCCATAAACATTTCGTACAGTTCAACGAGATCCTACGAGCTGGAAAAAGGGAGAGAGAACCGAGGTGCACTAGCAGAGAGTTCCCGCAGCTAGAGAGTGAGAGAAAATTGAATCTGAAATTTTAGACAGAAAGGAAGAGAGAGAGAGAGTTGAGAGTATATATAAAAAATACATAATTAACTCTTAAGTAACTTAAAATATCTCCTCCAAGATATATATATATATATATATATATAAATATCTAAAAATATCTCTTCTAAGATATTTATATATATAAATATCTACAAATATCTTCTCCAAGATATATATTATTTTATTTATTTATTTATTTATTTATTATTATTATTATTATTATTATTATTATTATTATTATTTATTTTTGTTCAGGTTACTACAACATGACTAGTTGCTATTATTCCTCTATTTATATGGAGCATTTAAACAACTTCCATGCCTTCTCAATTTTCTATAGGCGTTTGTTATCAAATGTTACAAAGCAAAATACTTCTTAATTATAATCTTCAAAATGGACCAACAACTTTTCTTCATTCTCCTCATCAAGAGTGTTGAACAAAATAATGCTTGTTGAACAATTGCAACCAATTAAAGAAGTTAATTAACACCTTTATTTCCTTTATAGGGTGTGGTATTTTCATTCATTTTTAGGCGATGTAAGCAACAAAATCATTTGCTTTACTTTTCCCTTCAAGACATTATTATTATTATTATTATTATTTTTGAAATGACGGTGTCTGAAACCCTTTGGACACTCGATTAATCCACCCGAATAATGGGTCCCCCTCTCTACCCCAAGACTCGAACCCTAATCATTTAATTAGAAGTGTCTTGAATTTACCACCAAAGCAACCCTTTGGAGGGATCCTTTCATAACATTATTGCATATCAACTCCTAAAACAACAATAGCTTCCTTGACCATATCATTGAGATTGTTATTAAGCTTCCAATTTCTTTTTCCCTTCTTCTAACTTTCTTGAAATGGAGTACTTGAATTGAGTAAATGAGACTAAAGTGGGACTGACAACAACATTGTCATTCTTGAGCTCTTTTTTAGTAACTTCTTAGTCAAAACATCATCTATCTAACAATATTTTATAAATTTTCTCTCGTGGTACTATATTTTTTAAATATTTTGTACAAAAAATCATAATAAGAATATATATATATTCTAAGTATTTTTTTGTAACTTTACAAAACTAGCATTTAAAAGTTAGTACAATGTTAACAAGTTTATAAAAGTGTTATGAAAATTATAGCTTACATTGCACAAACTAGTGACATTACTTTTGAAATAAGCATCCCCAAACCATTTTTTCCACACTCATACTTCTCCTTTCACAATCTCATCTAAAGCCACCATTTTTTTTCTTGTTCTACATGCCATGAACAATGTTTAAATCAAATCATGATATTTTCATCTTAAATTATCAATGTTATGGTTTGGCCTTAAGACCACACCAAAGTAATTTACTCTCTTATGACTTCACAACCAAGCTTCTCAACGTAAAATTTCACCTTAATACCACAAAACCCTAATTTTTAAAATGTTCTCACTTCGTATATATATAATTTTATTCAAGACTTATATTTTTATGCTTTACTAGTTGATCCTATAATACTTTTACATCATTACAATTTATGATTTATGGTTCTCAACCTTGATGCTAAGTAAATTTTGCAAAGTCTTACATCATATGTAGATATCACCATTATAAAACTATGCGATCAAGTAGACTAATTGAGGATAGATGAGTATAATAATCGAGGATAAAACAAATTGAATAGAATAATTGGGGATAGAACAAACAGTTACTTGTGTTAGATTCTAAACTTCTAAAAGTTGATTTATCTCATAGCATAAACAAATCGTTTGAGTCATTATTTTTTGGTAATCAAAATGAGTATTTATCTCTATTTGAATGTTAACCTTTTGTAATAATATATTTCTATTACTATATATTTGATCGCCCAACAATTATATTAGATAAAAAAAATGGAATAATATGTGGATGAACTTGAAATGTAATCAGTGATGAACATCAACGCGTGATTTACAATGACATAGAATAACAATATAGGATTAACAATGACATTAAAATAAAAACAAAACAACAAATTAGAAATGTAGATTTAAATGGAACGAGGGGGGCATATGCATAGATTCACGTCAAAACATGCAAAACTAGTAATGAATTGGAAGTTCCAACATAGTGAAAATTTCTTAATTCACTATCATTTAACCGTTCATGTAATAACCCAAGAAAATATATCAGGTCCTCATCGACGAACACAGGGCATTTGTCGACGAGGGTACAAGAGGGTCTCGTTGACGAGAACATGTATTGTCGATGAGAAGATATCGAGAGACTGTGTTTCAAGTTCTGAATTTCGCCGATGAGGAGATGTTGTTCGTCAACGAACCTCCTTCTTGACCTCGCCGACGAGATGACATGGCTCGTCGACGAAGTCCATGTTATAAAGAGTGCAAACCTCGAATTTTTCGGTAGAAAAAATTCACAGAAACTCTCTCTCTCTCCTCTCTCTACGATCTCTCTCTCCTCTCTCTTCGATTTTGGCCTCGTTAGCTGCTGGATCGACAATCTAAGGCCACCATGACACTCTTGGGAAAGTTCTCTCCAAGTCTGCCGGAGCGGATTGTTGGTGGGACGAAGTTGAAATTCATCCTAGATGCAGGGTAAGATCTTTTATTTAAAGTTTGGCTTTTCAACAGTTGTAGGAAATGTAGTACGCAAAGAAATAGTGATATTTTGTTCTAAGATTTATGATTTTCAGGGTATTGAGTGGGGAGCCTTGCGGGTGTAGAACCTATCACAGTAGGGAATTTTTAGGAGGAATCGGGTAAGAAAAATATGCTATGTTAGGCAATTCTAGTATGTTTTCAGTATTAAGTATATGTTTTTACCAGGTTATTATTCACAACAAAAAATTATACAGTTTATCAACTATGTTTATTATGTTTTAAATTACCGTGTGGCTTGAGAATATAGATATACTATAGAAACATGTTTTACAGTAATTCCTAGGATTATGTTTTACAGAATATACAGACAAGAAATATGTTTTACAACAATTTCAGAATACCATAATTATACAGTTTACAGTACCATGACATACAGATTTACAATTAATTTCAGAAATATAGTTGTTATAGATATACAATTTATTTCAGCATCATGGTTAATATAGTTATTACAGAATCATGGTAAAACAGATAGTTATATACAGAAATGTACTATATAGTATCAGACCCTGATGGACTATTACAACTACAGTTTACAGAGCATGGTACCGTTGCTATATACAGTTCAGAGTGCAACCACGCATTCAGATAATACGTGGTAGATAAGTCGATCGTACCTATGTTGTGGATAGGCTCCCCATCAGATATGGGTTGAGGAGGGCCTATCTGATTGACGGAGTATAGTGGTTTATCCTGGTAGACCAACTAGTGATAAATCCCCCCTCCGGGCCGCACAACCCTGTCATGAGGGATTAAATCATGACATACAACTATCCTTCCAGGGAAGTTTTTCAGTTATTATTATGTATATACAGTTTTACAGAAACAAAGAATATACTTATGTACATTAGAAGTATTATGAGTAGAAACCCAAAATACGGATATGTTAAGCAACATGGATATAGGTGGTGGTTTATATTATTTATACCGTATTTACAGATTCAGTTATACATGATTATATACAATCAAACTTTTATAGAATTATAATTCATTTGTCACATACTAGCAATAACATGTTTCATCTTACTGAGTGTTGTCTCATCTCAATAAATTTACATTTTTCAGGTGATCGAGTTAGGCGAGCAGATCAGGCTCACAGATAGAAGGGGGCTACAGTGCTACCCTACCAGTAGGGTGAGTGTTTTTGGGAAAAAGGGTATTTTTGTGTAGCCCTAGTTCAGTTATGTATATATATTAATTAGGTGTATTTAGCACTTTGGTATTGTATTGTATATGTATATGGTGGTGGATACTTGACGTCAGCTTCTCGCTGTTTAGGTTGATGTTTTATTTCATCAGGAGTTATCAGCGCAGTTTAACTTAATATATAAATTTATAAAATTTTACCGGTCGTTACAGTTCATCTCTCTCTCTCTCTCTCTCTCTCACACACACACACACACACACACACACACCTTATATTTAGAGAGGACTTGGATTTGGATAAAATGTAATATAAAACTGTATTGAAATTTATCCAAATCCACTCAAATCCAAATTCAAAATCTTAAATCTATGCTCACAAATGCAGATATGATACTATGGTCGACGAAATTAAGTTGTATTATAAGCTCTTTACTTTCAAATCATATTACGAAGTATGTCCTAACATGTCACAATAAAACTATATTCCTAAATTGTACTCACTTAATGGGTACTAAAGGCCTCTTGGTGTTTATTGCCCAAAGCATGGGTTTTTAAGAAGATAAACAAAGATTGTATTTGGGAACATGAATTTCAAGTCTTAAATTTGAATTTGTGTGAATTTAGACAAACCGTATTATAAGATTGTGTCGAGTTTCTTCCAAATCTACACAAATCCAAATTTCAAATTTAAAGTCCATGCTCCCAAATGCTACCTAAGGATAAATCATATATATGCAATGTACTATTCATTACTATACATAATGCTCTCGCTTTAGGATTCAGGATTTGGGATTCTGTCAGTGCCATAGAAGATTCACTCAATATTAGGAAATTACTTCTATGGAACAAATTTTTTTTTTAAATGAATTTGGGAAAGAGAAAGAAATGCATATGTTTATGCAAGTAGCAGAACAGCAGCAGCATGGGTTCTCAAATTGAACTGGCAACAAAATAAATCAGGATTATATTTATGAACAATTCGTCTAATTATGCCACTACCTATGGAAAATTGCAAAAGCAAGTTCTACAACCGCCCTGTTCTCAAGCCTGCGGAGATGTGCTCCTCATGACCAAATTTACAGAAGTCAGCTAACATCCAAGTTCTCAATGATTTCAAAATGCATCTGCAGATCAGAAGGCCTATCTGCAAAATAAAATCTCTGATGTACCTGTAGTTTCCCTCCACTCATTTGAGCTGCAGATTCAAGCAACTGCACCAACCTATTTTTTTCATTCTGGATCAGAACTCGCCTTTGGTCACACCATTGCCTTGGAGTTCCATGAAGGACAAACCGAATGCCTTCAGCTCCTTGAACAAGTCGTTTTGATATTCTCTCAATTACATTACCATCAGTGAGATATGCGCCAGCAGAGTTTAGGCCCACGTCCACATAATGGATCTCAGTGACGCTGTTTAGGAGGCTTTCTTTTGAGTTGGGTATGATTTGATTCTCTTCATGGATATTAGGAGGCTCTCCGCGCATCCTCGGTTCTCCAGTGTTAGGTGAAATTCCACTGGATCTGACTTCTGAAAAGCCTAGTTCAGTAACTAGCTGGTTAAGAACAGTACCACCCTTGCTAAATCCAAGGAGGTATGTTTTGCGTTGAGAGAATTGGGACACAGATGCCCCCTTACTGCTTGCTTCTTTCTGTTTTTCTGAAATGACATTCTTTGCCTGCAACATACCGAAGATGGAATGCAAGACTTATATTATTTCTCCCATTTTACTATCTCCGAATTTTTTTGTTTCTTGATTAGATAATCTGGTCCTAAAGACAGTATTTCTAACTCTGATAACCTTGATCCAAGTTCATGCCATAGTCCTTTAGATAGAAATAGGCGTCTTCCACATGCAGAATATGTATTTATGGTTGTTACTAAGCTAAACAATACAAAGAGAGACACAAGAACTTATAGCACAAATTAAATGTAATGAAATATAATGAATTAAAAGAGGCATGGGAACAAAAAGACACTAAACATACCTCTTGAAGACAATTCGATAGAAGTGTGACAGTTGAAACAGAAGCTGGGAATGCAATTGGACTGTACAATTTTGGCTCTCCCCATTGATTCACAGATGGGATAAATTCCTTATAGAGAGCAAAAGGTCCATTAAACATGGGAGCCTCCACAACCCAAGCATTGATGGAACCCCCAAATTTTGACACTAGAATTTCAGCTATATTTTGTAGATCTGACAGCCTCTCAATCACAGGATTCCCAGTTCCTTCAACGCGATCTCCATTGAAGAAGATGGCATTTGCAGACGGTACCTACCTCTTGTATAAAATGTAAGAAATAGTTACTATATCCTTCAAAACGGGAAAAAGGGTAACCATTGATATAAATACAAATTAAACCATCAACACAGAATCATAAATTAAAAATCAAAGGGATAAACAGTTGCATTTTTCGGCTTCTGAGAGAATGGAAAAAATATAGATGTTAATTAGTAACACTGCAGACAGTAAAAAAGTATATCTACAACTGACTGTTTAAGTAATATTATATTATAAGTAGGAAAGCTAGAAAGGATGTCAAGGGATCTGAACTGCTGTGAAACTTTATGTATAACAGAACTCTTGAGGATCAAGTATGGAGAACTTACAGCCAACCTTTTGGAAGTGGGGGAGAGGCAGAGAGATGCTGCAACTCTGCAGTGAGTTATGCCATTAGGGGAGACAGGGACCTTTAAAATGCCACACCAACGATCCATGATTACATGAACTGTTAAGCACGATGGAGAAAAAAAAACCAATTATCGGAGGGGGCGTCGTAATGAATTTGCATAATATAGAGTAATAAAGCTCTCTTGGGTCCTTCCTATGATTGCACCAAGCATTACGATCAGCATTCACTCCAAGGTTGACAGTAAACCAAAAACAACAGCTAAGGTAAAACACAACCCAGGTAATTGTGAGGGAGCAAAAGTAATATTTCTACCTAGAAGCAACATAGTCTGCAATACAAAGGCGTTGATTTTTTTTTTTTTTTTTTTCTGTTTCCACTTGCTAGGAATCTTCAATTTTATTCTCGCAGGATGGATGGTCAAGCACCAATGTCATGCCCATATATGATGGTGTGTCCATGGAATGACTGCTAGCTTCCCATAAGACCAACAATGCCAACAACCCCATCCCATGCGTGCATGCACAACACATGGGGAACTCAACTTGCAACCGTGCTTTGATACCACTTGTTAGGCCTTTAATGCTGTCAGCTCTCTTAGAAGCAACATATACAACAAACAAACAACAACAACAAAACCAAGCCTTAGTCCCACTATGTGGGGTTGGCTATACGAATCCTTCTCCGCCAATTTAAGCGATCATGGACTATTTCTTTTGATAGATTAAAGGATATTAAATCCTTACTCACTATCTTCTCCCAAGTTATTTTAGGTCTACCCCTACCCCTTCTACTGCCCCCCACAGTAACTAAGTCACTCTTTCTCATAGGTGCACTATCTGACCTACGTCGCAAGTGTCCATACCATTTGAGTCGTCTCTCCCTTATCTTATCTTCTATAGGAGCTACACCTAACTTACCACGAATATGTTCATTCCTTAATTTATCTTTCAATGTTATACCATTCATCCATCTAAGCATTCTCATATCAGCAACTTTTACTTTTTGGATATTATGTTTCTTCGTCCCCCAACATTCCGATCCATATAGCATAGCTGGTCTTATAGATGTCCTATAAAACTTCCCTTTCAATTTTAAGAGTATTCTACGATCACATAGCACACTTGAAACACTTCTCCATTTGCATTACATCATCTTCAATTTCTCCTTCAGCTTTCATAATAGATCAAAGGTATCGAAATCTACAAGTACTATTTATTTCTTCATCATCAAGTTTAACTTTGTCTCCAATATTCCTCCTATCATTACTAAAACTACATTTCATATATTCTGTTTTATTTCTATTGTTGTGTGTAATTCCAGCTGATTGCTAATTCTATTTTTCAGATTTTAATTAATTCCAAACCAGCTACAAAAACACCTAAACATAAACCTGTTTATTTTGACGCGAGTGTGTGCTAAGTCTGATCAAGAAAAATATATGTTCACCAAATAATATTCAGCAAAGCATAAACATGCCAATCACAAAGTCACAATCCACGAGAACACATTTACGTGGTTCGGCCAAAAAATTGGCCTACATCCACGGCAGAAACTCACCTCGAGAGACACTATATTAAATCGGCGAAAATAAATACAAGTACACACAGATTTACCCTTTCTTGTCTTACTGATCTCCTCTGGAAATCAGCCCAAGAATAATCCAAGAAACCACCCCTTCGCACCTGCGAATAACCCTAGTTTCTCCCTATATTCCTCCCTGATTTCCCTACAAGAAATCCTCCCAAGAAACTAAATCTATGTCTTTACCTTGCCTTTACCTAAGTGTGCACCTCCGCTGGAAATCCCCAACGCTGAACGCCCTCCTGCCGTGTCCTTCTCTCGCGCGATCCTCGCTCTCCCGTGCGGCTGAAGAAACCAACGGCTGCAGGTGCTCTCTCTCGCAGCTGAAGAACCCTCGGCTGCAGGTGCCCTTGCGGCTGGTGAAGACTCGCGGTTCTGCAGGAAGAAGACTCGGCTCCTGCGCTGCAAGCTCAAATCTGCTTTGTCCAGAAACCATCAAGAAGCAATCCCCCTGTTCTGAAGTTGCCAGGCCCTCTTAAACCCCTGCCCCTACTGTTTTATTATTTACAATACAAGGAAGAGGTAAATTACATCACTGCCCCCCCTTACAAATAAAAACAAAACTAGCCGCTGGATCTCTGCTTGATATGGACGGTCTGGATTCGTTTTCTTAGCTTGACACTCCAACATCTAGTTATCTTAAAGTTTTTAGATTCCAAAACTTCTCTCCATAATTCTAACTCAACCTCCACTCCGTCCCTAATTTCGTCCAATAATACAATATCATCTGCAAACAACATACACCATGGAACCTCCTTTTGAATACTCCTAGTCAATTGGTCCATCACTAAAGCAAAAAGATAAGGATTCAAAGCAAATCCTTGATGTATACCTATGGTAATTTGAAATTCTATAGTTTCTCCATCTGTAGTCCTTACACTAGTCATTACTCCATCGTACATGTACTTAATGACATTGGTATACCTACAACATACACCTTTTTTTTCTAAAACCCACCATAGAACTTTCCTAGGTATCCTATCATATGCTTTCTCAAGATCAATAAATATCATATGCAAGTCTCTCTTCTTTTTCCTAAACTTTTCCATTAATCTTCTTAAAAGATAAATAGTTTCTGTGGTAGATCTCCTAAGCATAAAACCAAATTGATTTTCTGAAATCTTCATTTCTAACCTTAATCTTTGTTCAACTACCCTTTCCCATAGTTTCATCGTATGACTCATAAGTTTAATTCCACGATAGTTATTACAATTTTGAATATCTCCTTTATTTTTGTATATAGATATTAAAGTGTTTTTCCTCCATTCATTTGACATTTTCTTAGTTTTTACAATTGTATTAAATAAATTAGTTAACCATATAATTCCATTATCACCCAAGCATTTCCAAACTTCAGTTGGGATGTTATATGGTCCCATAACTTAACTAAATCTCTTAAAATGTCAGCACAGAGGCCCAACCTATACATACTGCAGGTGGCCTTGAGAAGGGCTTTACACTGCATTGCCGTACGAGCTAAAGCTTGTTTAGGGTATTATGCTTGCCTGTGACCACTTGTTTCGTGTGCTTGAGATGAATTTCCATAACATAAATACTAGTATAGGGTTATTTTTCAGAAATAATTTTTTCGTAGGCTAAAAAGAGGAGTATGACTCTTTGATCGTATTGATGTTTCCTAGTGCCAGAGTGAGAAGTGTATAGAAAGCTCTTTAAGGGAGGATGAGTGTTCATGAACTTGTAAAATTCACTTGTCATTGTAAATGTATTTCGCCTACTAGCCTCCCTCCCTAGACATACATTGTTAACAGAGGTGTTACTTAATGAATTACGTTGTTTTAATGTCTACCGCTTGCGTGTCATTGCTTTCATGAATTTCTTAATGCTTCCACTTATACTTTTTTGAATGACAATGAAATGTTTTGTTGGTGAATTAGGGCAACTGCTAGGTTGGCTAGTTAAACAAAAGTTATTTAGCTAGCGCCACAAGGTCCTTCACAAAGGTGTGAAATAGTCGACCTGTGACACCTGGTATCAAAGCTCGGTTAATTGCTACGTGACTTCAGTTGCCTTCGTTGTGGAATTGGGAAAGCTTTAGTAAATGACCATGCCGACCAATGCCGAGAGAATTGGTGTGCTGGAAACACAGGCTAAGATGATAGCCAACAATGTGGCTGAAGAGATGGCCTAACTTACAGAACGTGTTGATGAATTGGAGGGATCACAAAGACATCAACAAGGTTCGATAGTGGAATTGTCAGAAGACCTTCACCATGCTGTAGAAACCTTGCAGGCTCAGATAGTGGATCTGATTGTAAAGGTGAATGTGGTTCTTGCTATGAGAAACTTTAACACTCCAGAGTTTAGTAGAACCAAGGTACCAGAACCCATGACATATGGGGGTCCCCATTGTTAGTAGGATAGACAACAAACTTACCATTAATTGTTCTACATTTATTTAGGAAACAAATTTTTCAAACCTACCATAAATTGTCGTATAGTTATTTAGGAAACGGATCTGTAAATATCTTTCCTGAATTAGGCGTCAATGCTTAATGTTGGGAGATGCTGTACTTAGGATGCTTAATGTTAAGAGATGTTGTAATTAGGAGATATTGTGATTAAGGGATATATTGTAATTAGGGAACATGACTTCTATATAAGAAAAAGACCACTTGGTTGAGGGTCATCAAGAAAATCTGACATGGTATCAGAGCCCCTCTCTGAATCAACCTCATCTTTGGTCCAATTTTCATGGTTCTAGGCTCTGGTTTTCTGGTTTCTTGGGTGCAGGTTCTGGTTTGCAGTTTTTTGGTGAATTTCGAGAGGTTCTAGTTATGGCTAACAACTCCAACTCAGAAGTCTTTCAAACTCGGTTTCTTGGGAGTTTCAGTTTCAACTTTTTGTCATGGGAAAGAAGTTGTGGGGTCATGTTGAAAGAGTGATCCAGCACCTACTGATCCTACGAAGTTGGTTCAATGGAAGGTGAAAGATGCTTGCATGATGACTTGGATTCTTGGTTTTTTGATCCACTGCTTATAGTCAATTTAAGGCCTTACAAGATGGCTAAATCGATGTGGGAGTACTTGAAAAAGGTCTATCATCAAGATCATTCCGCTCGGCAATTTCAGTTGGAAACTGATCTTGCTGCCTATTCCCAAGGTACACTCTCTGTTCAGGAATATTTCTGTGGCTTTCAGAATCTTTGGGCTGAGTTTTCTGACATTGTGTATGCCAACGTGTCGGCCGAGTCTCTCTCTGCTGTTCAAGCAGTCCATGAAGCTAACAAAAGAGACCAGTTTTTAATGAAACTAAGGCCAGAATTCGAGTCTATTCACTCCAACCTGATGCACAAGGATCCTTCACCATCTCTTGACATGTGTTTTGGAGCACTTCTTCGAGAGGAACAACGTCTTCTTACTCAATCTTCACTTCCGCAAGAGAATGCTGTCGCATACCTTGCTCAAGGCAAGGGGAGGGGTCGAGACATGTGTACGGTTCAGTACTACAGTTGCAAAGATTATGGGCATATTGCTGCCCATTGTGCTAAAAAGTTCTGCAGCTACTGTAAACATAAGGGGCAAATAATCAAAGAATGCCCAACACGTCCTCAAAACTGACCCATGAATGCCTATCATGCTACTGCTACAGGACACACTTCGGATGGGGTAACCGGCGCTTAAATCTTGCTCCAGTGTCACCTTCCACTGCTGCTACACCAGCCCTTACACCAGAAATGGTGCAGCAAATAATTGTAATGGCATTTTCTGCTTTTGGGCTGCAAGGTAAAGGTACTATACCCTCTCAATCTTGGCTTGTTGATTCCGTTGCATCCAATCACATGACCAATTCTCTTGATATGCTTAGCAATGTTCGCAAGTACATTGAATCTTCTAATATTCAAGTTGCTAATGGCCATCTTTTACCGATTACCGGGGTTGGTGATATCAAATCATCAACAACAACAAAACCAAGCCTTAGTCCCACTAAGTGGGGTCGGCTATAAGTGATATCGCACCATCACTTACTAATATTTTTGTATCACCTAGGCTTTCTACGAGTCTTATCTCGGTTGGGCAATTAGTGGATGATAATTATAATGTTAAGTTTTCTCGTGATGGTTGTCATGTGTAGGATCCGGTGTCGGGGAGGACAATAGCGAAGGGGCCTAAAGTTGGGAGACTGTTTCCATTATACTTTTCCATTCCTAGTATCATTTCTTTGCCTTGTACTACTGTTTCCAATAATTGTGAAGTATGGCACAAATGTTTAGGCCATCCAAACAATGTTGTTTTATCTCATTTTCTGAATTCTGGTTTGTTGGGAAAAAAAAGATTCTTCTTTGCCTTATGCTTTGTCTTTTGATTGTTCTACGTGTAAAATTGGAAAAAGTAAGATTCTTCCCTTCCCTTCTTCCAGGAGTAGGGCAAAGAATTGCTTTGACCTAGTTCATAGTGATGTATGGGGCATTACTCCTGTCATATCTCATGCTCATTATAAATACATTCATAGATGACTATAGTCGGTATACTTGGGTATATTTTCTGCGCTATAAGTCTGAAGTCTTTGCTGTTTTCAAATTGTTTCTAGCATAGTTGAGAATCAAATGACCACTAGCATTAAGACTTTATGATCTGATTCTGGTGGAGAATATATGTCTCAAGAATTTCTTGAGTTTCTTCGTCACAAAGGAATTGTTTCTCACCGCTCATGTCCTTATACGCCTCAAAAGAATGGCGTGGCTGAGCTGAAAAATTGACATTTGTTAGATGTTGCTAGGACCTTGTTACTTGCATCTTTCGTTCCTCCTAAATTTTGGGTCGAAGCTTTAGCTACAGCAGTGTATTTGATTTATAGGTTGCCTTCTAAAGTGCTAAATTTCGACTCTACATACTATCGTCTGCATTAACAGCACCCTAGCTTTCTTGACTTACACACTTTTGGCTGAGTCTGTTTTGTGCATCTAACTCCGCATCAACGTCACAAACTCTCTACGCAATCTGTGAAATGTGCTTTTATGGGATATAACTTACCTTAAAAAGGATTTGTGTGCTATGATGCTTCTTCTAATAAATTTCATATATATCTCGAAATGTCGTTTTCTTTGAGCATCAAAGTTTCTTTCCTAGTTCTTTTACATCATCTCCTGCAGTTTCTGTTCTTCCTCACTTTGATGATTTGATATGCCCTTCTAAACGCTTCAAGCCTGGTTTTGTGTATGAACGCCATCGGCCAACTCTACCCCTTCTCAAGTCTGATCTGCCACCTGATCCTGATCCCATTTTGCATCCTCCTTGACGATCTGGCTGTGCTTCTCACCCACCAGATAGGTATGGTTTCCCTTATACCTCCTTCAAGGCTACCTTATCAACTGTGTCAATTCCTAATTCCTAATCACAAGCTGATAAACATGAGTGTTGGAGAAAGGCTATGCAGGAAGAACTTTATGCTCTTCAAGAAAATTGGACTTGGGACATGGTCCTTTGTCCTTCTCATATCAAGCTAATTGGGTGTAAGTGGGTTTTTTCGATGAAACTTCGGCCTGATGGGTCTGTGGACCATTATAAGGCTCGTTTGGTTGCCCTTGGTGATAGCTAAGAGTATGGGGTTAACTACGAGGAGACCTTTGCTCCTGTCGCTAAAATGACCACTATGCGTACTATTATTGCCATTGCAACCTCTCAAGGATGGTCCCTTTGCCAGATGGATGTGAAGAACACATTTCTTCACGGTGATATACAGTAAGATGTTTACATGACACCTCTTCCTGGCCTCTACTCGTCATCGACGTCGAATGTGTGTAAGCTGAAGCGCTCTCTGTATGTTTGAAACAGGCTCCTTGGGCCTGGTTTGATAAATTCCAGGCTACCTTTGGTTTTCTTTCATCCAAAGCTAGTATGATTCCTCGTTGTTTCTTTGTACGACTTCTGTTGGTATCGTTCTTCTTCTAGTTTATGTCAACGACATTGTCATCACTGGGACTAATTCTGCTATCATTGATCAGCTTAGGTAGCATCTTCATGATTCCTTCCATATGAAGGATCTTGGTCCTCTCCGGTATTTCCTCGGTTTGGAAGTTCAGTTTGATTCATCTAGGCTTTTCCTACATTAACATAAATACACGGAGGATTTGATTTCCTTGTCAGGTTTGCAGGACTCCTCTTCAGTGGATACCCCTTTGGAAGTGAATGTCAAGTATCAACGTAAGGAGGGGGATCTCCTTCTTGATCCCACAGTGTTTCAACAGTTAGTTGGTAGTCTCAATTATCTCATTATTACACGGCTTGACATCTCCTTTGCTGTCCAGAAAGTCAGTCAATTTATGCAATCTCCTTGTCACCTTCATCTTGCAGTGGTCCGCCGAATTATTCGATATCTCCGAGGTTCCTCTCACCGTGGCTTGTTCTTCTCTACTGGTACTCTTCGCCTTGTGGCTTTTAGTGATGCTGATTGGACAGGATGTCCTGATACTCGCCGGCCTGTCACCGGGTGGTGTATGTTTCTTGGTGATTCCCTTATCTCTTGGAAGAATAAGAAACATTATCGTGTTTTCTTCGGTCGAGTTAGAGTACCGTGCCATGTCGGCAACGTACTCGAAGATTGTGTGGCTCCGTGGCCTACTTGCTGAAATAGGTTTTCCTCAGTCTACTCTCACTCCTTTTCATGCTGATAATATGAGAGCTATTTAGATCTCTACAAGTCCTGTCTATCATGAGCGCACCAAACATATGGAGGTGGACTGCCGTTCTATTGGGCAAGTTGTCGATACTCGAGTTATCTCTCTTCCACATGTCTCAAGCGACCTTCAGATAGCGGACGTCTTCACCAAAGCTATGACACGACTACATCATCAATTTCTTGTTGGCAAATTGATGCTTCTTGATCGACCAACATCAATTTGAGGGGGGATGTTAGTAGGATAGACAACAAACTTACCATAAATTGTTCTACATTTATTTAGGAAACAAGTCTGTCAAACCTACCATAAATTGTTGTATAGTTATTTAGGAAACAAATCTGTAAATATCTTTCTTGAATTAGGGGTCAATGCTTAATGTTAGGAGATGCTGTAATTAGGAGATATTGTGATATATTAATTAGGGAAAATGACTTTTTAATAAGAAAAGGACCACTCAATTGAGGGTCATCGAGCAAATCTGATATCCATGATGCCAAGGAGTTGGAGAACTTCTTGTTTGATATGGAGCAGTACTTTCGCACTTCGAGGATGGACTCAAAACAAGTGAAAGTGAATATTGCAATGATGTACTTGATTAGTGACGCTAAACTATGGTGGCAAACCATGTACGATGAAATTGGGAATGGACATTATGTTATTGATTGTTGGGCAGACTTGAGGAGAGAACTCAAGGCTCAATTCTTTAATGAAAATGTTGAGTACAATGCTAGGAGAAAGCCGAGATAACTCAAGCATATTGGGTCGATAAGGGAATATGTGAAACAATTTTCTGCTTTGATGTTGGATATACTGGACATGTCGGAGAAGAACAAGTTGTTCTATTTTTTTGAGGGGTTGAAATTGTGAGCAAGAACAAAACTTCACAGACAAAGAGCTCAAGATTTGTCCACCAAACAAGTTCCCGCAAAATGCTTGACTGTCTATGCTGAAGATAATTCCGCTTCATCCAAAGAGAGTGACAAGGGTGGAAACTATAGAAAATCTTTCAAGAAGGGCAAACCCAAACATGGGGGAGTCGACAGCAAGGCGTCAACTTCAAAGAAAGCTCCGTTGTCTCGAGGAACCAACACACCTAATGGAAAGGGTGAAATTTCATGCTTCTTATGTTGAGGCCCTCACATAGTTGTTGAATGTCCTCACAAGTCATTGCTTAATGCCTTAGAAGCATCCATTGTGGAGGGGGCAGTAGAGGATGATGAAAATGAGGAAGATAGCTCGAGAATGGGTGCAATGCGGCTAGTGAACGCATTGGAGAAGCAGGTGAAAGCACCAAAACTTATACAGGCGAAAGGGTTGTTTTTTGTGGACTTGAAGATTAAATGGAAAGAGCATTTGTGCTGTGGTTGATACCGGGGCTACCCATAACTTTACTTCACAAACAGAGGCAAGTAGAATCAACTTATCCTTGGAGAAGGATTCACGAAGCATAAAAGCGGTTAATTCTGTAACCCAGCCTACTCTTGGAGTAGCCAAGCAAGTCATTGTGAAGCTTGGGCAATGGGTAGTGGGCAAGACATTCGAATTTCACAGTGGTGCCACTAAATGACTTTCAAGTCATTTTGGGAATGGAATTCCCGAGAGAGACTAAGGCAGTGTCGATGCCTTTTGTTGGTTCCTTGTGTCTGATAGGAGATCACCTTTGCATGATGCAAATCGATGTGAAGAAAGGTGACGATGAGAAGTTCCTTTCAGCCATGCAACTTAATTGAGAAGAGGTGAGCAAACGTATCTAGCCACGATGGTTGTAGATGAAGAAGTATGCCAAGAGCTAGTGCCTACGACCATCCAAGCTATATTGGATGAGTACAAGGAGGTAATGTTGGATAAGCTACCTCACAACTTGCCTCCATGAAAGGGTGTGAAGCATGAGATTGCATTGTTCCAAGGAGTAAAACCACCTGCTAAAGGGCCATATTGGATCGCGCCTCCAAAGCTAGCAAAGTTAAGAAAGCAACTTGATGATTTGTTGAAAGCAAGATATAATTGTCCTTCTAAAAGCACCGCTTAGAGCACCGATGTTGTTTCAAAGGAAACATGATGGGAGCATGCGGATGTGTGTAGACTACCGCGCACTCAACAAGGTGACAGTGTGCAACAAGTATCCTATTCAATTGATTACCAATTTATTTGATTAGATGAGTCATGCCAAGTACTTCACTAAACTTGACTTGAGGTCAAGCTACTATCAAGTGAGAATAGATGTTGGGGATGAACCGAAGTTGATTTGTGTGACGTAGTATGGGGCATATGAGTTTTTGATGATGTCATTCGGGTTTACGAATAAACCTACGAAATTCTATACCTTGATGAACTAGGTATTTTGTGAGAACCTTGACAAGTTTGTCGTGGTGTACTTGGATGATATTGTTGTCTACAGTTCCACTCTGAAGGAACATAAAAAGCATCTATTGAAGGTGTACGACATTCTAAAGGAGAACAGTTTGTGCGTAAAGAAAGAGAGATGTTCTTTTGTTCAACGGAATATCAAATTCCTTGGTCATGCAATTGAACAAGGTCACATCTAGATGAATATGGAGAAGGTGAGAGTTATTCAAAAATGAAAGATCCCAGTGATAATGAAGGAGTTTTATTCCTTTCTTAGTCTTGTAAACTATTATAGGAAGTTTATAAAGGGGTACTCAAGGAGAATTGTTCCTTAACGGAACTACTAAAGAAGGGTCAAGAGTGGAACTGGAAAAAGAAGTGTTAGGGGGGTCTCTGATGACTTGAAAGATGCCATGATGAGAGATCCGGTACTTGATTCTAGACATCATAAAACCCTTTGAGGTACACACTGATGCATCATAATACACCCTTGGAAGAGTCTTGTTGTAGGAGGGATATCCTGTTGTGTACGAGAGTCATAAACTTAGTGAAGAAAAACAGAAATCACAATTTAGGAGAAGGAGATGCTATTGGTGATACATTGTTTCCGTGTGTGGCGACATTACCTACTTGGGTTAAGGTTTGTGGTGAAGATGGACAACTTAAGTATTAGGCACTTCTGCACACAACAGAAGTTGTCACTTAAGTAGGGATGATGGTAGGAATTCTTAGCAAAATTTGATTTCTCTTTTAAGCACAAGGCAAGGCGCATGAACTAAGTTGCAGATGCACTGAGCAGGAAGGCTAAGCAGGCGGCCTTGCAAATAGTAACATAGTTAATGCTGAGTAGAGTTACCACGACAATGCGGGAGTCATCAAGGAGAACCTAGCCAAAGATCCAGTTACGCAAAACCTTATGAAGCTGACAGAAGAGGGCAAAACACATCAGTTTTGGATGGAAGACGAATTGCTGATGACCCATGGTAGCTGGCTCTTTGTACCATGAGCTGCAGATTTGAGGAAGACACTGTTGAGAGAGTGTTATGATACCATATGGGTCGGACATCTAGGATGGCAACTCACTTTGACATTATTGAAGCAGAGGTATTATTGGCCACATATGCATGATGATGAGGTTGATTATATCATGATTTATTTCACTTGCCAACAAGACAAGGTGGAGCGGAAGAAGATTGCAGGGCTGTTGGAGCCCTTACTAGTACCATCCAGACCGTGGGAAAGTGTGTCTTTGGACTTCATCACAAATTTATCTAGAGTGGGAGATGCATGGTCTATACTTGTGGTGATAGGCAGGTTTTTGAACTAAGGTACCTTTATACCCGCACCAAAGTACTCTTTGGCATAAGAGATGACATAATTGTTCTTTAAGAATATTGTGAAGTATTGGGGTGTTCCCCAAGATATTATTAGTGACTGAGACTCAAGATTCACTGGCAACTTTTGGACAAAACTTTTTAGAATCTTATGGTCACAGTTTGACATCTCTTCGAGCTATCATCCACAAACAAATGGATAGACGAAAGAGATTCAATGGGCTACTAGAAGAGTACATGCATCATTTCGTCAATGCCAATTAGAAGAATTGGGTACAGCTACTTGATGTGCCTTAGTTATGTTTCAATGCCCAAAAGAGCTTAACAACCAACAAGAGTCCTTCTGAGATTGTTACAAGACAACAGCCCTACCTCACACAGTGGATGAGCCATATAGAGGAAAAAGTCCCAAAATGTACATATTCACAAAAAAATAGAGATGGAATGCAGAGATTGCCCAAGTCTACCTAGAGAAAGCTTCAAAGAAGATGAAGAGAGGTAAATTAAAATGAAAACACCCCATGAAAGTTGTAACTTGCATTGAGAGTTGGCAAGAATACTTGGGTGGATCATTTGTGGGGAAACTGGTGTTGCTTACAATGATTTCAAACTTCATCAAGAGTTCATGTTCATCTATCTTCATGGAAGTTACAATTGTCCATCATTTGGACACTAACCAAATTGAACTAGGAGAGTGAAGAAAAGAAAGGAAGAAAATGCAAGGAATATTTTCTTCATGTGCCTATCCCAAATGTTTACTGGATATATTGTAGTTCTGTGCTTTTCGTGCTCATACACTATCCCAACATCTGAACATTATCATAAAATGCCTCCTCATGTTCCTTGTCATAAAACGCCTCATATTCCATAACATATAGCAATTGAAACAATAGCAGTTGTAAATCCCGAACCTAGCATTGAACCTTAATTGGGAAAAGGATTATTTGTATTTGTTGTTCTTGTATGTAGTATTTATCATAAAGCTCATGAAAACAAATCATATAGACTACCCACTAGAATCTCTACTACTACAAAGGAGATTTTCCCTTTGGTGTCTTTTTTTCAAAAATGTCAAATTTATCCTTATAACTACCAAAAAATTATCCTATAACACCCCCTTATTCTCAAAATATCCTTATTATTATGTCAAATTCATCTTTATAACTATTCATAATTATCTCAAAACACCCTGAAAGTATTTATAAGTATTCCAAAATGCCCTCATACTTTTTAATTTTTTATTATTTTTTAATAATTTTTTAAAAAATTTAAAAAATAGAGAATCATGAAGCTTGCAAGTAGTGCGTGCCCATGGCCAGTAATAATAATAATCCCTGGCCTGTTCAGTATTCGGTAGACACTGTAGTTTCTTTCCTATTTACCTCATTATGCAAACATTGAAAAAGTGAATTCCTTTGTAATTTCCTTTCTTTCTCTTTCATTCTTCCCAACCTCCAAACACAAACGTCTTGGTTTCCAAATCCAAAACTTTCGGCTTGACATTTTAACAGACAACTTATGGGCACTCTACAAAAGAAAGGAGACACCAAGATTTTGGAAACGCTAAAACAGCTAATAGCATAATCATCAACCCCAACAAATGGAATGCTATATCAAGAAAAGAACCAAACTATAATCTAGGATCTAACCCATATATATATATATGAAATCGAAAGCCAAACATCAACAGAGGTGTCGTAGAGACTAGAGAGAGTGGCACCTGCGATTTTGGCGTCCGTGACAATAAAACGCACCGTTTTGGCGCCGCCCCTTCACCAAACGCTGACAATTGCGTTTTCCGTCTGCCTGCTCCTCTTCCGTTTTATGAATTCAAATATTAGTTCATCACTTGTGGCTTGTTTGGTTGGCGCAAAAGTTATTCCTTCAATAAGGTAAAATAGCAAGAAAAGAATAGACATTTTTATAACAAAATTTAAAAACAATTATTTTATTTTTATTAAATTTTTTAGACTCATAAAAAATATTACATCATATAAATGGTAATAACATAATTTTTATATAATTGACTCTTATAAATTATCATAACTAATTTATTTTTAGAAATAAACATTTTACAAACCAAATGTAAGGTAAATTTTTTATATATTATTATTATTATTATTATTATTATTATTATTTAAACAAACTTAAAGTAATCTATAGGTGTTGTTTTTGAAAAGTAAATTTAACAATGTAAAATTGAAATGGATTGAAATTAGATAAAATTATTCAACTGGTTAAAATTTATGACTTTATTGTGGAGTATGAGATGAGATTTTTGTGTTTGTATAATAAGAGCCTTCAATAAAAAAATAAATATAAATAAATTATACGTAATTATATCTGAATTTAACCAATTTTAATTTGCAATCAAAATTTTAATTTTTTCAAATACCACTTAAACTTGGGATTCATCGATTTTTTTTTTTGAAAATGTTACTACTTTTAAGAGGTTAGTTTCATCTATGATAATAAATTTTTAACTTAATTTTTCTTTTAATTTTTAAATTTTAAAAAATATTATCAATCAATTTTTAAAATAGTTTCAATATTATTCATTTTGTTCAATTTTTACATTTCTGTATTCACTAGAAGGAATTCTCTACATTTTGTGGCACGTGCGGACCTCACCATAGAGGATATACTAAGTATGTCCTTCCTTATGGCACGATCCACTTGAAAGATTTCTTAAATATTTTAAAATGTCGAACATCCATTTTTCACCCATATCTCTGTTGACATGTCAATAAAACAAAATTGTTACAAGCGAATATGAGTTTTATTTTGGGAATAACATTTTCAATATCACCTATACGTGAAGAGGCAATACTATCTTTGAGACTGTGATCACTCCATGACTCACACCCACTATTTTATTTTAATTTTTTTATTTATTTTGATATATAATCTCATTGATTTTATTGCATCTAAAATAGAGAAATTAATCTACACATATTTTTCCTTTGACTTAAATTTAGAAAAAATAAAAAATTCATAATAAAATTTATGTTAGATGAGGAAATTGAGAAGGTTTGCTTTCTCTTTTTTATTTTCAAGGGAAAAAACCTCTTGTTATAAAAACTCATGATGCATATTTCTTTCAATCTTATAGGGTGTTATTGAAGACACACCATTTAAATCGAATCAATTTCAAAAGTTTTGAAAATGAAAACACATTAGATTTGATAAGTCTTAGACCATCTAATGCAATTTTTAATTTATAATTTTTATATTATTTTTATGAGGATATGTGACACCCCGATTTTCGTAATATTTTTTTAAACAAAAATAATTAAATCATACACATCGGCCATGTCAACAACTCTAATACCACTCACATGACCCGACCCGCATTGGTGTTTACCCTATTGGTTAAATCCCGTTTTGATCATGATAAATACCTTGGTATTTAATGTTTGTCAAGTTTGTGTGTAGATTTATATTATCAGATCATATGCTGGCACATGAGAAGACTTGAAGACTAAAGACCCTGAAAACTCATTGTAATTTATATTTTGTGTAATTTAAGTCTGTAATTTTAATTAAGAAAATGTCTGTAATAATCTGCATATCATGCATATAGGATCTATAAGCTCAAAACCTTAGAGATCACCCTTCGTTCGACCTTCGGGTCAACTGACGTCAGGTTTTTTGGCGTACTTAAAAAGGCCTTAGAAAGACCCTAAGTCCCAACACTTGCACGTAAGAAAGTCCCTAACATCACTTAAAATATCAAGGGAATTAACTAAGGCAAAATTAGACTTAAAATGAAAATCACCGTGAGAGGTCGGGCGACCGAATCCCAGGTGTTCAAAATATCTCGGGCACTCGAACCGGTGAGAAGTCAGCGGGTTGACTAGGTTTCAGGCGATTGAACCTATAATGCATGTATCGCCCTCAGGCGACCGAACCCATGTTAGAGTGCTTTTCACCAACCCGGGTGCCCAAACGTTCATGTACAAAAAGGCCTCGGGCGACCGAAGTGGACCGTTCGGTTAACTAAACTTAGTTTTGGGCACCCGAACTTCGAATAGAATGCTTCTAACTTTTGTTCAATCAATCGATCCTGACTTCGGGCACCCGAACCTTTAAAAATTGATTTTTTGATTAAGTCTATTCGGGCACCCGAACCTCAGACTGGGCACCCGAATCTCTCGGGTTAAATTAATTTTTTACTAAAATTAAAAGGGGTAAATTGGGGTTAATTTTTCTAAACTTGTTTTAAACTTTCCTAATATTCCCATTGAGTCCCCAACAGTCAAAAATTTCCCCTTGCCTATATATACATGTTCATTTGCTTAGATTAACAAGGATTAGTAAAAATAATTAAAGCCAAATTCTCTTAAAATCAAAAATCATATTTTAGCTTATACCACTCCCAAACACTCTAGAACTTTATTTTCCTTGATCTTTCAAGTGTTGTGAGTATATTTAGAGTGTTTGTGCTTAATCCTCATTAGCTCATACTCTCATTTGTTGTGCTTATTGTTTTTATTATTGAGAGTAAAACTTAAAGTTCTTCCACTGATTTTATTTGATAAATCTTGTGTGGGAAGATTTAGAAGGTTGTAGTTCTTGCATTGTCATTGCAAGACACCTAAGCCTATATTTTGTGTGTAATTTTTTTTTTCAAAGCTTGCATTCAAACACTCCTTGTACTTAGTATATTGAGAACATCTTGTTGAGTTTGTTTGAATCATCTTGGTAAGCATATTTGAAACCTTGATATGATTTTGTGATATTCATATACTATGTTTCAAATCTTGCTTTGATATACCTTCTTGATCTAGATTGATTATCTATACTTATTTGAGTGTTTAGCACATATTAGAGCACCGAGCTTATAGTTCATACATGCATAAGGTGCATTGACTATATTGTGCTTAGTGGTACATATTCACTTGTGTAAGAAGTATTTCCGTGTACGCAAAGTTTTGTATTCGTTGTATTCTAGGTGTGGACCTAAAGAGGGAGACTAGTCATGTTGAATAGTCTCGGACTGGCTTAGACCCGGTTAGGAAAGTTAGGTGTGTCATCCAGGTAAGACTTGTTGTATTAGGCGTCACTCCACCCGTTTAAGTGAGCCGTAGTGGAATCCTTGTGCTGGTGTGGCCAAAGCGGGGATGTAGGCATAGTTAGCTGAACCCCGATAACATATCGTGCGTGCATTTTATTTTTCCGTAATTTATTACCGCACGTGTATGTTATATTGTGAATGTTGCACATGATTTAATTTTCGCACGTATTATTTATTTGCGCATTTGGAATTATATAGACAGACCTTAGGTTGTGAATATATTGTTGCTGAACTAGTTGAACTAAGAAGAGAAATTTTTAAATTTCCAATTCACCACTCTCTTGGGAATACACCAAAATTAACAATTGGGTGCTGGGTAAACAAACATTTTATTTATATTAACCTAACAACAGAAGACACAATGTACATACCATCCAAAATCCAATACCCAGAGTATCAATATCCATATACATACATTTCTATCCCATACCTAAAAATAATACAACCCTAAGGGAATCACACCTCCCTGGTCAAAAAACTCACCCTGCATATCAGGGGGTCTTAGCTTCCTAATAACATGAAGCTCTATCACCAGGTCTGTCTCTGTTTCCTGAAAAGTTTAGATAATTTGGGTGAGACACATCTTAGTAAGACGGAATAAATTATTTACAGTGTGTGGCAATACGAGTTCAATTATAACACATTTTACTTTTCAAATCACCAATTCATCTAAGAAAATTACACTAATATATATATATGGTCATAATCATAGAGATATAAAACACAACCTTTTATAAGCTTTAAAACCATTGCTTAAATTCATTCTTACACAACCCATATTTACTAGCGATGTTTTTGAAGATAGGGGAGTAGACCTGGCAAAGCGGATCGGGTCGGATAATTCGTGGCGGATAAGGCGGATTATCGGGTGGAGAAATCATAATCCATATTCGACTCGTTTAAGTGGCGGATTAGGCGGTTTTGGGTCGGATAATTCATGGCGGATGGACGGATAATCCGCCATTCTCAAATATAATTTTATTAATAATTTATTTTGTTTCATAATAATTTAAATTGTATACAACAACTTGCGATTAGTTTGTGTATTAAATTTTTTAGTAATTATTTTAATCATTCAATCGTTTATACTAACTAATAACTCCTGATTCATGTAAGTAAAACTGTAAGCATTAAAACATAATAAATTAGTTTCAATCCAACTCAAAATAGAAACTCAAACTATGTGACTTGTGTGAGTCTATCAAAAATCTAAATTGAATTGCTAGGTAAGATGGATGACTGTTCCTATCATTTTAAGTGCCTAGGTTTAATCCACTAGTATACAAAGTTTTATCTAGATCCTTTAGCAACTCATAAAACTTTTTGACATCCTCATTCGGCCCTGTGTAGGTTCTCAGCTAGTAGTCTCTTCTATAGGCGAGCCTTCAAATTCATTCTAATTGTGCCTATGCATTTGAAAGACCTCAGATAGCATCTCATGCATATCACCAACAATATTTGGGACTTATTGCACTTAACTTTCATTATTTCTAGTAAAACAACTACTAAGAATGGTTCTCCAGTAAAAACAATTAATTATTATAATTTAGATTAATCCCACTGTCACGCACTTTCTTTTTGACTCCACCACCATGCATTTGTCCACTTCACACAAAAGCTTGTCTTTTTATAAATTAGAAATATAGAGTAGATGATTACAACTAGTTGAAATAAAATTAAGTCATAAAAGGCAACCCTATGGTTGTTTAAACATCAAGATAAGTTTGAAGATTTAATTAAATTAATCAGCCAAATGAAGATAGACCACAAGTTTGAAAGATTTATTTAAATCATTCAAATGAAGATGGACTGTATTAGACACAAGAAGAAGAAGGAAAAGAGTATTAATAATGAAAATTACTTGTAATTTGTAATGCTTTTAAGGAGGGATTAGGTCAGAAAAATGGAAAGGATGAATAGGTGTTTGGTGAGGGTTTCGCTAGGCATGTACTCTACAATGAGTATCGAATAAAAATTCTATAACCTTCCATATGTTGCAGGATAATAACAGCTCTCCCACGCCTCATCCTAAGAAAAAATCAAAATCAAAACAGAGACATTCATTAAACCCTACAAATTGAAGGAGGAGGAGAGTAAGAGGAGAAAATACCTGCAAAGGGCTTGAAAGCAAGGGCCTGGAGATAGAACAAACATTTTGGAAAGAAGCATCGTTGCTAGAAATATTTGGATTTTCACTTAGAGAAAGGAGATTGGAAATTATTTTGGAAGGACGGAAAGAACTGGGAAGGTAAGAGGGGCAGTGGGCAGACTAAATAAATTGTTACAGCGTGGAGGACAATACCAGCAGTTTCATGATAGCTGGCGAGGGCCGAATGGGCGAGTGATTGGGCGAGGCTGTGAGGGAAGACCGGGCGAGGGAATCGTGGCTCGTGGCCGTGGGTGGCAGTCGGCTATGGCAATGGTAGTGGGAGTCGTCGTCGTTGTGGGATGTGGTTGCATAGCTGGAATTGAAAATTTGAACTTTGAATCAATGAAACCCTAATAGGATTTGAGATTTGGGACTAGGCTAGCCTAGGAGTGGGAAGGAGGGATTGACAGACTATGGGCAATGGCCCTGTGGCCGTGTGGGCTACTGGGTCATCTGTGTAGCGTGGGCCATGTGTGCACTACCGCACTAGGCTCTCCATACCTGGGCTGTGGGCAGTTGGACCATTATAGGTTAATTAGTAATGGACTTTTAAGCGGATTGGCGGATATCCGCTGAATAAACTCGACCCGACCAACTAAGAAGGCGGATATGAAAATGGAAAACCATATTTGACTCATTTAGCAAGCGGTTGATTATAAGTCGGTTAAAACGGGTCGGATGCGAATCAGATTAACGAATTTTTATTCATTTTGTCAGGTCTATAGGGGAGATTACACGTCCATACATGCAGCTCCCCTCTACTCTGATATCATTTGTAAGCTTACCCGATTAACTCGAGTTCGACTACAACTAATACTCATCAAGGCATTCACCTTACTCAGTAAGCCCCCAGTCCGAGAGTTTTACTTTGCCTCAATTATTTATGTTATGAACTTACACATATTCATTTTACTATCCAACACATGAGTATCCTTGGTTCCCCGTACATAATTTGGGTATTTTTGGACCTCATAAGCAGTGCTTATTAGATTAGTCATATTTTTGTGAGTTGTGTTCACATCTTATTGCCTCATGAGTTGTGCTTATTAGATGGGTCATATTTTGGTGAGCTATACTCACCTCTTGTTGCCTCATGAGTTGTACTCATATGATATACATCTTTGGGCCTTATGAGCAGTGCTCATCAGGTAGGTCATGTTTTGGTGAGTTGTATTCTCTTCTTGTTACCTTTTATGAGCGGTACTCATCAAATGGCATTTTCGGGGTCTTATGAGCAGTGCTCATCATTTAGGTTTTTTCTTACAAGTGAGCCTACTTGGCGTATTGATCAATCTTACAATCTTTATAAGCTATTACTTGCTTGCATTTAAATATTAGAAAAAAGAGAATATCTTGCCCCCGGGCATAGGCTCAGGTGGTAAGGACTTGCGTCAAACGACTTTGGACAAATGTGAAGTCTGAGGTTCGAACCCTGCTTCCTGTAGCGCACATTCGCGATTTACCTCCTACATGTTGGTCGAGGGCACGACTGGCGTAGGTGTGGGATTAATCTGGTGCGTAAGCCCAGGACACCTAGCGATATTAAAAAAAGAAGAAGAAGAGAGAATATGTCATAATATTATAATAAGGTTGCATTAAGTTGATCTAATATAGATTGATTGCAAACCTCTATAATTTTTTCAAGACGATTGATCATTTTTTTTTTTAAATTATCCTTAAATGCTTACGAGCATTGTTCATCAATACTAATGCTATTAGTATCCTAGCTCAAGACCATGGTTCTTCATTATTGGATTTGGGATCTTAAAAACTAATTCTCAATGAAATTTTGGTGCCGTATCCAGAGGAAGTATTTTTTTGTTATTTTGTTTTGCATAATCTTTCTTTGTTGTAGAAGCATTCCAAATATTTTTTTCATTTTTTTCTAGAAGACTAGAAATTGCTCCATTGGTACCGTTTGTCTCATGAAGTGACATCAGCTTGCATTGATTGAATTGATAAAGGTGAGTGATCTCCAAAAGCTTATAGGAATCAAAATTATGAGAGACGCTCGTGATCATTATTAGTTCAACCCTTCTAACCTTCCCATAGACAGTGTCAACTATTGTAGCAAAAAATTAATCGAATTAACCAGATTAACCACGACCTCGACACCTACTAAGAATCAAGAAGAAGAGGCTTGGAGGACCCGAAATGTACTCCGAAGGATCATCTGATGCCTAAGTTAGGGAATACGAACGGATTGAATTATTGCAACAGTAAAAGTATAAGTGGAATAAGATGTCTTACTTATTTTTAGAGCACCCCTTTTATAGTTGTTAGGCGTGCTATTATTAAATTCAGTATTAATGGTCAATTGTTTGGATGGGAGGTTATATTTTGATTAATGATGTTTTTGGGAAAATAATTATGGTGTCATGATCTTTGCCTCTAGTTAGTGTACTCCATTGAGTTTGTTATTGTTAGGGTCAATGTGGAGCTTATTAGTATTTTTTATACTATATCGATCAACTACATTTTTGGCACTAACTAGAAGTATGTTATTTTGAAGTTATATTAGGATTAATAGATTACTCATATTATTAATTAATTAATCTTTGTTCTACTTTAATTTAGAGCTAGCTAAATAGGATTTGCTTTTAAGGTCTAGGAATTTGTAGGAATATATGTAAAAATCACTTAAATTTAATTAAATATAATTAAATAAACTAAGAATACTCTTATCCTCTATTTGGACGGGTTTTAAATTAATTTGAAGTTGTATAGAATTTAGTTAAGATGAAATATAAAATTATATTGAAATTTGTTCAAATCCACTCAAATCCAAATATAAAAACTGGAGGTCATGATCCCAAATGCAGTGTGATAATAAACAATATCGCCTACTTATACAAATCGAAAGAATAATTATCCCAAAAATCCTAACTAACGCCCTATAAACAATATAATATAAATTCTATTAAATTAGTTGACTTAAGCATTCAAGATCAAGGCCGATCCTCCAAAGCGCCCCAAGCCTCATTTAATTTAATACATATCCACAACCACTGCATGAATTTATGAGACCTTGGGTGAATTAAAAAGAAAATTGAAGATATTCTTCTTTTTTTTTTTTTTAGATTACGTACCGGGTATCCACGTGTCCGTTTTACGGTCCACGTGACTAATCCTGAAAATATTCTTCTATTTGATTAAACGGACTTAAGTTATACTTATGGAGAAAAAAAAAGAATTACCATGCAGAGAGAAAGGGGAACTTTTATATGTAATTATATTATCATATAGAAGTACAAGAAGCTTTCATCAGCATAGCTATTACTGGCTGTCCAGGTTCTCTTTTAAGAACCTTAATTTATATTAATTACAACATTAATTATGTAACCATATATTATGATCATAGGAAAACATATATATATATATATATATATGGCCACAGTGTTGAACACAAAGGCCAAAGCTCCTCCCCTCTTTATTGCTCAAATGAGTACTGCCTCCATCTCAATGAATGCTGCAAGGAAATAAGTGAAACGAAATTAATTTTTTTCTTTTTTGAAAAATGATCTAATAACTACACTTACCTTGTGTTTTCCTTAAAGTAGTAACAATTAAATCCAATTTAAAAAAAAGTTACTATACAAATATATGCATAGCTAGCTGCATGCAAATTGATTGATACGTCATTAATGAAGAGATAGCTAGAAAGGCTCCCACGTGAATTTGTCGGGGATTTGAATGGTCACGATACCCTTATTTAAGGGAGTAACTCACATGTCGCAGTTGGTGCGAGTAGAGATGGGGATATCGATGGAGACGCCACACTTGGCAGGTAGTGCGGCGGCTACATCCTCCTTGATGCTCGGGTAATGACTGGCAGCTTCCTTGATGCATTTGCATGCAGCCCGCTTGTCATCGGTGGTTCGGGCGAGTCCCTTGAGGCTTACCACCCCCTTGCAACACGCCGGTGATGGAGCACCGCCTGCGGTTAGGTAGGGAAGGCAAGCGGCCAAGGAGAAGTTGACTTGGCCGCAGGTAACGGCGCCGTGCCCTAGCTCGGCTGCCATCACGGCCACCGCCATCGCCACCAGCACTGCCACCAGCACTGACAGAACTCCTCCTCCCTTCATCTCCAAGAAAGTGTTTTTAATGGGCTGGGCTCAATTTTTCTGGGTTTGGTAAGGAAAGGCCCATGTGGGGGGTTATATATAGGGCTCAAAAGAGAAGTGAGGGTTATGGGCATGAACTATATTGGTTATAGAAATTTGGCTTCACTTGGGTCATGACTCATGAGTGATGCATAAAAAAAGTTGCATCACTATAGCCTCTGCCTCAATTGACGAGCTCATTTTTGTTCATTTCTTGTTGGTATAACCGATTTTAATTTTGGAACAGGAAGGCTGCGTTTGGAAATTGGAAGATATATATGGTAAGAACTTCTTGGGACAACCTAGCTTGGGGATGGCCTTGGGCCTTGGGCCTTGGCTCAACCAATTAAGGGTAGGTCTTAATGTGACATTTAAATTGGGCTAGAACAAATCACTTGGCCTAGAAACTTCAGTTTGATTAATGATTCAGGGAGCCAACATTAATTTTGTCCTATAGAAGTCCCCGAGGTCACTAGGGGTCTCCTAAGTTTTTTATTTTTATTTTTATTTTATTTATTTATTAATTTTTTTCATTCCCCTTAATTATAGATGATCGTGTGAATGCAAAGATCGAGTTCAAATTTTGACATCAACATAAACCTTGGGCTAACTCATCGCACATGCACAGTTGCCTTGACCAATGTTGACAACCTTTTATACTATCCTTCAAATTTTTTCTTTCAAAAATATTTGACTGTTTCATGCAATAATCCAGGGTCTTAAACAATCAAAGCAATTCCTTTAATTTTAAATCCTAGTTTTGATTTTTGCTTCTTTGGCTTTTAAAAAATTCAACCATCAGTTTTCATTTCTTCTCCTCTCTTTTTTTTTTCTTAATAACTATTTGGGCACCAGCTTCCTACCTGCCTTTACACTGCTCTAGCAACAGCTTCTTAGCTGCCTAGTTATCTACCTTCATAATTTCTAAATTCTCCACTGGTCTGACAAAAAAATGTTTCAATATTAAATTTTAAGATGAGAGTTTTGCAAGCCAAAAATGTTAGGAATGTTAATATAAAGCACTAATTTAATAATATTGCAAGCTTGCAAGCCTATTTGGAACTTGAAAAATATCAGTAAAAGAGAGAAAAAATATAAAAAATTTCACTTCTTCATATCTGATTAGTTTAAATCAAAAATTTTATTTACGGAAACGAAATGAAAATATGAAGGAAAATTTTCCATTATATATTTTTTTCATATAAAATATCATTAAAAATAAAAATTACTCTAATATAACTAAAAATTAAGAAAAATTTAAAATTAATGATGTGTAATATTAAATTTTTGTTTATTGATTCGATATATTTTTTTTATTTTCTTTTTCATTTTTCTTAGTAACCAAACATGAAAAAGAAAAATCTTCTTATGTATTTTCCTTTCCTTTCCTCAATATTTTTTGAATTCCAAACGTATTGTAAGGAAAGCGAGAATATATATATATATATATATATATATATATATATATATATCAAATCTACAAACAAAAATTTGATTTTACACATTACTAATATTTGATTTTTCTTAATTGCTAGTCATATTAAAATAATTTTCTTTAGATGAGATAGTATTTGATATAGAGTGAAAATGCGATGGAAATCAACTTCCTTCTTATTTTTATTCTTATTTTTATTTTTTATTTTCCCTTTTCTCAATATAAAATCCTTAATCCAAATGGGCCTTAAGAACAAGAATAGACTATGGGGAAGAGAAGAGACTAAGACGAAGGTAAGAGATCAAGAGCCCAAAGAATTCAGTGGGAGTTGAGGAAGAAACTTCAAAGGAAAGGAAGACTTATAGATGAAAAGAAAGAAGAGAGTGAAAGTATCATGTAAGAAAGGGCAAAGGTGCGTATTACTATTTGTTAAAAGTTATGTAACACTGAATTAAAGACTACTGATATTATTAATGGAGCGAAACTAGAAAAGGGCCTTTACATATACTCTCATCCACCCTCTTTATATATTAATGTGATAGCAATTACAAAGGGTTTAATCTTACTCTACTGATTGAATCTAAAGATAATTAGATTAACATCGGAAGGATAAGATTTCAAACATTTTAAATCCAATCTTCAACTGCTAACAGTCTTCATCCTCGCAAGGCTGACCATATATTTAAAAACAAACAGCAAATGATCACTGAATGAATCATACATCAAAACCATCCGATCTATTTAGGTCATTTTCTCTTCGTAAAGAGATAACAGGAATTAGTTTCACCCTGGACAGAGCAGAAAGAGATTATCTCTGTCGGTCTGTCCTATACTTGTCATGGAAAGATACATGCCTACATGTGTGTGTATCCAATGAACATGAGATAATATCAGTATTGTTGTACCATCTGGCTCTCTGTATAATCTACTCATGTTTGTCCTTTATCATCATCGACAATACGACCCTTGTTTTACCCGATGCATGCCTGCTGACAGCTTGACAAGGGGCATATCCAGAACCAGCGGGTAAGTGCTGGAAAAATGTATAGCATTGTTGTAAAGCAGTTACTAAGGGTCTCTGCCTTTTTCATCCAATCTTTTCTTGGGCCTTCAATCAGTTTCCTGGCCTTTAATTTTAGCATCCAAGACAGCTCTGTGATAAACCAACGTAACAGTGGATGAGTACATAAAACAAAACATGAAAGTATTATTTCCTCATATCCCAATATAGGCAGAGAGTTCATCTTACATATTCCTAATGAAAAACCATTCTTAGGACTTTTATCACATTCACTTGCACAAAATGCTATCCGGTTCTATTGTTGCATAGAAATAGAAGCCTGATCATGCTGCTTCGGTGCTCTTTTTGGGATTTGCAAGGGCATATTTACCCAAAACCAGACAAGTTACATCAAGCTAACAAGAATATCCCCTTAAACAAATTGTTCATTTTCTTTCTTATCAAACCCACATTGTACTATACAGTCTATGCTTCATCAAGAATCTCTCTCGCTCTACAGCTATTCAATAAAAAAGAGAGAAAGAGAGATACTATAATTGTTTAAGAATTGAAGAAAACCATGTCTTTCTGTGTATTTACTAAAGAAAAGCCAGCATCCAATATTCCAATAACTAATAACAAATGATACATTTCTCCACAATCACTTTTCCAGTCCAAATAAAATACAAACACTCATGAAAGGGAACTTTAATTTTCATTTTTCTCCAATCAATTGTCTTGGAGCCATTTCCACACATCCTCCCGTGGCATAATCACCATGGATTTTAACTCAAGTCCAAACATCAAAGATACTTATTAAACAGGATATCTTAATGTACTTCATTGTTGAAGTAAAGAGTTCAGCTTCTTTTCAAGCAATTTTGCCTGTCGAAGAGCATCCAATGCCTCTGCTTGCCTTCCCAAGTGCTTCAAATTTACTGCCTTTAACTTCTCTGCCTTAATACGTTCCTCCAGTTTTGCAGTCTCTTGACTAGAGTTTTCACTTTTGACTCTCTCTTGGTTAGAATTTTCACTTTCAACAGTGGGTTTCTCAGGCACTGATTTTTCAGGACCTTGTGATACAGTATTCACATCCTGGAATCCAATTGCTCTCAAGGAAGACATAAGTTGGGGATCCAGAAGATCCTCAACACCCACATCATCTACTGGTTTTGCTTTATTCACAGAAGCCTTTGTGGCATCAAGGGCAGATGACTCTTCCAGTTGGGCTTCAAGTGCCTTGGCTAATTCAAATTCAGCTTCTGCTTCATCCATCCGGCCTTCCCTACGCAGCTTCAAGGCCTGACGCTTGTGGCCAAGAGATTCCTGTTGCAACTTGAAACGATCTCGAGCCGACAATGGTCTCAAAACCACATTTGATGAAATGTGCTCAGTCTGCCCGCCAGCAGTAACATTAGAAGTAGAAATTGACACATCACTGGCACTGATGCTGGGCTGAGGATTGCTTTCCTCTATACTCTTCTCCAAAAGCTTTGCCTGCCGAAGTTCCTCTCGAGCATCTGCCAAATTCCCTTCTCTTTTCAGAGAAACTGCCTTTCTTTTATGAGCCAGGATTTCCTGCTGAAGGGAATTTAGATTGTTCTGAGAAACACAGCCCAGAGTTGGTTTTGCTTCTACAGTTTCAACCACTTTATCCTCCCGCTTTGAATTTGCTTCCACATCAAACTCTTCATCCTTCCACCCTAAATTTTTCAGCATTGAGAGCAGTGATGTGTCTTGCATATCTTTTTCTGTTACATCATCCCCATCCCCTTCATCATCTGCACTTTCAAGGGGAGATTTAGAAGTCACATTTGCTTTGTGGGATTCAACAAGAATTTCTTTCTTTGATTCTTCCATGTCTGACACTTCAGCCTCCAATCGTTTCGCCATTCTCAGCATTTCCTCTGCTTCCTCAATGTCTCCTTGACGTCGAAGAACAAGGGCCTTTCTTTTCAAGCCTAATAGTTCTCTCTGTATTTCAGCTTTACTTCTTCTAGATGGTCCAATTTGGGTACTAGAAGGGTTCTGGACAAGAGAAGAACTAATGACCTGCACAGGAAGACTATCACTTTGTCTAGAAACATTTGACGAAAAGCTATCAGCTTCATTATCGTCCTGCCAACCCAAATTCTTTAGAAGCGTGAGGTATCTTGGTTCATGCATGTCATGATCTGTTACATCCCCTGCTTCTCCATCATCTGCATTTATCAGACTACTAGAAATATCAGCATGTGTATCATTACTAACGTTAGCAGGTGCAACCCTCACATTTGAAACATTATCCATCTCTTTGAGCTGCTGCTCAAGAACCTTCCCTTTCTTTAGTTCTTCTTCTGCCTCATCAATCTTTCCTTCCCTTCTCAAAGCAAGAGCCTTCTTTTTCAGGCCCAAGAGCTCTCTTTGTATCACTAATTTACTCTTTGGAGCAAATTTAGGATCCAATTCTTCTTTTTGAGAAGCATTTATGTCATATACCTTATCAGAACGTGATGGTTTCTCAGCAGTTTGATAGTTTGAATCCTTCTGAACAAGTTTTGGATTGTCTGCAATTGAGCTGTTTCCTTTTGAAACAGAATTGTCTAGGTCCCTTTCAAGTATTTTTGCCTTCTTTAGCAGTTGCATTGCCTCTGCAGCATTACCCGCCCTTTTTTGATTTACAGCGTCCCTCTTTAAAGATTGAATTTGACTTGATACTGCCCCTCTATCAATAGGAGTGGACTCTGAAATGATCTCCTCTGGTTGATTAGAATCTTCAGTCCATCCCATGGATTTTAATGCAGCTGCCATTTCTGGGTCATCCAAATCCTCATCTGTCACTTCAAAATTGTCCACACTGAAATCATCACCAACACCCACGAGGTGGTTTAAATCAAAAGCATGAACTGGATCATACCCAACTGACAGATCATCTTGTTTATCAACATCCATACTACGAATTAAAGAGGATATCTCATCATCAGAATCTTCAGCCTCAGCCAAGAATTCCTGTTCCTCAAGTTGTCTTTCCAAAATTTTAGCTCTCTTTAATTCTTCCTTAGCTTCAGCGAGCTTCCCTTGACGCTTAAGCAAGAGAGCTCGTTTCTTTAGAGCAATGACCTGTGTCTTGTCCATGCTATGAGTTCCATTATCAGGATTAGACTTTTGGGAAAATTCTCCACGAAGAGTGCAAAGTTCACCCTCTAAACTCATACTAGTTGGTTTTTTATCTCCATCATGAATATCGGCATCAGACCACCCCAGTTCTCTAAGTTCTGCAGCAAGTTCATCCTTTTCTTTACCCATTTGAGGAGAATGCTTATTTTTACTCCCAGGTTCTTTTGTGACATCTTTGACTTTCTGAATTTCCGCAATGCTGCTGGATGACAAAGCCTTCCTACGATTTTTTCTCAATAGTAGTTCCAATGCCCCAGCCTGCCTTTCAAGCTCCTTTCCTCTCTTAAACGCTTTTAAAGCTTCATTGGCTTTCCCTTCCCCTTTCAGAATTTTATACTTTTTCTTTTCATCCAGAGCTTGTTGACGCAATTCCTCAGGACTAGTAGATCCCATCTCACCCATTGCATGATTAGGCTCATCCATAGAGAGACTCTTAAGCACCTCTCCCCCATTGTACTGAGTTGCAACTTCTTGAATATTTGAGCATGAGGCACCGCTTGTTGCCCTTGGAATACCAGAACTGACACTGACGGCAGATTCCTGCGCTAGTGAAAAAGATTGTTTTCCATCCTCACCAAGAATCTGGTTTAGAACTTCATCTTCATACTTCGGTGTCAGTCTTGAACCACCTATGGATAAGACCATCAACACATAGCAAGGAAGATAACTTTAAAAAATGCAAGGTCGCAAAACACTTTTGCATTTATGCTAATGGAAACAGCACGTCAGTCTGGCTAGAAGCAACAAGCATAAATTAATCAATCAATTAATTTGGAAACAAAAATTCCATCAATCAAAAATGCTTCCAATCATTCCGCAACAAATGCATCAAGCTCTTGTATAACAGCTGTGCTTCAAATTAGCAATATAGTTATGTACTAGAAAAAAGCACTCACCACCTGAAAATATAACTCCAACATTACCCATATACCACCATCCGTATGCAATTCTTCATTAGTTTTTATGCAGAAGTATTTAGTACAGAAAATTAAATCCAAAATTTTCTAGCACACATTATGTAACAGATTTAGTTCATGGCATAAAACAACTAATAGGATGCTAATCCTTATCCTTTGTTTGGTATCACTGTAAGGGCCAGAGATGGTTAAGTTGGACAACTTGATATGTAATTGATATTTTTTGCCCCGCAATGAAATTATTATATCCATTAGATAATATATCCCATTTTAAAATCAGCACTCTCTTGCATAAAACACCAAAATTACTACTCACGAGAATATGGCAGTTGGGAAGTCCAAGATGGAATATTATTCACATGAAAACAAGGCTATTGGGAAGTCCAGGATGGATTTGGGTTAGGTAAGAAATGCCTTAACCAGAATGACATAACATTTAGGCTTGAAAACGTAAGCAAAATTCAATCCTTTATCGTTTTGGTCTTTGAGTCGATCCATCAATTTCAAAAAATAATAAAATTTCCTGCTATTAAAAATATATTTAAAATTCATAAAAAATAATAATAAGAGTAAAAGAATATCAACTAAATATTTAAATTGAGAAGAGCTAAATATGGAAATGGTCAATAATTAAATTAACCCAAAACAATATCAATCAAAATTATTTCATGCCATAAATACAATAAGTCACAAAGAACTTAAGTATGAAACCCAGATTTATCGATATTAACAAGCAAGCTTGGAAAATATTTACCCTAAATTCAACTTCAGGGCCAACCCATCAAGCTAATGAAAATATAAATACTATAACATAATCAGAAAAATATTCCAATAGCTAATAATACTACAAAAAATAATGGCATAATATGAATTATTAAAACAGCAATTGCAGACCAGTCAAGTCTTACATGTACCTCTTCCTACCCTACTTTTGTGGCCATGTCGCATCTCAAAGCGTGCTGCCTCTTCTAATTTTTTACAGGGTTCACAAATACGAACTGGTGAATCACCTTGTCCACGCAAAACCATTCTATGCAGGGTACAACTACTGCAAAATAGGCCCCCACACCTTCGACAATGATGCTGAAAATCCAAAAAACAAATTCTTAACAAGTATTAAAGACAAAACAAATTCATTAAATGAGCAAAAATCTTCTTAGAGGACTTAATAAGGGTTAATAAATTTGACTAAAATGCACAACACGAGTCCCAATTGTTTCCGAGTGATGGTACTATTCAGAAGCACAAGCACTTTAGGGTACTCAAGGTTCCAATCCTGTGCCAAAAATAGCAACATGACAAGAAGTTGGTTAATTTAACCATCTATAAGTTTCAGTACAGAAGGATAAAACCTCATTGAAATTGAAGTATTGAAAAAGTTCCCAAGGTTGGCACGGAATATTGGCCATCGCCTTGAAGATCAAAAGATCCATAAAGTTGTCTTCGTAAAACACAACAGCAGAATGTTTCCATATAATATTATAACCCTGAACCACGACCTATTAACCATGTAAGTGACTAAAACCAATTGTAATCTAATAAAAAAACTCCAACAACAGTACATGCTAAGTATAAGAAGAAACAAACAACTATTAACAAAAAGAATCCACAGCTACAACTACACATCTATATATATGTTAGAAATTTCTGAAAAAAATAAATTAAAAACACAAATTCACACTTAAGATAACCAAATTGATATTTCTATGTGAATGTACTGTTAAGATTTGATTAAAATGAATGACCTAACTTGAAGATAGGTCTCTTCCACTATTTATAATACAAATTAAATACATTCTAATGACAATAATACCCTTACTAACTCTTACTAATTAACATTCTAACGCACTCAATAATAATAATAAAATACATATATAACCTCTAACACTCCCCCTCAAGTAGGAGCATAAATGTCATATGCTCCTAGCTCGTTACAAATGAATTTAACACGAGCAACCCCCACCACGTTGGCAAACAAATCAGCAAGCTGCATGTCCGACTTCACATAAGTGGTTGTAATAAGCTTCTGTACAAGTTTCTCTCAAAACAAAGTGGCAATCAACTTCAATGTGCTTTGTTTGCTCATGAAAGACCAGGTTGGAGGCAATATGAAGAGCAACTTGATTATCACAGATCAACTTCATGAGTTGAGAATGCAAAAAACCCAATTCTTCCAACATGTTCTTCAACCAAACAAGTTCCCAAGCAGTGTGAGTCATAGATCTATATTCTAATTCAGCACTTGACCTTGCCACCACAGTTTGTTTCTTACTTTTCCAAGAAACCAAATTACCACCAACCAAGATATGATACCCGATGGTGGATCCCCAATCGGAAGGCGATCCAGACCAATCTGCATCTGTATAACCATGGATATAAGTGTGACCATGGTTACAATATAAAAGACCTTTCCCAAGTGCACCTTTGAGATATCTCAAGATGTGAATTACTGTGTCCCAATGACTTGTCCTCGGAGAATCTAGATATTGACTAACAACATTTTTTGCAAAAGATATATCCCGCTGAGTAACTATGAAATAATTCAACTTTCTAACAAGTCTCCGGTATTGTTCAAGATTAGGTAACAAATCACTCATATTCGACATTAAGATCCATGGGTATATCAACCGATTTAGATTCCAATAAGCCAGTTTCATCCAACAGATCAATAACATACTTCCTTTGTGACACAATAGTTCTGATACAAGATTTAAATACTTCTATACCAAAGAAGTATTTCAACGGTCGTCGCAAATATTTGGTCTAAAACTTAATCTGTAGAAAAATTTTGAGATTCTGAATACCTTTATCATCATCACTGTAATAACAATATCATACACACAAACAACAAAAAGGATCCTACCCAATGAAGTATGAAAATAAAACACGGAATGATCCACGACACATCGTCGAAGACCAAATTCAAGTATTACAGCACTAAAACGACCAAACCATGCTCTAGGAGACTGTTTTAAACCATATAAAGCCTTCTTGAGCTGACACACTAAGCCTAATTCCCCTAAGCAACTAACCCAAGTGGTTGCTCCATATAAACCTCCTCCTCAAGGTCACCATGCAAGAAGACATTTTTCACATCTAGCTATCGTGGAGGCTAATGACAAGTAGTAGCCAAGGAGACAAATAGATGTATTGTTGTAAATTTGACAACCAAAGAAAAAGTATCAGAATAATCCAGACCATACACCTAAGTGTATCCACTAGCAACAAGACGGACCTTTATACGAGCCATAGAACCTTCAGAGTTGACTTTCACAGTGTAAACCTAGCGACAACCAACCACAGACTTGTCAAGAGGAAGAGATGCCAAGTCGCAAATACCATTGTCATGTAAAGAATTCATCTCTTCAACCATAGCATCCCTCCACCTAGAATTGGCTAAGGCTTCCAAAACAGATTTAGGAAGGGTAGTAGATGATAGAGCAGTAGCAAAACAATAATAGGAGGGTGATAAGGAATCATAAGAAACATAGTTGGAAATGGGTTGTTGATTACATGTGTGTTTACCTTTCCAAACAGCAATAAGAGGATCAACATCATAGGAAGTATGATCATCAGACGAGGAAACCAAAGGCGTGTTAGTAGAAGCTAAAGGGGACTCTCCTCCTTAAGAGCCGCCATCATGAATACACCTGCAAATTAGGATGAACAAGATGATAAGGACTCGAACTACATAGAGACTCGGATGGTTGGTTGGGTGAGGACAACAATGTACAATCTGGAAGATTAGGCAAAGGAAGAGACTCATTGAGCTCATAATCGTTTAGTGATTGGGTGTAGTAGTAAGGTGTAGACTCAAATAAGGCAACATCAGCAGAAATAAAGAAATGATGCAGCACAGGACTATAACAACGATATCCTTTTTAAGATATGAGTAGCCCAGAAAGACGCATTTTATAGCACAAGGATTCACATTATCCACCCCAGAAGAGACTCATTGAGCTCAGAATCGTTTAGTGATTGGGTGTAGTAAGGTGTAGACTCAAATACGGTAACATCAACAGAAATAAAGAAATGATGCAGCATAGGACTATAACAACAATATCCTTTTTGAGTATATGAGTAGCCCAGAAAGATGCATTTTATAGCACAAGGATTCACATTATCCACCCCAGGAGTTAGTTGATAAACAAAGGACACACACCCAAATATATGAGGGAGAGAAAATAAAGGTGACTTAGCAAAAAGAATGGAGTAGGGAATTTTGCCACTAAGAACAAAGTATGGAATTCTGTTGATTAGATAACAAGCAATAAATACAACATGACACCAAAACACTTTAGGTACATGCATTTGATAAAGTAAGGTGTGAGTGATTACAAGAAGATGTCTATTTCCCCACTCTACAACCCCATTTTGTGAAGAGTGTGGGCACAAGATGATTGATGAACAATACCAAACTGAGTCATATAAGAAGTGATTTGTGCACTGGAAAACTGTTTCGCATTATCACTAAATTGAGTCTTTATTTTAGAACAAAAGGCACAAAATACATGAAATAACTCAGAAAAATCTTTCATTAAATATAACCAAGTCATTCTTGAATAATCATCCACAAAGGTTATAAAGTACTGAAAACTAAACTTGGACACAACCCTATTAGGACCCTAGACATCTGAATGAACTAACATAAAAAGGTTTGCAACTCGTTTATTGACTCAGGAAGCGAAAGAAACACAATAATGTTTTCCCGACTGACAACACTCACAATTGAGACCAAACACAGAACTCAAACTAGGAACAAGACATTTTAACTTTTCCAATGAAGGATGACCTAGGCGACAATGAATTTGAAAAGTGTGGCAGCAGTAGTGCAGGCGATAGAAGGAGATAGTGGCTCAAAGTGAAAGAGTCCACTAGCTTCACGCCCTCCGCCAATTGTCTTCCTCGTCTTCAAATCTTAAATAACCACAAAATCAAGGAAGAATGTCACTGAACAATTCATGGATTTAGTAATTTTTCTAACAAGCATAAGGTTGAAAGGAAATTTAGGAATATATAAAACCGAAGGAAGAGAAATAGAAGAAGTGGAATTTACAGTCTCAATTCCCTTGACTGCAATGGTAGATCTATCAGCAAGAGTAACAAAAGGTAAATTTGCAAGATATGGAAGAGTGGAGAAAAATATAAGTATACTTGTGATATGATCAGTGGCAGGAGGGTTTATGACACAAGAGCTAGGACAAAAAGTACTAGATGACAAACATACTTTGTGATTACCTATTTGGGCAAGAGATGCAATGGGAAGAGAAGGTTGTTGTGATGCTTGATACTGCTAGAACTTGTAATACTCTTCCTCTAACATCGATACAGCAGGTTCCCCCCCACTCGACCCCAAAGGTGAGGAGTCAATGGTGGCTGCATCAGCTGCCCCCAAAGGTGAGAAGTCAATGTTGGCTGCATTGGCAACATGTGAAGGTCTACCGTGAAGATCCCAACACCGTTCAATGGTATGATTATTTTGTCCACAATGAGTGCACTTGCGAGGAGTACCTATTATTGACATTTTAAGTCCAATCCCATTTTGATAATGACAAATCACTTGTTTCTTACTAGTGCATTTAAGTACTTGAATAGGTTTACATTTAAGCACGTACATATGGTAAGGACAAAATGGAAGCCATGAGGGACTTAAAGCTCATATATTCTAGCGTATTCCATTGAAGATTGAAGAGCAAAGAAGAGAAGACATATATTATTTTTTGTGTAATGCATTTAGATTAATTTGTATGTGCATGTCCTACATGATATGATGCCAAGTTCAATAATGACCATAGATTGACCCTAGGAACTAAAACTTTTCATCGAAAACCTCTTACTTAAAAGTCATACTCATACAAAAGGTTTGAAATGTTTTTGAGGTCAAAAGATGGCTAAAACTCATATTTTCAAAGGGCTCAATTGACCAGACTCACAAGCCCAATCGACTGGACTGAGCCTTGGCCAGAAATCATATTTTTGTTAAGGCCCAGTCGACCAGCCAATCCCTTAGGTTAGTTTTGTAAAGCCCCAGTCAACCAGCCTCCTGAAAGCCATTGAAGCCCAGTCGATTGGCCTTCATACGCTTGAAGCCTAGTCAACCGAATCATAAGGCCTGGCATGCCAAACCTCGCGAATTTGAAAATCGCCCTAGGGCCAGTCGACCGGACCATGTCCTAATCGATCAGACCTCTTGGGTTTAGGCAAATTTGAGCTCCAATGGTTAGAAATTTTGAAAATAAAATATTATTTTACACCCCAACAGTCATATAACGGCTATTTGGGGACTTTCTCTATAAATACCAAGCCCAAAGCATTTGAAAAGGTGGTTGATTATATCATAATATATTTTTCATTGTTGGGTACTTGTTTTACAAAATCAAAGCTCTTTCCCACTCATTTTTATTGCAAAAATCATTTGAGAGCAAACTCTAGTTTTTCTCCTACACTTTGTTTTGAAAATATTTTTTTGAAGAAATCATTTATTGGGCTTGAGTCTTTGAAGCATTTCATTTACATATTCTCTCAAATCAAAGAAGCCTTTACTCTCATGTACTCATTCCATTAAATATATTTTTGAGAGTAAAACCCTAGCTTCTCCAAACAATTTTTATTGCAAAAATCTTTGTTGGAGATTTGTTTTTTTTTTTGCAAAAAAATCTTTGAAGCGCTTATCATATACATTTTTACTCAAAGATCATACTTTCATATTTATTGCAAAAATTCTTTTGAGAGAAAATATCCTCAAACTCTATTGAGCCTATATCTTATCATTTGAGAGTGCATTAGGTTTTTCATTGTACAACTTTGCTAATTGAACAAGCACTTTATTTGTACGCAAAATTTCGATTGTATTTGTATTCCTGCGGTTTGGGTATTGAATCATGCTGGTCATGGGGTATCGCCTGGAGAGGTAGCTCCGCCTAGAAGGAGCGCACCAAGCGTGGGGTATCAATTGAAGAGGATGGCTCCATCTTGTAAAGAGTGTGTAAAGGGGGGCTCCACCCTATAAGGAGTGTTGTAAGTGGTTTTGCTCCACCCGGTCAATGGAGCAAGATAGTGAAATCCTCAAGCGAGTTGGCTTGGGGTGAGGACGTAGCCGGATATAGCCGAACCTCGTAAAAATACTGAGTTTGCACTCTCTTTTCTCTTCGCTCTTTATTTTTTTGTGCTTGTATATATTTAATTTGTTGTTGTTGTATATGTGTTGAATATTTGCATACTTAAATATTTGTGAGATTTGTGATTGCTTAGAAAAACCCTAGGCTTGCATAATACTGATTTTGTTTTAAAATTAGGGGAATACTTGACCTAGAATTTTTAAATATCCAATTCACCCCTCTTGGGAATACACCATAAATCACATTTGGTATCAAAACCTTGTTACAAAAATCTTAATTGTATTTGTTAAAGATCACATGGCTCTTGTTGGTGTATCCCCATTTTGTGAGGGACAATCCTTTACAAACCCTCCATTGTTTTGTGATGTAGATTACACCTCGTGGAAACAAAGAATGAATATCTTTATAAAATCAATGGACTGGAGGGCTTGGAAAGTGATGATTAAAGGGAATTTTGTGCCTATGAAAATTGTCAATAATAGTGAAATTCCCAAGTTAGAAAATAAATTGAATGAAAATGATATCAGTTTAATGCAAATTAATTCTAGTGCCATGAACATGTTGTGTTGTGGTTTAGACATTAATATTTTTACTGAGGTCATGACTTGTTCTAGTGCAAAGGAAATGTGGGAAGAGCTAGAAAAGAGAAATGTTGGAACCAAAGAGAAGGAGACCACCATTCCGGAAGATTCAAGCTCAAATGATCAAGAAGTGGTAAATCATGGGCTAATAGCCTTAATCAATGAAGAGGTATATGCTTCTCATTCTACCTCTATTGATGATTCTTGTGTTGAATCCTACAATATATCATGTGATGAATCATTTGGTAAATTTAATGATAATTCTGTTAATGATCCATGCAATGATTCATGTAATAGTTATTATGATAAATCTTATGATGAATCATGTGATAAATTTAATGATGAAAGCATGCCCTCTTTTGAGAAATTGGAAAATGCTTTATTTAAAATGCATAAGATTCCAATTAGGATGTCTAAGAAGAAAACAATCGTGGAAAATGAAAATAAAAGCTAGGAAAAACAATTAGAAGATTTAGAAGAATATCATGCCACCTTAGAAGAGAAAAAGATTGAGAAAATTTTGAAAATCACTTGCCTGGAAAGAAAAATGAAAGATAACTCAAATAAATCCTTAGGAGTTAAAAGAAATAATTTTTTCAAAAAGGATTTGAGTTCATCTTATAAATCCCATAATCATGCCTCATCAAGTAAAAATAGGTTCAATAAGCCAAATCTTTCACACAAAAATAACATATGCTCATATTGTGAAAGAAAAGGACACATTCAATATACTTGCCCATTCAGAGGTGCCAGAGGCAAAGATAGGAAGATGATATGGCTAAACAAGAGAATCAACCCCTTGGGACCCAAGGAAGAATGGTTTCCAATAGGAATTACATAATTGTTTAATTCTTCCTTAGATTTTAGGATGTTATAAAAAGAGATAGTGATAACTAAATGTGTGGGAAGTGGTCCATGCTTAAAATGTCAAATCATAGTATATGCATTCACTATACTAAGAACTTTAGAGAATTAAGTCAGTATGAAAATTCAAATGATGTATCCAATCCAGTCACTCAACATATATGTGTATATATATATCTATATATATATATATATATATAAAATGATTTGGTAAAATATGGAAATATTGGCTATAGCATGCTAAACTTGAACTGAAAAGGAATGAGTTAATCTGTGCTTGAATGGGACGTTAGTCTCCACATAATTCATATCATTCCTCCGATATGTTCAAAGTAAAGGTTAAGGGTTTAACTGGCTAAAATTTCTAGAACCTTATATTTTTTAGATGAAAAACATAAATCATTAATTCTTGAATAAAATCTTGGAAGCATGCTGAAGTAAATCCACTTCCAAATGGACAAAGATATCTTTACTTGATAAATATCTTTTTATGCTATACATATTGCTTAAATTTGAATGACTTAAAATATAGCATATTTTGTCCATCACTTAGATTTGAGTTTTGGGGAATTAAGCCTATACTATATATATCATCCATCCCTAAACTCATTATGGAGCTTTAATACTTGATCACATTCGGGAGCTTTTTTAAACTCATCCCCATGGTTAGTAAATTTAGTCACCACTGGTAATTCAGATTATCAAACTCTAACTGGTGATTCCTTCTCAAACCTAGTTGTAAGCACATATTATCATAATCATTTCTTAATCTGCCAATGCTTACTAAAATCCCTTCACGTTTAAATTAGAAGCATCTAATAAGGGATTCAAAGTCTTTAGTAAATCAAAGCATTTCCTCTGTGCTTAATCTGCAATAGCTCTCAAGCTATAATCATGAGCATCCCCTGCCAAGAAATACATGTCTTATATCTTGAAAGCAAATCATGGGAGCTATCCAAACCGGAAAAGCGTCATTGGTAATTCGAAACTAGTGATAAATGATTTAAGTACTAACGCTCAAACTTGGAGGACCCGTCTTGGTGTGGGTTCATCCTTGCGGAAGTAGAGTTGTTTAGGGTTCCTACAATTTTGGTTGTTGATCACCGTAATCCATTTTGTTCATTCAACACCCAAGGTTCGCCATGGTCGGGTGCATGACATTTGAGTTGTTATGAACCCTATCGGTCATGCTCACGTGGATGGGGATGAAACACCTTAATGCACAACTTAGTTGTGAACAAATGAACATCTCTTCAGTTCCTCCAGGATTTGTGTCACGTACATCCTTCACATTGAGAAGGTTGAATAATAGTGAAGAAAGTGTAGGCTTATGACACTGAAGTAACATTTTTTAAGACTTTTGGTCCTCTAAGCCTAAGCACTCAAAGCCAAAGCAAACCTATTGAAAATTTATAGCACTTGGCTGAAAATTTGAAGAATAAAAAGAAGAAAAAGAAGAACATGATGAGTGGGCTGCATACCTGAGGGGGAGCAACTCACTTTGAAATCTCTATAGCTCTGAAAATTAGTTTTTCTCACTATCTTATCTTGCTTTATGCTTATATGCCTCATGTGAGGATTGCAATTGCTATCCATATTGTACTGAATGCTTAAAATTTCTTTGATGGTTGATAATTATCTTTTAATCTAGTATCATGAACTATTTTGAGCTATACTGAATTGGTTGGATATAATGGATTGCATGCTTGTATGGAACACCATCTACATGGTTGATGCAGAACTTTATGACCTGCATGCTGATAATTATTTAGGAGAATTGCATGCTGATTGAACTGAATGCCACTTGCATGGCTGATGCAGTGACTTGTGAATTGCATGCTATAGAGAACTATTAGGTTATTTGGTGCATGCTTTTGTGATTTGCATGATGGAAAAATGATCCATTTACAGCCGAATTTTTTTTTTAAATGAGTAAATGATAAAGGCATATTGAACTTCATTCATAAATACGCATTGCATATGCTTGGTAAAAATTCTTTGCATGAGAACAAACAGGAGAGCTGAACTCCATTTAAATCATTCTTTTGGACTCATATGCATTATAGTTTCATTTCTTTTTTTTGCTATCATGAAAACCATGAACATCATATCCTGTTTTTATGGATTTATAAATTGATATGGCTTGTTGTTGGATTTATGGACACTTTGCATGTCTTAAATATGAATTTTTTTATGCATGTGTGTTCTAGTGTAATGATTTTACTGATTGAACAAAAATGGCTTGATCATTTTTCAGTAAAATGGTTTTAAAATTGAAAATGCATCCATTGCGTCTAAGCTTGTACTCAAATAAAAAGGGGGAGCTTTTTTGAAATTAAAATTCCATTCCTTTTGCGCACACCCATCTTTGGCTTCGATCCTTGTTTTTAAGAGCTTACTATGGCTTGAATGTTTTGGCAAATAATTTTTATTGCTCACAATACATCTTAAATGGAAATGTGTTGCTTAGGCACAATTATCCTAGGCTTTGCCATATGATCTTGCCTTACACTGTCTAATATTTAGGATATATACGGGTTGCTTTTTCTGGTTTTAATATGAAATGTTCATAATTGCTTACCAGAAAATTATTTAAGCTTGCTTGACTTTAGTATTAAATTTATTATATAGCAAGCATACTCCCCAGCACTTATTAATAGCATCAAAAAGGGAAAATATTTTACAAAATGAATTTTTTTGGGGGGACAAGAACTGATTTTATAAAATATAAATTTCGTTTTCTCTTGCTTCAGACTTAAAGGCATTCATGACACTTGCTATTTGTTATATTTCTAAAATTCAAATTTTTGCATTGAAGTTTAAAAACCTTAAGGACTTTATTGTTTATATGACATTCTTGAAAAGGGCATTTCATGATTGACTCGTTGATCACATATAGAAATACATGCTAACTAGTTAGACTGAAATTATGCTCAACCCTACACTTAGTTACCATAAGCCTTATGTTTTGAACTCCAATTTTTTACAGGTCTTATGTAATATCAGAATTGAAATGGTTTGTGAGTATTTCTAGTCTAACCATGTTTAACATGTCTTTTTAAACTCAAACGGCAAGCTATACTGTTTTTGTGCTCACAATGACCAAAATAATTGGGGGAGCTTCTCAAGCTAAGGGATTTTAAATGCTTAAATGCTTTATGTTTAGCTTAGTCCTTTTGTTGATGACAAAAGGGGCCGAAGGATCTAAGCAAAACCAAAATATAACTTGCATTCTCCTGACTTTTTGTTATTCACAATTGGTATCTGAGCTATATTGTTAAAACTAAATGCATGTTGATTTGAAATGTCTTCTTTCTTGTATATGCCTGAACTACATCATAAATCTTTAGATTGTGCATATTCTAAAGGGAAGTCTTTTTAGGCTTAACCCATTTTGCTCGTGTTTGTCATCATCAAAAAGAGGAAGATTGTTGACTTTTTGAATCCAGTCCTGTTTTGATAATGACAAATCATTTGTTTCTTACTTGTGCGTTTAAGTACTTGAATAGGTTTGCATTTAAGCACGCACGTGTGGTAAGGACAAAATGGAAGTCATGAGGAACTTAAAGCTCATATAATCTGGCGTATTCCATTGAAGATTGAAGAGCAAAGAAGAGAAGACATATATTATTTTTGGTGTAATGCATTTAGATTAATTTGTATGTGCATGTCCTACATGATATGATGTCAAGCTCAATAATAACCATAAAATGACCCTAGGAACTAAAACTTTTCATGGAAAACCTCTTACTTAAAAGCCATACTCATACAAAAGGTTTGAAATGTTTTTTAGGTCAAAAGAGGGCTAAAACTCATATTTTCAAAGGGCCCAGTCGACCGGACTCACAAGCCCAGTCGACCGGACTAAGCCTTGGCCAGAAATCATATTTTTGTTAAGGCCTAGTCAACCGGCCTTATAAGCCCAGACGACCGGCCAGTTTTGTAAAGCCCCAGATGATGGCCTCCTGAAAGCCATTAAAGCCCAATCGACTGGCCTTCCTATGCTTGAAGCCCAGTCGACCGAATCATAAGGCCCAGCATGCCAAACCTCGCGAATTTGGAAATCACGTCAGGGCCAATCAACCGAACCATGTCCCAGTCGACCAGACCTCTTGAGTTCAAGCAAATTTAAGCTCCAACGGTCGAAAATTTTGAAAATAAAATATTATTTTACTCCCCAACGGTCATATAATGGCTACTTGGGGTCTTTCTCTATAAATACCAAGGCCAAAGCATTTGAAAAGGTGGTTGATTATATCATAATATATTTTTCATTGTTGGGTATTTGTTTTACAAAATCAAAGCTCTTTCCCACTCATTTTTTATTGCAAAAATCATTTGAGAGCAAACTCTAGTTTTTCTCCTACACTTTCTTTTATAAATATTTTTTTGGAGAAATCATTTATTGAGCTTGAGTCTTTGAAGCATTTCATTTACATATTCTCTCAAATCAAAGAAGCCTTTACTCTCATATATTCATTCCATTGAATATATTTTTGAGAGTAAAGCCCTAGCTTATCCAAACAATTTTTATTGCAAAAATCTTTGTTGGAGAATTTTTTTTTTTTTGCACAAAAATCTTTGAAGCACTTATCATATACATTTTTACTCAAAGATCATACTCTCATATTTATTGCAAAAATTCTTTTGAGAGAAAATATCCCCAAACTCTATTGAGCTTAAATTTTATCATTTGAGAGTGCATTAGGTTTTTCATTGTACAACTTCGCTTATTGAAGAAGCACTTTATTTGTACGCAAAATTTCTATTTTATTTATATTCCTGTGGTTCGGGTAGTGAACCATGCTGACATGGGGTATCACCTGGAGAGATAGCTCTGCCTAGATGGAGCAGACCAAGCGTGGGGTATCACTTGAAGAGGAGGGCTCCATCCTGTAAGGAGTGTGTAAAGGGGGGCTCCACCTTGTAAGGAGTATTGTAAGTAGTTTTGCTCCACCTGGTTAATGGAGCAAGATAGTGAAATCCTCAAGCGAGTTGGCTTGGGGCGAGGACGTAGCCGAGTACAGCCGAACCTTGTAAAAGTACTATGTTTGTGCTCTCTCTTCCCTTCGCTCTTTATTTTTCTGTACTTGTATATATTTAATTTGTTGTTGCTGTATATGTGTTGAATATTTGCATACTCAAATATTTGTGGAATTTGTGATTGCTTAGAAAAACCCTAAGCTTGCGCAATATTGATTGTGTTTTAAAATTAGGGGAACACTTGACCTAGAATTTTTAAATATCCAATTCACCCCCCCTCTTGGGAATACACCATAAATCACACCTATGCCTCATCTGTCTCTACCACTACAACCACTCAAACCACCGCAATAACTTTTGCGGTTATTTGGTAGACAACTAGAATCACCATGTGTAGCAAAGGTTGTCCTCTCAGAGTCAGATGCAAAAGTAAGAGAATGCGTGCTAAAGGAAGCACAATAAACAACAAATGATGGCAGCTCGACACTACTGAGTATCTAAGACTAAGTTGCCTCAAACTTAGGCTTCAATCCGGCTAGAACACGAAAAACTGTCATCTGTTCCCTCAACTTCTGCATTCCACAAATGTCAACAGTTATAGGTTGCATGACGTTAAGCTCCCCATTGATACGCTTCATCTCTCCAAAATAATCTGCAATACTCCCGCTCCTTGTTGAGACTGAAAGTATTCCTAGGATAAATCATACATGTGTAATATTACTAGGATATAGAAGTTCGATATAATCCCAAATCTCCTTGCATGTATTTAGATGCATACACATCCGTGCAATTTGTGGCTCCATCGAATTCCAAAAAAGAGAAGCAATCAAGGCATCTTCCTGAACCCACACGTCTTTTCTCTTTTAATAAAAAAAAAAAAATCAGATTGGAGCAAGTGGTCGAATTTCCCTAATCTTGTCAAATAAATCCGATAGCTTTAGACCATTGAACATAGTGCTTTCCATTGACCTTTTGAGTCGCTATTTGAGGCAACAATGTAGGAAACAAATTTTTGGGATTCATAGATTCCATACCAACACTTACAAATCAGCAATCACACCAAAAACAAGAAGAAAAATCATAACTACTCAGGACAATCACAAACTATGTGAAGCACCGACACAACAATAGATAATGGGAACAACTCACCAACGGATATAGCACAGCCACAGCACTCACAAATCAGCAACCACACCAAAAACAAGAAGAACAATCAATAATTGGGGCAATCACAAACTATGTGAAGCACCTACACAACCACAGATGAGTTGAACAACTTATCGAGGAATATAGCACTGTCACAGCCTCACAACTGAACATACAAACGCTGCCACGGCTCCAAAAAACTCATAAAGAAGCCTTCACAAACCCTGAACAGAAATGAACGGAATACTGCGAGTGCATGGTCAAAGAAAGTTGAATTTTTGAGCAAAAAACTGGCCAAACAGCTTGGTAATATAGCCTAAAGAAGGAATCAGAGTATGGCAGAGGAAAAAAAAAAAGGCAAAAAAAAAAGGAAAAAAGTGGCCCTAACTTCACTCATGCACCGGGGCGTGGGGTCAGCCCTGCCGGCATTTGGCCGGTGTGTGAGGGCACGTGGGGTGTCCTCAGGAAATGGGATTTTGTGGGGTGGGTTGTTAGGGTGGGGATCTATTTATGGATATGGTTGGATTTATGAAATAATATGGGATGGAGGTGGATATGGAAAAGAAAAGCTGTGGGAATGGTGTTTTCAGGCAACGGCAGAGGCGAATAGGGTTTAGGTTGGATCATGCTCTGATACCATGTTAAGATTTGATTAAAATAAATGACCTAACTGGAAGATAGATCTCTTCCTCTATTTATAATACAAATTAAATACATTCTATTGACAATTATACCCTTACTAACTCTCACTAATTAACATTCTAATACACTCAATAATAATAATACTAAATTCTAACACATTGAATAAAAATAATACTAAAAGATATATATAACCTTTAACATGTACATGAGAAGAAAAATAAGAGAAAACAAAACAAAATTAAAAGAGAGAGTAAATATGAAGATAAACTCATTTTTTAGGGCTTCATCATCAATATTCCAATATAAGCTTTCTCCTGGTCACACATCAAGCCCTTCTATAGGCTTTCTCCTAGAACTAAAGAAGGAAACGATTTCTAGGAAATAATATCAAATCCATAAAAACTAGACTAGCACATAAATGTAAAATATTTAAATCACAAAAAATCCGAGATGATCATAAAGAACCTAGATAATCGTAAAGATTATATTATCTATAAGCCTATGGTTGATACAATGATCTTTGAATTTGAACCCCATCAATTCCCCCACGATGAGAGAAACGTGCCACAGAAATATGGATATACTACTCTAAAGATCCAGATCTCGATGACACAACTCATCCTCGATAATCCATGTGGAGTCAAAAGCAAAGTAGTCCACTTCACGGGATACTGCAATGCCCTCCTTTTGTAGATGCAACATGCTCATTTTTTAGAATGCTCTCTACACAATCTATAGAAGAGGGCAAAAGAGATGGAAGCACCGGAACTGGACTGATAGAGAACTGCTTCACAAGGTGAGATATCTCTATGCAAAAAAGGCAGCTCAAAGGTGCCTTGGTATGGGGTTAAGTCCTCAACATTGAAAATAAAATTGCTGTGCATATTGGATGGTAGGTCAATATTAAAGCATTAGGACCCAAACAACAAAGAATTCAAAAAGAACCAGATGCATGGGCGTGTAACTTCTTAAAAGAATGCTAGGATAATGCAAGGACAGCGGGACAGGCACCTGTCATCACATATTTACCCTCAGTAAATTTGACACGCTTGCGTCAACGTCAGTAGCTAGCTTTTATTGTGCAGTTTTCATAGTAGTTCTTTCATCTAAATCAGCATGGTCAAGGGTATGTTGGCCAGAAGACTCAGCTGACAAACATGGCCAAGCATCAGATGGCAAGGGAATAACATCAATAAGGTAGCCAGGGGAACAACCATTGACAACTTCAAAAGGACTCTTTCTAGTAGTAGACATACACTGGATTATTATACGCAATCTCTGCAGTAGGTAACAAAAAATCTCAGGCTCCATGCTTAACCCCTACTAAGCACCTAAGTTGCTCAAACTACAATTACCCACTTCAGATTAGCCATTCCTCAGCAGCTGAAAACTTTAACCTTGTCAAAAAATTTCCATAGGGTCTTCCCAAAGTAGCTAACAAATTTCACATTATTGATGTGCACAACCTGTGGAGCTGAAAATTTTCAAAAGAGAAGTGCTGGCCTATGTGTGAAGCATAACTTCACTGGTTTCACTGCATGGAATGAAATGTCCTATTTTTTACTACCCCTATCAATTACCACAAAAATGGAATAATAACCCTAATATTTTTTGGCAACCTAGAATAAAGTCCATGCTTAGAACCTTCCAAGGTGTATGAGGAAGTGGAAAAAGAGTACATAGACCTTCTTAACCTTGGCTAATTGGTAAGTGCAACACTGATAGACAATCCTAGCAACATCTTTCTTTCAGGAGAGCCAATAGATCCTATCCCAAACCAGAAGTATTGATCTTATCCCTACCGAAATGGCTAGCAGAATTGCCAGCACGCAACTCCCAAACCAAAAACTCACACAAGTACCAGGAATGCATAGTCTAGTTCCTATTAACAAGTAACACGATTATCATCTTGGACTCTTTGGAAATGATACCAAAGTCGGCACATAATTATCCTAGATAAAGATAACAGTAAAGGCCCTCAATAAGCATAAAGACCCTGCATTATGTTAAGACTATGGTAGACACAAAGATATAGCTGAGTGTGATTCTGATCATGCACTCTCTGTTTGGTGATTATAAAAAAAAATGCCTTTGCAAAAGATTCCGGGCCCAATGATATTTATGCTTTATTTTTCTTGGTAGCACATCCTACAAGAAAGTTGCTTATGCTCGACCATACACATTTCATAGAAGATGCACAAAATGACTTCATAACAAATGAGCAAGTCTTTTGTACTGAATGTTCTGAGAATATTTAGGAAAATTCAGTCGAAAATCCATAGATTATTCTAATAAGCGAAAATGTGGAGTAATCAGGTACATTAACAAAGCTGACCAATTTATATTGGAACAACTGAAATATTGGAACTAGTTGACTGCTGAATAATTTGGGCAAGTTCCAATTGCAGGGGTGAAAAAAATGGCAATAAGGTTAAACTACAATAATGAATTTTCTATTTCAAAGTTCTGATACTTCTTAAAGATTATGGAAACACAAAGAAGTTCGAGAAAGATGAGCACAACCATCAACTATTTCAACTAAACACCCAAAATATTGGAATATCTAACGCAGGAATCCTTTATTGAAACAAAAGAAAAGTTAAAGGACGCGTGAAGAACCCCAAATGCCTACTAAGCACAGGGAACCGATTGACGGACTCTTCTCAAACCTTAGATCATCCAATTGATTAACAAAAGAAACGTTCTGGGTTTCTCTCCAATAATCCATGTTTACAACGAACACCCAAAATGATTAAATAAATCAAGAAATTAGCAAATTATGATGATCATATAATAAAAATTATAACCCAACAAGATGAACTTTGAGGCATGGGTTTTGTTATAATACGCATGAAGAAGGGAAAAGGAAGATGAAAGTACAAACCTTGCGATTGATGAAGGTGAACTGAGAAGAACATCCCTGGCAATGAGAAGCATCAACCACCCAATTATTCCCCTTCAATGATGGCTTTGCAGGCAACCCAATCTTCTCCAACATCTTCTTCTTCTTCTTACCAGAGATTTGACGAGGAAGGGGAAGTAGGAACAATATGATTTACAGACGAAGCCTCTTTATTATTTGCAGACCAGAGCTTCTAATCGGTCCTACCGGTTCGGCAACTTTCTGAACCGAACCCGAGCCAAAGTACCAATAGAACGGTTAATTTACGGTTTGGGGTCTTGTTTATACTTAGTAAACTAATCGATCCTACCGCTTCGGCAACTTTCTGAACCGAACCTGAGCCAAAGTACCAATAGAACGGTTAATTTACGGTTTGGTTTAAATATCAGATCGGAACCCAATAAGATCACCTTGCACAGAAAAAATTATAAGCATTGATCATAATTTGGTCGATTTTTTAATTAAATTTTACACCTGAACTGAATTAGGTGGTCTATACTTAGTAAAATCTAAAGAAAATCTTATTACTTTGTACCAATTTAATTACAAAATTTGTTCAAAGAATTTTTGTTAGAAATATATTTGCATCTTCCTTCCTAAAACGAATTCAAAATTTATAATGTCTTCTCAATTCGGTTTAGTTTTTTGATTTCAGAAAATACAAAACTGAAATCAAATCGAAATATCCCATTTACCAACCTTTTAACTGAATTAAATGACAAAAAATCGATCAATTTTGGTATGATCCGATCAATTTCATCAATTTCAGTTAGTTTTGTTACACCCCCTAATTACTTAGGCTTAACCATTAGAAGCTTCATTGTCACCGTCAACAGTCTATATATAATATTTTGTATTAGCAGCTTCATTTATCTATAAGATCAAGATGTAACCTCACGTGGCGATGCAGAGTTGAGAGAGGCAGCTTAGTTCTTGAGTTTAGATATGGTATGGTTGGCCACATACTATATTTGTCTAAACTATCCATAAGATGTAATACTTGTTAATATACTTATATAGTTATATGTACATCGATTTAGTTTGGATATTTGTCATATCAAAATCAATAATTAAAATCGAATCAGGAATTGAAAATCATAAAAAATCTAAATTGAAACCGAACCGAACAAATTGACGAATTGAATTTTCAGTTCGATTCAATTCGATTTTGTGCTACCATATTTATGATAACATATTTATCTATATTATTTATTTTAGCTTTTGTTATCAGTTTTTAATTATTGTGATAATATCTACAAGCTTTTCGATTCTCAACACATTTAATGTTCAAATTTCATTTTGTAGATTAAAATTTTGTGAACAAACTTTTGATTAAAACTAAAATAAAGAAAAATATTCCTGAATTTCAAAAGTTTTGAAAATAATAAACATCTTCAAAAAAATCACTTATTTTCAGCCTTCGTGTACAATATATTTATTTTTAAATTACTGAAAAAGAGTTCAAATATAATAATTAAGTAAAAAAAATTATAATTGATTTATTTTTATTTTGATACCATTTAATTTGCTTTTTTTTTTTTGAATTTTTATTATTGAAATCATATTGATTCATTATTATTTGATCCAATAACAAAAATAAACACAATTCAATCCGGTTTTTAGTTTATTTTTATCAATTTCATTTTTTTGTTGTTTAATAAATGGGTTGCAAATTTTAACTTTTTGATTTTGTTTGTAATAGCTATTTTTATATTTTTTCGTTGTGATATCAACAATCCTAAGGGCCTATTTAGTTGTGGAAAACAATTTTTTTTTAATGTTTAGTTTTTAAATAATTATAAAATACTAATGTACTTTTTAATTTTCTAAATTTTTTATTAAAGAGATAAAAAAGATAAATGATTTGTTTAATTGTGAAAAATATTTTTATCTTGTATTTCTAGATTGTCAATAATTACATTCTTTTTCAAATTTTCAAAATTATATAAGAAATTAAAATTTCAAAAATAATGAAAAGATATTTTCTAACTTTCCTATACATTTTAGAAAATTAAAAACAATATGGCCTTTTTGAAATTATTTTTCAAATTAGAAATAAAAAAATAAGACTATTTTGTACGAATGGATTGTGATGACCCAAAAAAAAAATATATATATATATATATATAAAATTAAAGTACAATAATAAAATAATAATAAAAATGGTCATTAAGTTAATATCAATACAGAAGTGTTTTTCTGTAGGATCCTTGATTCCATGTTTGATGCCTAAGAAAGACCTTATCTTACCGAGTGCTCAGAGACCATTGCGGCTCAATCGCTCCCTGGAGGTCAGCCTGGTCAAAATGAAATTTCATAGGATAAATAAGATAGACACTGTTTGTACACATAAATAAGTATATATACATAAAATAGTGTTTTAACAGACATAATTTGTAAAAATACATAATAAGATGATAATAATATAGGTATCATATATGGAGCCCACAAGACTATGTGGGGTCCACATGAGTCCTGGAGTCACAAGACACTGTTTATATACGTAAATAAGTATCTAAAATCATGTTTTGACTGATATAATTTGTAGAAATATATGATAAAATAATAATAATATAGATATCCTATGCGGGGCCCACAAGACTGTGTGGGGCTCACATGAGTCCCGAAACCGTATAGAGGTTTACACGAGTCTCAAAGCTATGTAGGATGCATAAAATCGTATAAGAGTTATTTGAGTAACGTAGGATCCATTCGGGTATCGAAGTTGTGTGGGGCCCACATAAGTTTTCAAAATTTAGATTTAATTCTTGTTCAAAAATAAATAAATACTAAAAATAGTTTAAAAGTAATAACAATGATAATAATAATGATAATAATGATTAAGAAAAATAATAAAATAATTAATTAATTAGGTAAGTGGTTAATTGAAAATTTATTTAATGAGAATGGTGGCAAACACTCCCACATGGCCTCCATCCCTATCTCATACTCAACCCATACCTTACCCATCCCTTGCCCATTCTTTAATTTTAAAAAAATTATAATTTCACCCATCTCCCCACACTTTTATAAATTCCATTTCTTCCCCAAAATTTTCCTATAAATAGGAAGCTCTCAACCTTCATTTTTCACAATAATTTTCCAATAAAAGAGAAGGATTAGTGAGTGAAAGAATTTGTGGTAGAGAGAGAATTTTTGAATAAGTTCTCGATCACCCACTCTTTTCGATCTCATTTTTAAGAGATAGTTACAGTGTTCGTAAGGAAGAAGGTAAGTAAATTTTGATTATGTTAGTTTTTTTTTATTTAAAATTCATACCCGAGTTTATTTTATAAGTAAATTTCAATTATGTTAATTAGTTCCACAAAATTTTCATGAGTTTATTTTTACGTATATTTAATTATACCAATTCTATCTTTAATATACTTACATCTATTTTTGGGTTAAGAAATATTTTAATCCCTTCGAGTAAATTTTTAGCATTTCTTTCTATTCAAAAATAAAATTATATATATTTTTAACACAAAAATTGTGTGGCATGAGTTTATTTCTACGTTACATTTTTTTTTATGAAAATATGAGTAAAGATGAGATTTTTACGATATTATTTTAAATTGCATAAATTATAATAAGATGATTTTAAAACCCCTTATGACAACGAAAGTTCAAAGTTACAGATGTTCGGTACCGTAGCTTAAAGTTTATACGGATCAGAGTGCACCCACACTGTTTATAGAGTGGTTATTTATGTTAGTGGATTTCTCCTGAGTGCACGCCCGGTTTCGGACCAGGACTTAATAAGGAAAATCTCACTTAAAGTTTACGTACGTTGATTTAGTTTAGCAGGCCAGCCAGGTAAGTCCAGTCTTCGTACCGCACAACCCAGTTATGGGGGTAAACATGACTTACGACAAACAGGCCTAAGGGTGATTTTTATAATATATGTTTATATATATTTAATTACATGTACAAAGTTACTGATGATTTGAAGGAAAAGTGTAAGTTTACGTGAAAAGGATCATTTTGGTGCTTAAATGATGATCTAAGGAAAACGTATAAGGAAAAGTATATGTATGTTTATCATTAAATATTTTTACAGTTTTAAAGTTAAAAGTTTAATTTAACAGTTATAGTATATAATTATAAAATTTTACTGTTGTAATTATTGACAAAAGTTTTATACAGAAATTTTTAAATTTATATTTATTCTAAAAGAAATTTTGAAGTTATAATATTAAATATTGTTTTACAAAATTTTTTAAAAAACTCATTTTGACCACACACTAATAATAATCTTATTTACTTACTGAGCGTCGTCTCACTCCAATCATATTTTTATTTCAGATAACTCTGAAGAGCATGTTGGAAATCAGGCTTAGCAAGCATGCGGGTGGGGATAGAAAAATAAAGATTTGTTTAGAAATATTAGTATGGTTTCAGATATTTATGTTTGTGTAATTTTTCTTCTTTTGAAATAAACGATTGTAATATGGATAATTAGCGCTTTGATTTAATAAAAATTAAGTTTATTTGCTTCCGTTGTAAATTAGTAGTAAAAAGTTAATATCTCAGCCCCTCGGGGTTGGGGTTTTACATGGATAGTGCCAAATTTTTTTTATTTTTTTAGTGTCAAAACTTCTTAGTTTTATAAAACTAAAAAACAAGTTAGATTTTCGGAACTATTTGAAAAACTAAAAATAAAAAATAAAAAAATATTTTTCATAACCAAATTCAGAGTAGACATAATTTTAGGTTATTACATATTTGTTTATTTTTTACAGTAACTAAAACACATGGAGCCAAATTTTATTTTATTTTTTTGAAAAAAAAAATGAGAATACAAACTCTTGATATTGACTATTATTAAAAACTTAAAAAAAACTGTTTTTAAATTTTATGTAAATTATAACGCAATATGACAGAATTTTTTTTTTCAACTTCTAGGAATATATAACAATTAAAATAGGATTAGGCATAGTCATAGTTGTACCTAAAATGAATAGAAGTGCAAAACTTCACTACACATAAAGTCATGAAATATCCTAAAGCCAAAAGCCTGAAAATATAAGGTCATGATTGTAACGCCCAATCTGAGTCTGTCAGGGAGCACTGCGTCTCTCCTCGTCCACCTGGACTAGACAATAGAAAGGTAGGCCTTATCAAACTAATGACTTACCCCACAGACCAACACGTGTCCTTTTCAGTGTGTTTTGTCCTCACTCACACACTTCCTGAGAAAACTTCCCAGAAAGTCACCCATCCCAAGATTACTCCAAACCAAACACGTTTAACCGTGGAGTTTTTATGGGAAGACTCTCAAAAAGAAAGATGCACATTGTTGATATGAGTAGTAACATCTAATCCTTTTAAACCTTTCTTCCACGGGATATCACATTCTCCCCCACTTACAAAATGCAACGTCCTCATTGCAAACCCACATTTCCAAACCTAGGCGATGTGAATCTCATCACACTTCCGACTAGGTAATGACTCTGATACCATTTTGTAACGCCCCAACCTGGGTCTGTCAGGGAGCACTGCATCTCTCCTCCTCCACCTGGACCAGACAACAGGAGGACGGGCCCTATCGGACTAATGACTGGCCCCACATACCAACACGTGTCTTTTTTAGTGTGTTTTGTCCTCACTCACACATTTTCTGAGAAAAATTCCCAGAAGGTCACTTATCCAAAGATTACTCCAAGATGCTTAACCGTGGAGTTCTTATGGGAAGGCTCTTGAAAAGAAAGATGTACCTTGTTAATATGAATAGTAACATCTAATCCTTTAAGTCTTTCATTCACGAGGTATCACATTCTCCCCCACTTATAGAACGCAACATTCTCGTTGCAAATCCATATTTCCAAACTCAGGCTATGTGAATCTCATCACACTTTCGAGTGGGTAATTGCTCTGATACCATTTTATAACAGTAATAACCTAGAAAAAAAATTAAAATTAATTAATTAAAATTATTAATCAATTAATTTGTTAAACACTATTAAATTAATGTATTAAATAAACAAATAAAAAGAAATAGTAAGAAAAAAAATTAAGACTAACTATTAATTAATTAATTAAACATTATTGAATTAATTAAATAAATAAATAAAAAGAATAGTGTGGAAAAGGAAAAAATTGAAATAAAGATATAAAATATGTATATATATATATATATATATAAGGTTATTATATAATATAAGTTAAAGTAAATATATATATATAAATTAAAATAATATATATTAAATGTAATAAAATGGATTGGATTTCGTTTTGAAATCCAATTCCATCTTCTTCCTCTCTGCATCTTTCTCAATCTCTCTGCGTCCGTCACTTTCCCTTTTCTCTGTCTCCGTCTCATTCCTCCGTCCTCCTCCTCTCTCTCCTCAATTTCGTCGGTCTAACGAGCACCGATCGGAAAACAGAATGTGTCATTGGATTTCTAGCTCCGCCACCAACATTTCTACTAAAGCGGATTTGTCGTGGGAGCGACGTAGGCACCATTCCTAGAGTAAGGTAACTTTCTCCTAATTTATCAATTTCTCGTTAAATCTACTGTTAAATCGACGATCAGACACCACCACGGGGTCCTAGTCATGATCGTCGTCATTTTGACATGAGTAAATTTCTAATTAGGGTTTTCTAGGTTCCACTCCAAAGCGAGAGTAGGATTTGAGAAATTTGGCAAATTAGTTATATTTGAGGGTATAATTATTTATTTGGTATTTAAGGGTCTATAAAATATTAAAATAGTATTTTATTTAGAATTGATTTAATGGAATTAGAATTTTTGATTCAGGGTCCGAGTGAGCGTCGTAGGTATTTTTCGGGGTCCTTGTTGGCGTAGTTCAAGAAACTAAGTAAGAGAAAAAATATATATTAAACCAAAATTTTTATGAATTTAATGGAAAATGAATTGTGTTATATATACATGTAATGTCTCGGTATGAATTTAAAATGTCAACCATTTAAATTATTTTTTTTTACGAATTTAGGACTGTTTATTAGATAGGTATATGCGAAAATGAACTGATGAAAGTGAAAAATATTTTCAGGATAATTATGTAAGAAATGAAAATTGTATTTTCATTAATTAAATACTAAATGTGGGTTGACTTAAATGCAACCATGTAAACGTAAGACAGCTGAAAGATAGCCATGTTAGCATATTCTAGCACACTTCTATATAGATTAACTGATGACAGCTGAAAAGAGATGTAGACTAATTGATGATGGCTAAAGACCAGCTGTAGTACGAAGGAAATGAAATGAAAATGCAATGTGATGACAATGAAATGATAAAGGAATGAAATGACAAATGTGAACGATGTAATGTTGATGATTACGTAAAGTGAAATGCAATGCAATGTTTAAGCTATGAGCATGAACATATGTATATGATTGAATAATGACAGAAAGAATAATGCATTATGATATTAGAAGTATTTATGTATGTAGAACATGTGACGTTTGGGCGGGGCACACTCTTCACCTGAGGGCTTGTTGAGCAAGGCGAGTGCACTAGTAGTTTTAAATGTGGTAGGTACTAGGGCAGAGGGAACATACTTGTATGGGCGGGTAGATTTCCCTATCCTTATGACGTTTGCCAGTAAGCTATTGTTGAACGGTGTGAGTACGAGATTAATTTATCACTTGAGGGCTTACTGAATAAGGTGAGTGCTCTAGTATGCTTTAGTAGTGACCTTAGGGTTACCTAAATATCAGAGTAGAGGGGTGCTACTTGTATGGGCGGGTAATCACCCCTATCCTTGGGTAATCTCGTGGGTTAAATCTTTTGCATGTGTTTGGTTAGGATCAGAGAATTGATTTCAGAAATTATGTTAACGATTTTCAAATGTTAAATAATATGTTGTTATGTAAACTCATGTCAGCCACACACTGTTTTAATATATTATTTCTTCCCTTATTGAAATGTGTCTCACCCGAATATAAATGTATCTTTTTAGGATTTCCTCGAGATCGAGCTTAGGGAATCTCGAGGGTTTTAGCCTTTTTGAGAATCATAAAAGAAAAAGCGTATATAATGATAATACTTTGGGGAATGTAAATATTTATATTTTATGTCTTTATGTTTTAAGTTTACTGAGAAAGGAATGATTGTGAAAAATGTTTTGGAAGTTATGTAGATTAATGGTAATGCAGGTGTTGGATGGATAGTATGGATGTTATATAGGGGTAGTAAACTCTAGTATTATGAATTATGGTTTTTATATTAAATGGAGATTATGTTTATGTTTTCCACTGCATCTATCATGGATTATGAATTATCAGAGATTTTATCAGGTATAACGCGCCGAACCCGGGTTTAAGGATTCGGGGCATTACAATAATGCCCCAACTTGGGCCTGCTAGGAAGCACTACGTTTCTCCTCCTCCACCTGGACCAGACAACACGGGGTGGGCAATGTAAGAACCCGAACCGTGATAGATAGGTTTAAATAATTAAGAGAGGGGTAAAATTGGTATTTGAACATGCTTCGTCGACGAAGCCAAAGTTCGACGACGAAGGCCATGCATCTCTCGTCGATGAAGTTCAAAGGCTCGTTGACAAGGAGAAGCTGAGGAGTTTCAGGAACCGGTGATAACAGGGTTCGTCGACGAATCCTCTGTCTCGTTGATGAGAGGACTATAGAGCCTCGTCGACGAGTACACCATCTCGTTGATGAAGACACTCAAGTCAAAGGGGCTATAAATAGAATTCTCTTTACTTCTCAACTAAAAAAACTCAAATATCTCTCTCTCTCTCTCTCTCTCTAGAACTCTCCCTACTCTCTATTTCTCTAGATTTCTTCATCGTTCGTCGTTAGAATTATGAATCTGAAGTTACCACGAGGATCATGGAAGGATTCTCTACAAGTTCTACGGATCGGAATCCCGTTCCGGAGATTTTCAGGTTTTGACATAAAATCCAGGTAAGGCTCTGTTTTCAAATTCTGATTCGGTAGTTTTGTAGGGAACAGTGTTGTGAGTATATTCTATACTGTAATTTGTAAGTTTTGGAATTCGGTTCGCTGTTTAGGAGCCTTAGAGTTCGGGATTGGCTATTCGGGGAAAAGGTAATGGGAATTGTGTTTATATCGGTTATTTTTGAAATCAGACTCGGTCGAACTGTGGTTCACGGTTCTGTGTGTGTTTTGGTTACTCATTTAGGGGGATCTAACGGGAAAAACTATGGGTTTTTCATGATTACAGTTTTGGGAAAAAGGGGGATCACGGGCTGCATCCCTGGTTTTGTTGAAAACCAAACGTATATGTTGATTTATACAATGTTATGGGGATGGTCGTGCCTTGACTTGTTTTAAACTGTATATGTTTGGAAAACCATTATTTTAGATTACCAAATGGGTGTGGTTTGTTTGGTTATATGAGCATGCATGTGTGTGTATGATTGTTTAAATGCTAGTAGGAACGCGGTTCCTAATTGTTCTAGATACTGAGAGTGTCTAACTCTATATCCGAGGGGGTATGAAATCACTGGCCATAGGTTGGTAGAGGTCCAGCTCTATATCCGAGGGCGTGAGCTTATTCCAGCAGATCAGGCTGAAGGGTGTGGATCCACCAGTTAGCGGCGGTACGATACCATGGGAGTAGGGGACTAGCCATGTGCCGGTGGTGCTGTGTTAAACGAGTTGGCTACGGGCCAACGCCGTATGTCACGGGCTGGCTTTGGGCCGATGGGTGTGAAGACACCGAGATTGCTGATCATGTGTGTGTGTGCTTGTAGGCACTGTTGTGAAATTAGTACTGGACTGCATTTAACTGCGTGTATGTTGTATCATGATAACACTCAAATGCCACACACTGATATAACTTGTGTTCTTCCTTACTGAGAGGTGTCTCACCCTTGCTGTACGTACATTTTTACAGGTCCTTCGAGTAATCAGAACTAGCGTCCTGGTGTAGGGAGCGTAGTAGCCGGTGTACTACGGTTAGCGCTTGGGTAAGTGCTAGGACTGTATTTTGGTGGGTTTCCATTTTGAGATGTATTTGGGCACCCGATTGTATGTTTTGATAGAGCCTGTTTCTGCTCTTGTATATACTCTGGTATGGTACTGTATATATATAGAATGACCTTTTCCGCTACGTATATTCTGTTGTGTTTGGATGTGTTTAGGGTACCTGGGAACCCCACAGGGTCGGACCCTCATCCTTTGTACTGTATCTTAGGATGTTTTATCGGATACAATGACAGGTTAGATTACATTTTCACCCTCAGGTCCAATTTCTGGGTTCGGGGCGTGACAACTTGGTATCAGAACTAATCAGGTCGTTAGGTCTTATAGACTTGGTTAGGCTTAGCTGTGAGTACATACCAGAGTATAGGATGTTGGATATGGGTAGAGTTGGTTGAGGGTTGTTCGGTTGCTAAACTGGGATTTGTTGATGGTATTCCGTGTTTTTCCTAAGATGACGATTCCAGTAAAAGCAGGGTAGATCATTGATGACTTTCATGTCAGTGTGATAGAATAGACCTAGACCTGGCAGAGAATAGTTAACACGATTAGTGTAGATTATTGTGTTAACTGTATGTGTTATAGGGATACTAATAGATTCCTATTGTGATGCAGCATGGAGCCCAAGGATAATGACCTGGGAAGTGGCTCCGAGGAGACTGCAAGTGATGAGTCTCCTTCTGTGCCTCGGGGTTTGACGAGGCAGGTTTTACGGGAGATTGGGCGGAGTGTGAGGAGACGCGAGGGCTCTCCTACTACTGCGGGGTGCACCATTGAGAGGTTCACACGCATGCATCCTCTGACATTCTCTAGAGGACCTGACCCAATGATAGCAGAGGATGGGTGGAAAAGACTGAGAGGATCTTAGAGGTCCTACGCTGCACGGATAGGCAGCGAATCCTTTATGCCACCTTCCAGCTATTTAGGGAGGCGAGTCAATGGTGGACTGCAGTGAATCTGCTGGAGAAGCAGAGGGGTGGTCCTAAGGAGATGAAGTGGAGCCGTTTCAAGGAAGTGTTCTTTGAATGATACTTCCCGGCTTCGGTACGTGATGTGAAGGCGGATGAGTTTTCTGCTCTAACTCAGGGATGTTTGATGGTGAAGAGGTATGCGGTTCGGTACATAGAGTTTTCTTGCTTTGCACCATGTTTGATCTCGAGCGAGTATGAGAAGACTCGGAGGTTTGAGAAAGGCCTGAGGAAGGATATCCGCAGACTGGTGGGTATGCTTCAGATCCGTGAGTTCTCGGTGTTGGTGGATAAAGCCACGATGATTGAGACCAGTATCCGAAAGGATGAGGTGGATCAGGAATCGAGGAAGAGGATGGTACTTTCTGGTTCTCAGATAGGTTCTCGTCAGGGATCGTGGAAGAAGAGGAACAAGGGCTCGGGCTACCGTCAACATGTCGAGCGCCAGGATTCTTAGATGAGCCAGACTAATGGACGTTGTATCAGATGTCACAGATGGCACGAGAGTAAGTGCCGGTCATTTGGGGATAATTGCTACAACTGTGGCCATTCAGGTCACATGTTTCGTGATTGTCATACACCGAGGCAAGACGTGCTTGCATCTAGTGTGAATTGAGGGAGCAATCAGATACCTTAGAGAACCGTTCAGATGAATACAGCTTCGGCCAAAGTATACTCTCTTACTCTAGCGGACGCTGAGCATGCAGGGAACGTGGTGACAGGTACCTTATTGTTACTTTCAAATAAAGCTCCTGTTTTGTTTGATTCAGGTGCAACCCATTCCTTTGAATCTGTGAATTTTATGGGACGATGTGAGGTTGAGACCCGAGACATGAATGAGGTGTTGTCTGTTACTACACTATCTGGGAGTGTATCTTTCTGTAGGAAGATGTTGGTAGATTACCCAGTGAAAATTCAGGGGAAGCTGCTACTGGTAAATCTTGTGATATACGACATGTCAGGGTTCAATGTCATATTGGGGATGGATTGGTTGTTCTCCAATTATGCTGTGATCGACTGTCGTAGAAAGGTGGTAGTTTTTGGACCTCCTGAGGAGCAGGGGTATGAATTCGTGGGATCGTGTGTGAGCCCAGCGCTATAGATTCTGAGGAGGTTACACTTGGACGGGTGTCAGGTGTACCTAGCTTGTGTGGAGGAACCGCCGCGGGATGAGTTGAGACTCGAGGATATTCAGGTAGTCAACGAGTTTCCAGATGTGTTTCCGGATGATTTACCCAGTTTTTTTCCAGATCGTGAGGTGGAGTTTGCGATAGAGTTGCTGCTCGGTAAGGCACTGATCTTTAAAGCTCCGTACCAGATGGCTCCAGCAGAACTTCGAGAATCGAAGGAGCAATTGCAGGAATTACTGGACAGGGGATTCATTTGACCTAGTGTTTCGCCCTGGGGAACTCCAGTATTGTTTGTGAAGAAGAAGGACAGGTTAATGCGGATGTGCATTGATTACCGTGAGATTAACAAGGTGACTGTGAAAAATCGCTATCCTTTACCTCGTATAGATGATCTCTTTGACCAGTTGCAGGGAACGTGGGTCTTTTCGAAGATCGAATTGCGGTCAGGATATTATCAGGTGAGGGTTAGAGTGGAGGATGTAGCGAAGACTGCTTTTCGAACCTGATACGGCCACTATGAGTTCTTAGTTATGCCTTTTGGGTTGACGAATGCTCCGACGGTGTTTATGGATCTGATGAACAGGGTTTTCCATGAGTACCTAGATCGGTTTGTAGTGGTATTCATTGACGACATTCTAGTATACTCGAGGAGTACGGAAGAGCACGTGGAACACTTGAGGTTAGTATTACAGATTCTACGGGAGAAGAAGTTGTATGATAAACTGAAGAAGTGTGAATTCTGGTTGAGTCAGATTGCGTTCTTAGGCCATGTGGTTACTGGGGATGGTATATCAGTTAATCCTAGTAAGATTGAAGTTGTGGTTGACTGGGTGAGGCCAAAGAATGTGCAGGAGGTTCAGAGTTTTCTGGGACTGGAGGGTTATTATCGTCGGTTCGTGGAGGGGTTCTCTAAACTATCTAGGCCTCTGACTCGATTGACTAGGAAAGGAGTACAGTTTGACTAGACTAGTGATTGCGAACAGTGTTTTCAGGAGTTGAAGCATCGGCTAGTTACTGCCCCGGTTCTAATCGTTCCTTCAGGGGATGGTGGGTTTGTGATTTATAATGACGCGACTCTGAAAGGCCTGGGATGTGTGCTTATGCAGTAGGATAAGGTAGTAGCTTATACTTCTCAGCAATTGAAAGAGTATGAGAAGAATTACCCTACGCATGATCTGGAATTAGCTGCGGTGGTATATGCACTGAAGATCTGGCGACACTATATGTATGGGGTGCAGTGTGAGATCTTCATTGACCATAAGAGTCTCAGGTATTTCTTTACATAGAAGGAGTTGAACATGAGGCAGAGGCGGTGGCTAGAGTTGATTAAGGACTATGATTGCACGATCAGTTACCACTCGGGGAAGGCTAATGTGGTGGCTGATGCGTTGAGTCAGAAGTCGGGACCTGCGATTGTATCTACGGTTGTAGCTCAGCATCATATCACACGAGACGTGGGAAGCCTTGGCGTGGAGTTAGTGTTTGGTTGTGACAACTCGAATAATAATGGAATTTAAATAATAAAGAGAGAAGGAAATAGAAACAGAAACAGAAACAGAAGGAGGCCGTACACTTCATTGACGAATGCCACATTGCATTTGGGGGATAAAAATAATTTTAAGAGATTACCTAGATTCGTCGACGAACACAGGGTTTTGTCGACGAAAAAATACCGAGAGGCGCTGTGAACCGACTGAATTTCGTTGACGAAGACTGAATTTCGTTGACGAAATTAATAAAAAATTCGTCGACGAAGGACGTGGCTTGTCGACGAATTCTGTTTTATAAATATGGAAAAATCAGATTTTTAACTTTATTGTTAAGCTAACTTCGCCCTCTCTCTCTCTCCCCTTCGGCTCTCTCTCATCATTTTTGGCCGAATTTACGTCGGATCGACAATCCGAAGTCACCACGATGCTCCTGGGGAAGTTCTCTCCAAATCTGCCGGAGCGGATTGTTGGTGAAAGTTAGTTGGAAATCATCCTTGAGTTGAGATAAGGCTTTTTAAACCCAATTTGGTCTTACGATAGTTATAAGAAACGATGTACACGTAGAAATACTGAACTTTAATACTGGAAGTTTTCAGTTTTAGGGTATTGATTAGAAAATCCTACGAGGGTCAAGCTAGGGTATTTTAGGGGCTTTCTTAGTAGCCAAGTAAGGGAATAAACTAAAGCAGCTATTTTCCATACAAATTATTATTAATTATGAGTAAATCTATTTTCAGAAAAGCATATGTTATATTTTTTTATTACGAATGAAATGTATGATTGGGAAAATACTGTTATGATGTTAAAATGTATATGTATGTATAAGATGCCAGAAAATCACGATTTCAGAATATAAAGTATGACTTTAAATAGCACATGTGTGGCATGAATATTATTTTACGTGAAACGTATGATGGTATGAAAGATTTTACGAGCAAAGCATGTTTTCAGGTATTATGAAAAGATGAGTTATGTTGTGATGATTTTGACGAATATATGATAAATGATTTATTTTCAGAATGTATATACCTGAAACGATTCTGGCGCGAGGCCATGTATATATGTTATCGGCAAGAGGCCGTATTTTATGTTATCGGCACGAGGCTGTATTTATGTTATCGGTGCGAGACCGTAATTATGATATGTTCGGCACGAGGCCGTAATTATGAAAAATGTTATATTATCATGTACCATATGTTATCAGATTCCGGATGTTAGTTTAGTTCAGTTCAAGAGCTTGGTACCGTAGCTATATCTAGATCAGATATCTACGTCAGATTAGTGCTAACCATCCCACGAGGGGATGGGAGATGGATAGTCGATGTGGCTTTCAGTAGAGTGTGGATGTCCACCTGGAAGTCCGGACCAGGGTGTGGCGGGTTCATCGTACTTACAGACATATTTAACTCAGCAGTAGTCGGCCAACCATTGTCGGGTCCCGCCTTCGGGCTACACAACCCGTCATGGGGGGTAATACATGACATTAGCTAGCTATTCATCTTGGGTATATTTTCAGTATTACAGTTATCACAGATGTTTTATGTACGATATGATTATTTAGTAAATATGAAAGTATGTGTTTATTCAGTATGATATGATGAATGTTTACAGAAATATGAAAGGTAATGTATATGTATAAATGCCTTAAATATTCATGTTGGCACACAGCTGTATTTAGTTTATTTTCCCTTACTAAGATGTGTCTCACCCCCAACATTAATCAATTTTTCAAGAGACCCTGAGTGACCGGCGGGTCGTGGTTGCCGTGGAGTCAGTTATTACCCTGTTAGGAGGGTAAGATTTTGTACTAAGAACATGAGTATTTTGTGTTTGATCCTAGAGTTATTTTGATATTTTGGGGGATGTATATAAATACAGTATCATGATGATTGTAGTAAACTCTGGTATTATGTTTGATGGATGGATGATTTAAATTTTATGAATGCTGCTGCTTAGGTTTCCGCTGTGATTGACAGGTGTCCCCGTTACCCACGGGTCGGGTTGACTTTTCCATTCATTATATTACATTTTATGTTAAGGAAATTTAGGGTCGTTACATTTGGTATTATAGCCTAGGATACTAGGTTCTGTAGACTTTAGAGTGCAGCAGTAATAATACCAGAGTATAGGATAAGGGAATTTGAGGTCTGGTTTTGTAGTATAGATGCAAGACTTCCGTGGTGGTTTGTGTGATTTTCCTGGGGTGACGATTTCAGGAAAGTCATTATAAATTATCGTCGGGTTGGGTACCTAGGTTGCAGGATTGAACCTTGAATTGAGACCAGGAGTGACGAATTAATTAGGAGAATATACTATATGAGTTGAGTGATACATATAGAAAAGGAGGTGTTGAGTTAAGTTACCTGTTTTTCAGGATGGACCTTGGTGGCAATAGTGCCCACGCTAGTGGGAGTGAGAGTGCTAGACTCTCAGGCGTTGTAGGTAGTGATTTAGATGTCGTCCTACGCAACGTGGCACAGCAGGTTATGGCAGAAATTGCCAGGAGTTCGAGGGAACCGAGTGGTCCATCGGCAGGGCATGGTAGTTTGATCGAGAAGTTTATTAAGATGAGTCCTCCGGCTTTCTCAGGAGGGACATATCCTGCAGTTGTTGAAAACTAGGTGTAGGAGATAGAGAAAATATTTACAGTGCTGTAGTGTTCAGAGGAGCAGAAGGTGTTGTTTGCCACCTATAGACTGACTGGAGAGGCAGAGAGATGGTGGTTAGCCGTGAGACCTTTAGAGCAGCAGAGGACTATACCTATAGAGATGACGTGGGAGCGGTTTAAAGAAATATTTTTCGACAAGTATTTTCCAGCCTCTTCCAGGGAGGCTAAGATTGAGGAGTTCCTGAATCTAAAGCAGGGACAGCTATTAGTGCAGCAATACGCGGTGAGGTTCATCAAGTTATCCCGCTTCGCCCCGCACATTATTTCAGATGAGGTGAAAAAAGTACAATAGTTTGAGAAAGGCCTGAGGAGAGAAATATACAAGCAGGTATCGATTCTGAAGTTGCATGATTTTGCTGAGCTAGTAGATAGAGCCACTATAGAAGAGATTGGTGAGCAATTGGAGGTTGAAGAGTAGAGGCAGAAGAAAAGATCCACACCTTTTGGTTCCCAGCAGGGGGTTGGACGTGGTTAATGGAAGAGAGGTGGCTATTATCGAGACCAGAGACAGGAAACCGGGAATCGCGGTTTCTAAGGTGTGCAGCCATCTCCAGCTTGCCCATTTTGTGGGAAGAGACACCTAGGAGAGTGTCGTGCTAGGCGGGATGTCTGCTATAGGTGTGGGGAGCCAGGACATATGATGAGGGAGTGTTCGACACAGATTGGTACTGCTCTCGCTCCTAGACCTACACGAGGAGGTTACCAAGCGCCACGAGGAGGCCAGCAGAGGAATATGGCCCCAGCTAGGGTTTTCGCTTTGACGTCGGGCGATGCTGAGGCGGCCGACGATGTGGTGACAGGTATTGTTAGTATGTTTTCATTTAAAGTTCTTGCACTTTTTGATTCTGGTACCACACACTCGTTTGTGTCCCTAGGGTGTGTTAAATTATATGGGGCAGAAACGCAATCATTAGATGTTGAACTGTTAGTGGCTACACCGACCGGGTCAGCGGTGAGATGTAGTAGGATGCTCCGTGGTTGTCCAGTTGATGTTCAAGGAAGAATTTTATCTGCTGATTTGGTGGTGCTAGATATGCATGAGTTTGACATTATCTTCGGCATGGATTGGCTAGCGGCTAATTCTGCTATTATAGACTGTCGTGCAAGGGAAGTGATATTCAGACATCCAGGGAAATCAGAATTTAGATTTACAGGGTCACGAGTGCAATCCTTACCTCAGACGGTTTCAGCTGTGCAGGCGAGGAGACTACTTCAAAATGGCTGTCTGGGATTCGTGACTTTTGTGAAAGAAATGTCAGAAAATGAATTGAAACTTATCAATACGCCTGTTGTAATGACCTGCTTAATTAATTGATTTTTTTTTCCATAATAGCAAATAACATACTCTGATACCATAGTGTTAACCTAAGCAGCGAGAAGCAGAATCATATAAACATAACCATAACCATTACATACAATACTAGAGTTCTGAAATGTTTTCCAATATATACAAACATAACTACATTCCCAAAATATCCTCAACTGGTGAGGGCTATACAAAAACGTTCCCAAAAATGATACTCACTCTCTGACAGGGCACTACAGACGCCCCTCTATTTGCGAGCTTGGTCTGCTCACCTACCTGGATCACCTGAAAAATGTTTCAACACTGAGATGAGCCAACGCTCAGTAAGAAGAAATATGCTATTACTAGTGTGTGGCAAATGAGCTAACAATATTATGCAAAATCTGATTTCATATAAACATGTATAACTGGATATGTTAAGTATAGTATAAGTAAGAAAATGCATCCCCTTTCCATGTTGCTTAACATAACAGTATTGTAGGTTATAATTCAAAATACTTCTAGTGTACATAAGTAGGGTCCCCAAATATGTAAATCCATACGTATGTAATAGTAATTGAAACTATTCCCTGTGGCTATATGTGTCATGACATGCCCCTCATAACAAGGTTGTGCGGCCCGTAGGCTGAATTTACACTGGCTGGCCAACCAGGAATAAATCACTGAACTTTGTCAGTCGGCTTGCCCACCTCAACTCATATCTGGATGGGGAGCCTAACCTCTTCAAGGGCCTAGGTGGTCGACCTTATCACGTATTATCTGAATAGGTGATTGCACTCATAAAGTAATATAGTATCTGTAGCAACGGTACCGTGCTCTGTAGCTGCAAGTCCAACAGGGTCTGATATCATATAATATATTTCTATACATATCTATCTGATTTACCATGATTCTGAAGTAATCATAATAACCATGATACTGCATAACGTACTAAAATCTGAATAATCATAACATGAAACTGCATATTCGTAATATTGGAATTCGTATAATCATGGTACTGAGATTCATATAATCATATAATCATGGTACTAATATCCATAAAATCATGGTACTGAAGTTCACATAATCATAGTACTTAAATTCATAAAATCATGGTACTGAAATTCATAAAAATCATGAAACTACAATTCGTAAAACATATCCCCGTACTACATACATATTCACAAGCCACACCATACTTTAATATAATTTTCATAAATAAATACACTGTATAATATTTAGAAATTTCCTAGCATAGCATATTTCCCTTACCTTAACTTTGAAAAGCCCCTACTGTACTCTAGCCCGATACCCGCAGGGCCTCCTACAAAACACCCTGAAACCAACATATGTCAGAACATAATATCAGTATTTTTCTGCCTACATCATTTCCTATAACTTCCAGGAAGTCAAAAACTGGATAAAAGTCCTTACCCTGAATTTGGGATGAAATCTAACTTTGTTTTCCTAACGATCCACTATGGCAGTCTTGCAGAGAACTCCGCCAGGATTGTCGTGGTAGCTTCGGATCATCGATTCGGCGACTGGTGGGGCCGAAAACCAAGAGAGAAGGGAGAGAGAGTCGTAGGAGAGAGAGAGAGAGAGGAGAAAGAGAGCGACGAGAGAAATGAAAAATATCTCGATTTTCCTTCTTAAATACTGCCAGATTCGTCGACGAGGCCCGTCACTTCGTCGACAAATCCTTCAATAAATTCGTTGACGAAGCCCTGTATTCGTCAACGAAATTTAGACCGCCACAGAACCTCTCTCGGTATTTTCTCGTCAACGAAACCCTGTGTTCGTCGACGAAATTCTGAAGACCTTCATCGACGAAACCCTGTCTTCGTTGACGAAGCTTGGAAATTTCCTAAATTTATGATTATTTAATATTATCTCCAAAATGCAATGTCGTCGACGAACACGGTCTATGGCCTCCTTTTGTTTTTGTTTCTATTTTCTCTCCCTCTTTATTATTAAAATTAAAATGCTATTATTCTTCGGGTCACTACACCTGTGGTGAAAGAATTTACAGATGTATTCCCAGATGAATTACCAGGTTTGCCGCTTGGTCATGAAGTAGATTTTCCCATTGATCTACTTCTAGGTACAACGCCTATTTCTAAAGCACCGTATAGAATGGAGCCGGCAGAGTTGGCGGAACTGAAAGACCAGTTGCAGGATTTGCTTGATAAGGGTTTCATACGACCTAGTGTATCTCCGTGGGAAGCTCCAGTGCTGTTTGTGAAAAAGAAGGACGGGTCTATGAGGATGTGTATAGATTATAGAGAGATTAATAAAGCGACTATCAAGAACAAGTATCCTTTACACCGTATTGATGACTTGTTTGATCAGCTCCAGGGTACATGGGTATACTCTAAGATCGATCTCAGATCAGGTTACCATCAGGTGAAGATGAGAGTAGAAGATGTATCGAAGACGGCTTTCAGGACCAGGTATGGGCATTACGGGTTTCTTGTTATGTCATTTGGTCTGACGAATGCTCCTGCAGTATTTATGTACTTAATGAATAGAGTCTTTCACCAATACCTAGACCAGTTCATGGTTGTTTTTATTGATGATGTACTGGTCTATTCGAGGAGCTATGAGGAGCACGAGATACATTTGAGGCGGGTTTTACAGATGTTTAGGGAAAAGAAGCTATATGCAAACTTCAGCAAATGTGACTTTTGGCTCGAGGAAGTTGTGCTTTTGGGGCATGTAATCTCAGGAGGCGGAATTTCTGTAGATCCCAGTAAGATTGAGGCGGTGGTGAATTGGGCTAGACCAAGGAACGTCCAGGAGATTAGGAGTTTCTTGGGGTTAGCCGGTTATTATCGTCGTTTCGTTGAGAGATTATCAGCTTTATCAGGACCTCTGACATGACTGACGAAGAAGAATGTCAGATTTAAGTGGAACGACAATTGTGAGCATGGTTTTCAGGAATTGAAGCAGAGGCTAGTCACAGCGCCAGTACTGATCATCCCATCTGGGGGTGAGGGGTACACTATTTATAGTGATGCGTCCTTAAAAGGACTTGGCTGTGTATTGATGCAGCATGGCAGGGTAGTGGCGTATGCGTCTAGACAGTTGAAAGAGTACGAAAAGAACTACCCTACCCATGATCTTGAGTTGGCTGCAGTAGTACACGCACTGAAAATTTGGAGGCATTACCTGTACGGTGAGCAGTGCGAGATTTTCTCTGACCATAAGAGTTTGAAGTATTTTTTCACCCATAAGGAAGTGAATATGAGATAGAGAAAGTGGTTAGAGTTGATTAAAGATTTTGATTGCACTATCAGTTACCACTCAGGGAAAGCAAATATGGTAGCTGATGCACTGAGTAGGAAGGCTGGGATGTCAGCGTTGAGAGTTATGGAGATCCAGCGTCCAATCATGATGGATCTGGAGAGACTCGGTATAGAGTTGGTAGAGAGTAATACCCCAGTATGTATCGCCAGCTTAGTGGTACAGCCTACTCTGCAGGAAAGAATTAAAGCTACCCAGAAGGAAGATCCAGAGTTAGTAGAGGTGATGGACAGAGTGCAGAGTGGTCAGGGAGAGGAATTCGACATTTTAGATGACGGAGCTTTGCGATTCCATTCTAGACTGTATGTTCCTGTTGATGTCGACATCAGGAAGACTATTCTAGACGAGGCTCACAGATCCTTGTATACGGTTCATCCCGGCAGTACAAAAATGTACAGGGATCTGTGAGAGTTTTACTGGTGGAGTGGAATGAAAAGGGAGATTGCCGAGTATGTAGCCTAGTGCTTGACGTTCCAGCAGGTAAAAGCTGAGCACCAGAGGCCATCAGGCTAATTACAGCCGTTATTTATCCCAGAGTGGAAGTGGGATCATATTTCCATGGACTTTGTTTCAGGGCTGTCGTCGACATCGCATGGTCAGAATGCGATTTGGGTGATAGTAGATCGGTTGACTAAGTCTGCCCATTTTCTCCCTATCAAGATCAGCTATTCCCTCAGCTGTTTAGCGGAGATTTACATTCAGGAGATAGTTTGTTCTCATGGGGTGCCTGTATCCATTATGTCAGATCGAGACCCACGATTCACGTCACGATTTTGGAGGAGCTTGCAGGAGGCTCTGGGGTCTCAGTTATCGTTTAGTACGGCATTCCACCCTCAGTCAGACGGACAGATAGAGAGGACGATACAGACACAAGAAGATATGCTCCGAGCATGTGTTTTAGACCTTGGGGGTAGTTGGACCAGTTCATGCCACTAGTGGAGTTCGCGTATAATAACAGTTATCAGTCAAGTATTGGCATGACACCATTTGAGGCACTGTACGGTAGGAGATGTCGATCTCCTTTGTATTGGGATGAGACAGGTGAGTGGCGAGTTGTGGGACTAGAGCTGGTACAGAAGGCGTACGATAAGGTATAACTCATCAGGGAAAGAATCAGTGCAGCTCAAAGCTGAAAAAAGAGTTATGCTGACCATCGCCGTAGGAATTTAGAGTTTGACATGGGTGATCACGTATTTTTGAAGATAGCTCCGTTAAAAGGAGTTATGAGGTTTGGTAAGAAAGGTAAACTTAGCCCTAGGTTTATCGACCCGTTTGAGATTTTAGAGAAAGTAGGGCCAGTAGCTTACAGGCTAGCTTTACCACCTACACTATCTAGAATACATGACGTATTCCACGTATCTATGTTGAGAAAATATGTCTCAGATCCTTCTCATATTATCAGCTATAGTGAGTTAGAGCTCAGTGACTCACTAGTCTACGAGGAGATACCAATGCAGATTCTGGATAGGAGAGAACAGGAGCTACATAGTAAAAAGATTCCTCTGGTAAAAGTTCTATGGAGGAATCATGCGATAGAAGAGGCTTCTTGGGAGCCTGAGGAACAGATTCGACAGAAATATCCGCAACTATTCCAAGAAGTTTAAATGTAAGTAGAAATGTGAGTAAATATGTAGTTTCTTTTTCAGGTACATGTAATGTTTTAGTAGTAAGAGGTATTTTAGTTTGGGGAAATTTTCTTTTGGTATATGTAATCTCCCAGAACTTGAGTTGTAACCACGGTATTCCTCCGCCATAAGTGAGTGTGAGTAATAAAGTAAGTAGACCATCTTGCCTAATAAGGGATGATGAATTATATGAATAGTAAATTTCGAGGACGAAATTTTATAAGGAGAGGAGAATGTGACAATCCGAATAATAATGGAATTTAAATAATAAAGAGAGAAGGAAATAGAAACAGAAACAGAAGGAGGTCGTAGACTTCGTCGACGAACGCGGGGTGTTCGTTGACGACATTGCATTTGGGGGATAAAAATAATTTTAAGAGATTGCCTAGATTCGTCGACGAACACAGGGTTTCGTCGACGAAGAAATACCCAGAGGCGTTTTGAGCTAGCTCAATTTTGTCGACGAAATTAATAAAAAATTCGTCGACGAAGGACGTGGCTCTTTGACGAATTCAGTTCTATAAATATGGAAAAATCAGATTTTTAACTTCATTGTTAAGCTAACTTTGCCCTCTCTCTCTCCCCTTCGGCTCTCTCTCTCTCTCTCTCTCTCTCTCTCTCTCTCTCATCATTTTTGGCTCGGATTTACGCTGGATCGACAATCCGAAGTCACCACGACACTCCTAGGGAAGTTTTCTCCAAATCTGCCGGAGCGGATCGTTGGTGAAAGCTAGTTGGAAATCATCCCTGAGTTGAGGTAAGGCTTTTTAAGCCCAATTTGGTCTTACGGTAGTTATAAGAAACGATGTACACGTAGAAATACTGAAGTTTAATACTGGAAGTTTTCAGTTTTAGGGTATTGATTAGAAAATCCTACGAGGGTCAGGTTAGGGTATTTTAAGGGCTTTCTCAGTAGTCAAGTGAATAAACTAAAACAACTATTTTCCATGCAAATTATTATTAATTTATGAGTAAATCTATTTTCAGAAAAGCATATGTTATATTTTTTTATTATGAATGAAATGTATGATTGGGAAAATACTGTTATGATGTTAAAATGTATATGTATGTATGAGATGCTAGAAAATCACGATTTCAGAATATAAAGTATGACTTTAAACAGCACATGTGTGGCATGAATATTATTTTACGTGAAACGTATGATGGTATGAAAGATTTTACGAGCAAAGCGTGTTTTCAGGTATTATGAAAAGATGAGTTATGTTGTGATGATTTTGACGAATATATGATAAATGATTTTGTTTTCAGAATGTATATACCTGAAACGACTCTGGCGCGAGGCCATGTATATATGTTATTGGCACGAGGCCGTATTTATGTTATCCGCACGAGGCCATATTTATGTGTTAGGTGTTAGGACCTAAACTTGTACAGCAGGCGTCTAAGAAGGTAGGTTCGATCTGAGAGAGGATTAAATCAGCTCAGAGCCGGTAGAAGAGTTATGCAGATGTTCGCTGCTGTGATTTAGAGTTCGAGGTGGGGGGTAAGGTATTTCTGCGTATCACTCCGATGAAAGGGGTGATGAGATTTGGGAGAAAGGGCAAGCTAAGCCCGAGGTATATCGGACCATTCGAGATTCTTGAGCGAGTGGGTCCGGTAGCCTATAGAGTTGCACTACCCCCAGTACTCTCGAGGGTCCACAATGTGTTTCATGTGTCCATGTTGAGGAGATACGCGTTGGATCCATCACATGTTATTAGCTATGATGAGTTGGAAATTGGGGATACTTTAGTGTATACGGAGATACCTATTCAGGTTCTGGACCGTAAAGTTCAGAAGCTTCGTACTAAAGAGATACTATTGGTGAACGTATTGTGGCGAAACCACGAGGTTGGGGAAGCTTCTTGGGAACTCGAAACGGAAATATGCTGGAAGTATCCACAGTTGTTTTGAGCACTTGTATGTTATCATACTTTGGGTTGGGATAGGTGGTTAGTTGTCGGGAGTGTGTATGTGTATTGTGAACTCCTGAGATAGTTGTGTATGTAACCATGGTATTCCTCCGCCACAAGTGAGGGTATATATGTGTATGTGTATTCGGTGGTATGAGTTTGAAAATGAAAGATGACAAATTTCGAGGACGAAATTTTTGTAAGGAGGGGAGAATGTAAGAACCCGAACCATGATAGATAGGTTTAAATAATTAAGAGAGGGGCAAAATTGGTATTTGAACAGGCTTCGTTGACGAAGGCCATGCATCTCTCGTCGACGAAGTTCAGAGGCTCGTCGACGAGGAGAAGCCGAGAAGTTTCGGGAACCGGTGATATCAAGGTTCGTCGACGAATCCTCCATCTCATCGACGAGATGACTATAGAGCCTCGTCGACGAGTACACCATCTCGTCGACGAAGACGCCCAAGTCGAAAGAGCTATAAATAGAATTCTCTTTACTTCTCAACTAAGAAAACTCAAATATCTCTCTCTCTCTCTCTCTCTCTCTCTCTCTCTCTCTCTCTAACTCTCCCTACTTTCTATCTCTCTAGATTTCTTCGCCGTTTGTCGTTAGAATCGTGAATCTGAAGTTACCACGAGGATCGTGGAAGGATTCTTTACAAGTTTTACGGATCGAAATCCCGTTTCGGAGATTTTCGGATTTTGGCGTAAAATTGAGGTAAGGCTCGGTTTTCAAATTCTGATCTGGTAGTTTTGTAGGGAACAGTGTTGTGAGTATATTCTATACTGTGATTTATAGGTTTTGGAATTTGATTCGCTGTTTAGGAGCCTTAGAGTTCGGGATTGGCTATTCGGGGAAAAGGTAAGGGGAATTGTGTTTATATTAGTTATTTTTGAAATCGGACTCGGTAGAACTGTGGTTAACGGTCCTATGTGTGTTTTGGCTACTCATTTAGGGGGATCTAATGAGGAAAATTATGGGTTTTTCATGATTACAGTTTTTAGAAAAAGGGGGGTCACGGGCTACATCCCGGGTTTTGTTAAAAACCAAACGTATATGTTGATTTATACTGTGTTATAGGAATGGTCGTGCCTTGACTTGTTTTAAATTGTATATGTTTAGAAAACCATGATTTTAGATTACCAAACTGTCATGCCTCGAACCCTGAAATGGGACCCATGGGTGAAAATGTAATCTAACATGTCCCTGTATCCGATAAAACATCCTAAGATAATAGTACAAAGGATGAGGGTCCAACCTCGTGGGGTTCCCAGGTACCCTAAACACATCCAAATACAACAGGATATACGCAGCGGAAAAGGTCATTTTATATATATACAATACCATACCAGAGTCTATACAAGAGCAGAAACATGCTCTATCAAAACATACAATCGGGTGCCCAAATACATCTCAAAATGGCAACCCACCAAAATACAATCCTAACACTTATCCAAGTGCTAACCGCAGTACACTAGCCACTACGCTCCCTACACCAGGAAGTTAGTTCCAGTTACTCGAAGGACCTGTAAATATGTACGTACAGCAGGGGTGAGACACCTCTCAGTAAGGAAGAACACAGATTATATCGGTGTGTGGCATTTGAGTGTTATCATGATACAACATACACGTATTTAAATGCAGTTCAGTACTAATTTCACAACAATGCCTACAAGCACACACACACATGATCAGTAATCTCGGTGTCTTCACACCCATCAGCCTGAAGCCGGCCCGTGACATACGGCGTTGGCCCGTAGCCAACCTACGTAACACGGCGCCATCGGCACATGGCTAGTCCCCGACTCCTATGACATCGTACCACCGCTAACTGGTGGATCCACACCCTTCGGCCTGATCTACCGAAATAGGCTCAAGCCCTCGAATATAGAGCCAGACCTCTACCAACCTATGGTCAGCGGTTTCATACGCCCTCGGATATAGAGCCAGACACTCTCAGTACCTAGAACAATTCGGAACCGCATTCCTACTAGCATTTAAACAATCATACACACACATGCATGCTCATATAACCAAACAAACCACATCCATTTGGTAATTTAAAATCATGGTTTTCCAAACATATACAGTTTAAAACAAGTCAAGGCACGACCATCCCCATAACACAATATAAATCAACATATACGTTTGGTTTTCAACAAAACCAAGGATGCAGCCTATGACCCCCCTTTTTCCACAAACTGTAATCATGAAAAACCCATAGTTTTCCTCGTTAAATCCCCCCAAATGAGTAGCTAAAACACACACAGGACCGTGAACCATAGTTCTACCGAGTCTGATTTCAAAAATAACCGATATAAACACAATTCCCCTTACCTTTTCCCCGGATAGCCAATCCCGAACTCTAAGGCTCCTAAACAGTGAACCGAGTTCCAAAACCTACAAATCATAGTACAGAAAATATACTCACAACACTGTTCCCTACAAAACTACCGGATCAGAATTTGAAAACCAAGCCTTACCTTGATTTTACGCCAAAACCCGAAAATCTCCAAAATGGGATTCCGATCCATAAAACTTGTAGAGAATCCTTCCACGATCCTCATGGTAACTTCAGATTCATGATTCTAACGACAAACGATGAAGAAATCTAGAGAGATAGAGAGTAGAGAGAGTTCTAGAGAGAGAGAGAGAGATATATATATATATATATTTGAGTTTTCTTAGTTGAGAAGTAAAGAGAATTCTATTTATAGCCCCTTTGACTCGGGCGTCTTTGTTGACGAGATGGTGTACTCGTCGACGAGGCTCTATAGTCCTCTTGTCGACGAGACGGAGGATTCATTGACGAACCCTGATATCACCAGTTCCCGAAACTCCTCGGCTTCTCCTCGTTGACGAGCCTCTAAACTTCGTCGATGAGAGATGCATGGCCTTCGTCGACGAACTCTGGCTTCGTCAACGAAGCCTATTCAAATACCAATTTTACCCCTCTCTTAATTATTTAAACCTATCTATCACGGTTCGGGTTCTTACACTTATCAGATTAATGACTGACCCCACAAACCAACACGTGTCCTTTTCAGTGTGTTTTGTCCTCACTCACACATTTCTTGAGAAAACTTCCCAAAAGGTCACACATCCCAATATTACTCCAAGCCAAGCACGCTTAACTGTGAAGTTCTTATGGGAAGGCTCTCGAAAAGAATGGTGCACCTTGTTGATACTATAATGAATGTGGGTCCGACCTCGTGGGGTTCCCATACACCCTATACACATTCACATACACGACAAATACGCATTGGAAAAGTTCATTCCATATATACATAGTACTATACCAGAGTCTATACAAATAGAATCTAAGCTCCATATTACAAAACGTAACCCAGGGTGCTAGCAATACCCAAAACCCTGTTACAATCCAAGTACTTACACAAGTACTCTACACAATAAACCGACCACAACGCTCCCAACACTAGGATGCTAGTTCCGGTTACTAGAAAGACCTGAAAACATGTACGTACGATAGGGGTGAGACATATCTCAGTAAGGCAGAATCAAGTTATATCGATGTGTGGCATATGAGTGTTATCATGACATAAAACATACATAGTTCAGTTCTAATATTTCCACAAAACAGTTCCAGTATAGTTCTCAACACACACATGATCAATCCACCGAGTGTCGTCACACTCTTCGCCACGAAGTCGGCCTGCATTACACTGCGTCCCCAGCACATAGCGTAGCTACAGGCTCCCATGGCATCGTACTGGTACATCTGGTGGACCCACACCCTTCAGTGATCAGCCGATAAGAGGCGATGTTTCACGCCCTTGGATATAGAGTCGGACACTCTTGCCACTGGCAGGTGGTATTTCACGCCCTCGGATATAGAGCCGGACACTCTTTCACAACTTAGAACAATTCGAAACACACATTCCTATATCTCATTTCAGCAAATCACAACTCAATGCATATTCACACGTCATCAACCAAACAATGTCTGATAGCCGCCACAGCCTCTGCTTCCAGCCCCTTCCAAGTTGCTTCATCCATGCCTTCCAATTGACTTCCATATAATGCCTTCACCATACCCTACTGCACTAACAGATCCTTAACCCTCCTTTGTCATAGTTCGAAATTTCTCAATCCATCGAACTTAACAACATCAAACTTTGCAGAAGAAATCCAGAATCCATTGTAACTAATTGCTCTGATACCAATTTGTTGTGCAAATGAATGCATAGTAAAAAAAACCGAATCACACAATGTAGCAACCAATGGTGAACAATACATAAGAACACAATCACGCAGATTATATGAAAACAATAAAACAATGACACAAAGAATTACGTAATTCGACAATGGCTACATCCGCGGGAGCAAACAACTGTGAATTTTCACTATCTTGTGTCCAAATACATAGAGTTACAACATATAATAACATATATATATATATATGCAATTCTCTTCGACCTCCAGAGGTTTTCCCCTCAAAACCCGACCTATTCAACTCCCCAATTCAAAATTTGAAAAACAGCGCTAAGTAACTGAGAAAAATCATTGATAGTTTCAGACAAACTATCGACGGTTTAATGTCGAGACCAAACTGTTGATATAACTCTGCAAAGCCATCGACTATTTCCACTTACCCTAAACAAAATCGTCGACAATTTCAAGCAAATCGTCTCGATTTCTTCCTCAAGGCAACTTTTATGTTTTTCCACCATGTTTTCTTTGTACAAGTGTTTCACTCAATATATGAGCCACATATTACAGTACTCTCCTTAATCGACCTAGTAGTAAAATGTTCATTCTTCAATGAGGATTAACTCTCTCATCCTTAACTAACTCCTAGTATCCATTACTTACACCTAATTGACACTTCTCCACTGTATATGGCTAAAAATACTACCCTTCTAGTTATGGATGAGAGAGATGACCTCCAAGATGGACATCTTTTTTTATTTTTCCACAAAATTACAATTACTCTATAAAAAACAAATGGTACTTTACTATTCCTTCATTAGTATGACAAAATCAACTAACTTACACAAAATCCCTAGTAATTGAGCATTGTTTGGAAGGCAAAGGAAAATTAGCATATCCTCATTTTTTTTAATCCTCTCAAACTATTTACAACAATCACCATTTCCTCTCAATAATCCTCTTGACAAAAGTGCTTGCTTAGGGAGCCATTACCAATCCCACTACAAAGTTATTGCAGCAAAAACTGACTCATAGAATGCTCTAATGGAAATGTGGGAGAATCCCAACTCAAGAGCACATGACCAAACACTTTCTCCTGGATAGAAATAAATTTCTCAATTGAACAAGCCATCTTTTTTGCATTAATTTTGCCACAAATTAATCTAGTGGGTGTCCCCTTGTAAAATCAAACCCTCCTTCAAACTGAGGGGGTGGTAAAACAAGTTGGTAGCTCAAGTTTGGATCATGTCTTATACATATTGGATTCGAGTTGACTCATTTATAAGTGGTGAGTAACCGTAAACCTAAATAATAAACGAATTATAAATGGATACCTAATAAGAAATAAATAACATATTTATCTTAAATTTTTTTTTATTTAAATTTTTACCAAAATGAGTTAAATTAAAAAAAAAAACTCATTTATTATTTTCTCATTAATATCTTTAAAATGTGAGCTAACAACATCTATTTTTTTTTTTTTAATATTTTTAAAATATGTGATTCAAAATTTTAAAAACACCACCTATATCATATTTATCAAATTTTCCTCCTAAATATGCCAAAAAATGTGACTATATAGCTTGTTTCTTATCTCTACTCTTTTAACAAACACATGATATCTCATCCATGCATCAAATATCATAACTTGTATATATATAATTCCATAAATATTGCAATAAAAAATTAAATTAGTGACTCAACAACTAACCGTTCTAAATCTGCCTAACTGATTCATTAATTGAATTGAGCTCGAATTGGCCCAATTATAATTGATCTCTCTCCTAAACCTAAACCCAGTTTAAACTGTCAGGAAACAGATTACGCAAGAAGTCTTAACCCGCCTCCCCTAGTTCAAACATTACTTGTATCAACTTCAGAATAACGTAAACCATGAAATATGAACCCTAGAAAGCAAAACTTAATTTGACTTGACTAGAGAAAGGAAAGGATGCCCATGACCAATCCCAAATCATTGAAACAAAAGCTTATTAATTGTCCTTGCCCAGGAAAATGAAAATACAAATAACAATGCAAACGCCAGGCAGAGCTACGAACATTTGAGCTCACCACAAATTAATAATAACAATAAAAGAGTTACAGGGGTTACTGACACCCCTCAACCCATGTTTAGGAGTTTGAAATTTATACCTTGGATTTGAATTTCATCTGATTCACACAAATTCAAATGCTTTCGAACAAAATCCCAGTGGCATTCATCTGTATTCCCTCTCGGCGATCTGCCCATCCAAATTCATCCTCAAATTAGGCATCATATTCAATTACATACTTCCAAGTCAAATTTTACAATCATAACAATGTCCCCCATATGAAATGGCAATCATGAACACTTTTATATCACTCCTTACCAGAAGCATACATTGCCATCTCAAGCTAACATGGCCTTAATCCTTGTGTTCAAAGCCAACATATCAGTTTTTCCTTCTAGAAAATAAAAATCTTCTCCCAAGGCTAGCAGGGGGTGAAGAGATAAAAATAAAAAAAGGAGGGATTATCTAAATGACACTGTTGATTATCCGAAATAATCATATGCCTGAATTAACAGGAAAGAAGAAAAATCAGGTGGTTGCCATTGCTTGTGCTGGTATGTTCCTGCCTGCATGGCCAATTGTGTGTCGTTAAAACCGTAATCACCAGGAATGCAATCTTCTTACCCATACCCAAGCAACCCGCCAAACTGTGAATTTTTTTAGTAGCCATTGATCTGAGGCCTAGAAGTTGATCCCATTAGACGTGAAAAAGGCATCTGGGACTGACCGGAAAGGTTCCTTGGGCTAGAAAATTGATCAGATGTTTTTGAGTCTGAGATTGATCTGGAAAATGCTTGGGCAAGTTCAACAGCTGAAGCCACCTTCCCATAACGCACTCCAGAAGCATCAGGGGAGGCCGGCTTTGGCTGCTCAACAGGCTTACGCCAGGTTTCTGGTGAGCGTTCCCTCTCCTGCTGCTGCTGCTGCTGCTGCTTTTCAATCTCCTTACTGTTCCTCCAGTTCTCATTACGCCAGTTTCTCCTCTGGCCATCAGCTCTCTCAACATCTACTCGATCCTTCCTCTCAGCAGTCTTTCCAATCCTATGATCAAGGGGAAGATTCTCGGCCCTTTCAGTGTAGCGGGCAGGAATAGCATGCCCAGAAACAATTTCAGTCTTGGCAACCTCGTTTTTGACCCTTCATATAAAAATTGGTGAAGTAAATACTTTCACACAATTAAAAAACTCAAAGAATATAGACACAAAAACCACTGTGAAGAGGCATTCAGAAAGTGGTAGTAGTACATAATTAAAAAAAAAAGGATTCTACCTATTTGGAGGATGATCCTGAACATCATTGTCAGTAACATCATCAATCCCTCGCTCCTTCAGAACCTAGGCACAATGTCATCAAATTAAATATCACAGAATTAACAACATAAATAGCAATGAAGTGGGTGGCAGCCAACCGCATTGTAAATAATAAAAACTACCAGGCTATCATTCTACTGCATGACTTCCTAAATATTCAACAGCGATGGAAAGGGAGGGAAGGCAGGAGTATTTCATCAAAATTACAAATTTTAGTGCCACTGTTGACCAAAAAATGAGTAGAAGAAGAAATATATCAGAACTAAATTGTAAACAGGATGCTGGAAAGAACAAATAAAATGAACAAAATTTAAGGAGGAAAAAGGCAGCAAAAAGCTATTTGCAAGAGAGGAAGGAAAAAAATTTATGCAAAGCAGGCATGTTATTGCAAAAGAGGAATTAATAAGCATGCTGTGATGCCCATAATTTGGCACCATGATAGTATTAATAAGTGAAGAACAAAAATATTAAATGGGTTATGGAAAATTTTAGTAGAAAAATGAGAAAAGGAAGTCCAGAAAAAGGTGGCTAAAAGCTAATTAATCTAATAAATGAAGAAAACGAATCAAAGAGGGAAAAGGCAACTAAAAGCTATTTACAAGTGAAAAAGAAGAAAGGGGAATAAATAAGCATGCTGTGAAGACCATATTTTGGCACCATGATAGTATAATATGGGAAGCACAAAAATCAAAACGGGTTATTTCTTTTCATATGGTATCAAATAATAAAAAGTTACTAAATCTGAAGATACAAGGAATTTCAAACTCATAACATCTCTAAATGAGAATATTCTTACCAGTTCTCGTGGGCGGGCACCCCCAAACAACATCTTCCTGCAACAGACACAAAGATAACATGTGGTTATTTATAATTATCCAATGAAAAACCCACTATACATTCTAACAAATCCACAGGACCATCTCTCTTTATTTCCTAGTGAGACAAAGCAAAACTTACCAAAAAGCAACACAAAGCAAAATAAGAGGACATATTAACTCCTTTTCTTTTGGAAAAATAAACCATGTAGTGAAAGAAAATTAACAATCTTACATTTATTTTTCAGGCCTGCATTATATTTTAACACTTCAAAAAACTTATTTTGAAGCAACTCAATGTCACAACCTTTTTCCAATGCACACATGAGGTCTACCAGAAATTCTAGAAATCAAACTAATTCCAAAGACAAAAAAAAGACTTAACTAAACAAGCATAGATTGGTGGAACTTGGAAATTAGCTAAAAGAACGCAAGCACATACAAAGGCAACTCTCAGCACCAGAAGCTAGGTGCAGCCACCAGCACTACCCATTTGGTTCAGTAGTCAATACAATATGGCAGTGGGATCAACTACTTCTGATAAATCTCATTTCTTATGTTAAATAAAAAGTACACAAAAGAACTAACCAGGACAAATATAATGCAATGTTGGAGGAAACAAGGACCTCAAAATCTTCAAAATCCTTCAAACTTATGATTGTCAATGCAAACGCAAATCTGGTACTTCAACACAGACAGGTGATGTTGAACAACACAACTCCCAGCATTTCAGCAGGTAGGCATGACTATGCGCATGTATCTCTAAATCATAAAAGACTATTCTGTTTTTGAACTGTGTGGAAGAACCAAATGTCTAGTCTTTGCTAATTTATTCAAAACGAATTGCTCATAAAATAAGAATGATGGTTTTTGGTACCAGTGCAACAGAAGCCCAACAATTCACCATAAACAATCAACCATGAAGTACCAACATAATAGTACTTACTACAATAAATATATATACATATATAGATATATGGATATAAGTACATTATTCGAATTACATAGCACAAGCAAGAAAAATCAGCAGAGATCAGCAAAACAGAGGCCAAACTTGGGATAGATTAAAGCTGCAACAGGAAATAGGATCTAGATTTGAAAAACCTCTGAAATTAACACCAATATCAATAATACGAATCCTTACAATTAGTTAGTCCCAAATGCCATTTTTAACAAGTGTTACACCAGCTCGTTAATCCTATTCCTATTTTTTAGACCTTGATAGTAATATGCTAATATGTGAATACTAAATTGTTGCTGCCAAAATTTGTCTAGGAGAATTTGGATCAATCACAACTCTGATCAACTGCCAAGAATAAGGGGAAAATGGTTTAGAGGATACTGGATGTACTCCGAGGGATCACTCTAATGCCTAAGTTAGGGAATCTAGAAGGATTGTTATTTGCAACAACAAAAGTATGGATGAGAATGAGATAAAATGTCTTACCTTCCTTGGGGGGTCCTTTTTATAGACATTCGAAATACCTCCCAATTGATTTCCCAAATAATGAATCGTAGGGGTTACATTTCGGATTGGTCACTAGGGGAGTAAAGATTGGTGTGCTAATCCCCTATTTTAATTAACGAACGTTACCTTCTTTCCATTAATCCCTCGGTGTTTTTTCATCTTTTGGTCATACATTAGTTAATTTTGAGTTTAATATCAAGGTCTCTTTAGGTTATATCAGTTGCCCCTTTACTCTTGAGTCTTAGAGTTGCCTTTTCAGCTCAATAGTATATTGCATTTACTATAAATCCTTTTATTATCACGAGATTTGGATTAAGTCATCAAATAGGCATCTTTGGGCCTCATGAGCGATGCTCACTAGATGTACCAAAACACTACCGAGCAATGCCTATTTCTTATTGCCTTCTAAGTGGTGCTCATCAAACGAGTTCGTACTTCGCCGAGCAATGCCCGTCTCTTGCTACCTCATGAACGATGCTCATAGATGGGCCAATACTCTATCAAGCAATGTCTGTTTCTCATTGCCTTATGAGCGATGCCCATCAAATAGGCCTGTACTTTGCCGAACAGTGTCTGTCTTTTACTGCCTCATAAGCGATGCTGATTAGATGGGCATTTTGGGCCTCTTGAGTAGTGCTTATAAGATGGGCCAATTTTTTGTCGAGCAATGCCCGTCACTTGTTGCCTCATGAGCAATGCTCATCAAATAGACATTTTTGGGTCTCATGAGCAATGCTCATCAAATGGGCTAATTTTTTGTCGAATAGTGTCCGTATCTTGTTGCCTCATGAGCAGTACTCATCAAATGGGCATTTTTACACCTCATGAGCGATGCTCATTAAATGGGCCAATTTTTTACCGAACAGTGCCCGTCTCTTGTTACCTCATGAACAATGCTTATCAAATGATGACAATGAGGAAAAAGAGGATAGTTTTGAAGAGTGGATTTTTTTTTTTTTCATCAAATGATCGTATTTATTGGATGAATTTTTATTATTTGTTGAACATACAATCATTAGTAATATTTCTTCAAAATCTCGAAATTCCATGTATTGTGAATCTCTTTTCATTCTAAGTCTTTTAATTTATAAGTCCCTAACTTGATTTTCGTTGCTGCTTGATACAGTCCTTTCCAATTTGGCTTGAGCTTGTTAGGTCCTAGTTCTCTTGGGCTTTACCTGTGCCTTCCTCAAGACCAAATCTCCAAGCTTGAATACTTGAGCCTTCACTCGAGAGTTATAATACTTAACCACTTTTTGCTAGTATTCCGCCATTCTGATTTGGGCCATCCATAAAATAATTAGAATGCCTATTAACTTCTTGTTTCTTACCTCCTCCGACTATTTCATCTGTGTCCCTCGGATTGTTCCTTTTCAAATTTGTCTTGTTCCTTCTTGTGGTGATGACATTTTCCAAGTTGATATACTTCTGAGCTCGCATCATTAGCTCCCCCATGTTAACTAAGGGCTTAAAGTCACATGGCTGGAGTGCAATTGTCAGAGCAACTACTGTTACTCCATGATCAAAGTTTCTAATTTCCAAGGTTGCATTAACGAAAACGATGGATAAATTCTTTCAATGCCAGGTTGTCAAAATTAGGATTCTAAGTAGGATTGTTGGAGGGGTTTGCAAAATCGAATTGTAGAATCGGATTGAGAATCAAAAGATTCTACTTTCAATGTAAAATAAATATTAAAAAATTACATGTGGAACTCTATGACAAATTTTAAGACTCAAAACTTGATTAGTAACTTAGTAAGCATAAGAAGTTAAAAAGACAATAAAAAGTTCAACCAATAAAAAGAAGAAAAAGAAGAACAGCAAGAAAAGGAGAAGAAGAAGGACAAAAACAATGCTCACTATTGAGTCTTTTCAAGAAGCAAAAAAATTATTTCCAAGCATACCTATGCAGCTCTGTTGGGCCAGCTAGCTTGGCTCTTTTCTTGGCTGCTGCTGATCAAGCAAAAACCCTGTGTTGAAGAAGACTGGTGTGTTCCTATCGAACACCAAAGAAGGAAGAGGACGGCGGACTGAGTTTTTGTCGAACCCCAGGAACTCTGGTTGTTAAACGCCAAAAAACTATTTATCAAACAGCAAGACTGCTAGCTGCTGCTGATTAAACACCAGTCACCATATGGAGGGCTCTTTGGTTGTCGAACAGGAGAGAAATTCAGGTGCAGAGCTGCTGAATTTCAATGAGTAGAAGACTGAAGTGTCGAACTCCAGGAATCAGACGCAGATTCTGCTGAATCTATTCACTAATGGGAGGCTGGGAGCCATTTTGCCCCAGTTTTAGAAGACATTGGACCAAACATAAACCTTTTGGGGCCTTTGGGTGAATAAAAATGTGTATTGGGCCACATTATTGAAGCCCAAGAAGGAAAAAAAAAATCCCACGCCAGGTAAAAGAGTAGGATCTGTACAATTCTACTTACAATTCTACCATTTCGATTCTATGATCCTACCAATTCTTTTACGATTCTATCGCAATTCTACTTGTTTCTGATTTTTTGTTGCGACTTGGATCATTTTGAGTGAATCTAGATTGTAGAATCGTACGATCCTACAATCCAGATTGCGATTTTAATAACCATGTTTCAATGTTTTCATGTCACCTCGAACAAGGTTCATAAGGTGGCTGAAGTCTTCGCCATTTTTTGGCTGCTGATGAAATGCCCCCCAAACTGCAGCTCCATCTCAAAGAAAGACTCAACCAAGCCGGACTTCAATGTCCGGTACCATGCTCTAGCATTCCCCTTTAGGGTCGCTGCAAATGCTTGGCACATAATTGCATCAGGTGCACCTTACAATTGCATCAACATTCGAAAGGTATGGTCTAGGGGATCTGATGATCCATCATATTTTTCTTTGTTGGGCATCTCGAATTTACCGGGCAAAGGGATTTCCATTATTCCCTTGATAAAAGGGAGATCAGAAGATGTAATTGAGGTTTTCCCTATTAAGGATTGGCTGTGAACTTCTTTTACCAACTTTTCCAATTAATCAATTCTCTTGATTTTTTCTTCAAATTCTTGGGATCGTTGCTTATTAAAGCCCACACTATTGGCTCCTTCTACTTCCTTTGTCCAATTTGAAATTTTCAAGGTTGCTTCATGTGGCAGCACCGCCTCACCCGTACTTATCATTTCTACTTGAACAGCCCCTTGGCCATGTTCTACATAATTTTTTTTTTCTGTTGTAAGATCATCGTAAACATGTCTTCCACCCTCCTTCAAAAGGCTAGAAATCAATTTAAAAGCACAATTTGCAGCAAATTGTCTAGTGGTGGGGAGCGAACAGACGGGGGCGATTGATACCCAGCAACAGGTTCAAACTCGGATTGCATGATACAGCCATGATTGAGTTTTAGAAATAAATTTTTCCAAGTTTCCCACAGACGACGCCAACTGTTGTTGCTAAAATTTTGTCCAGGAGAATTTGGATCAATCACGATTTTGATCATTTGCCAAGAATAAGTGAAAGGCTTGGAGTACTCAACATGTACTCCAGGGGACCACTTCGATGCCTAAGTTAGGGAATCTAGAAGGATTGTATGTTTGCAACAGTAAAAGTATGGATGAGAATGAGATAAGATGTGATGCCTTACATTCCTTAGGGGGTCTTTTTATAGACATTCAGGATACCTCCTTATTGATTTCCCTACTAATGGATCGCAGGGGCTACATTTAAGATAGGTTACTAGAGAGTAAAGATTGGTGTGCTAACCCCTAGGTTTAATTAACGGGCATTACCTTCTTTCCATTAATCCTTTGATGTCTTTTCATTTTTTGTTCTTACATTAGTTAATGTCAAGTTTAATGTTGGGGTCTCTTTTAGGTTATATCACAAATAATACTAGATACCAAAGACAATAGTAATTGAGAAAAAAAAAAAAGAGCAAACTCAAACCTAATAATAATTGAGCTAAAGTAACCATACTCTTGCATTGGTCTAACTAGTATGAAAAGGAACTCAATTCCAATGAAAAACCAGTGAAATATTCTTGAATTAGTCTTCTGCAATGCAAATGATTTCACCAAATGGCTGCCAACCACTGGTTTGCTTTTTAGTTAATCTTATGTTGACTATGTACCAACATACTCTGTCATTGTTTTGTGGTGTACATGAATCCAATGGACCTAAGACCCAAATATTTGCATGTGCTAGTTGTCAATCATATTCATTCAATAGCATGTGCTAACGAAATATCAATCAAATTTTTTTGGGGCAATTGTTGAACATGATCTGTAATTGCAACCACTTCTCCATCAAATCCCCAGTACCATGTATGGATCCGAAATATTAAAGATTGAGTTATTCGTAAATAAGGTGGATCTGTCAAATAGGCATTAAATCCTCTTAAACATCTTACATGGTCCAAATTTCCCCAAGTTTGTGATCACGTTTTAGATGTATGAATACCAAGTTTTCCTCTTCAAACTCCATTAGCCATCAGTGTGGATTGGGAGAAGTTACATTATTGCATAAGCTTCATTGTTAGCTTTTTAATGATGCTCTTACTTCCATATGAACTTGACAAATATTTCCATCATCATTAACTCAAGCTTTTGGCAGCAGTGGCACCAAGTCGAACACATGTGCAGGCTTTAACCCATAGGTGGCTTCAAATAACATTTTCTTGATACTTCTATTCACATATATTGTAGGCAAATCCGCCTGCACTATAACAAAGTTTCAAATATTCGCATGATTCCCAACAAGGCACCTCAACATATTTCACGAATTTTGGTTGACTGCTTTAGCCCAACCATTGGTTTGGGAGTGGCAGGCACTATAATGCTTCCATTGAGTCCCTAATTTCTTCACAAAGTTCTCCAAAAAAAAAGCCTCTTGAATTTAACATTCCTGACAAAAATAATAGAAGTGGGAACACCATGTAATCTCACCACTTTTTTAAAGAATAAGTTGAGTAACTAAGCAATGTTCATACCACCCAATGGTTTTTAAAACAGGGAATGAAGTGCACCAATTTTAAATATTGATCCACCACAAGAACGATGGAGTTGTACCTTTTTCCGTCTTCGGAAGGCGCAAGACAAAATCCATGCTTTTAAATGAATCCATGTTGATTCCTAGTAAATGAGTGCATAACCCCTTCTATTGAGAATTCTCCTTGCCAAATTGGCAGATTGAACACTGTTCCACCAATCAGCTCACATCCCTATTATACATAAATGGCCAATAATAACTACAATTAACCACTGCATTGTTTTTTCTCTGCCAAAAATGTTCTCCCAAGCCATTTCCATGTAGATTTCTTATAATCTACTCATATAACGAGCACTTCAAAATGGGCTTCCCTCAAATAAATATTGCAGTTTTCTATTTTTTGCTGGCCTTTACAATTTATCTATAATGTGCTGAAAAGCAAGCCAGTTCACTGCTGATTTTTTGGCTCTTCAAAAGCTGTAACTTGGGTGCTGATCATCGTTAAGAGTAAACAACACCTCCTCTTAATGCATCTGGCATTGCCCACTGTATTTGACTCTTCCAGCTTGTAACTCGGTGAAAAACTAAACTCATCAACAAAGAAGCTCCACCAAGCACAACTTTCATTAGGCTACCTTTTAGAACTCTAGTATTCATAGCCTCCATGTAAGCCAAATAAAGCTGTCAATGCTGAATAACCCATGGCCCCACACAATAGCATAAAACTCTTTTTCTTGGTTAGAATACCATGACTTAGAGTAAGATAACTTCTCACTGAAGAATTCCTTTGTTTTTCCATTGTGACTGAAGGCAGCCCCAATCCCCACATGTGATGTATTATCCACAACAAATAATTACTCAAAAAATGGCAGAGCAAGAACCATCACTTCTGTTCATCAACTTTTTGATCCGTTCAAAGGCATTTTGTGCAGCCTTTATCCACTTTTAGGTTCATCTTTAAGCATTGTGTAATTGGATTCATGATAGAGCTGAAATTCCTTTCCACTGTGTTTGGGAGCATTGATTTCGGAGCTTGGATTTGGATTTGAGTGGATTTGAGCAAATTTCAATACAATTTTATATTACACTTTATCCAAATCCAATACAAATCTAAATCCAAGGCCTCTACAAACATAGGGTTAGAGTCTCTTGCAAAATAAGGGTAGCCCCTGAAAAACTCAAAAGCCTGTGATTTGAGGAACTAACCATTCCCCGATAGCACAGACCATTCTAGGTTACAATCCACAACGACAACACAATCTTAAGTCTCATTAGGTGGAAACAGTACAAGGAAATCATCTTCCGCCCTTTTTGTGCGATCTAGGGAAATATCCTTATAAAGTTGAAGTGTTTCCCCCTCCTCCTACCGCCTCCAAATATGTCTCCTCAAGCATTGTCTGGTCTACATTAAAAATGCTTAAACAATCTTAACTGCCCTTCCTTAAAGCTACAAACGAACCAAACCATTCACGAGCAGTAGTTCGACACGATGAGTGCCCATTTGGGGGCTTGTTCATTTGCATAAGCAAGTGATCCCAAGCCTATTATTTAGGCTCGTTTATAAAACAAGCCTAGCCTTAACAAGATTGAGCTTTGCTCGTTTAGGCTTGTGAGCAATCCATTTATTGTCTTGTTTGGACTATGGACTTCGATGGGCTACTTCATAAGGTTTTTGGTAGACACATTTACAAGCCCAAATAATAGTGGCATAAAGATGTCACAATCTAGAACCCACTTAATCAAACTTGCTTTTGATCTTCATCTTTCATTCTTTCCCCTTTCCCTAAATTTTAGCCCTAACTCTCTACTTTGAGCACCAAGAGTTAAGAGGTAAGCATTGCAAACTCATTCCCTCTCAAATGTTGCTAGCACCAGTAGAATCACCACACCACACCATGCTTATGTTTATATATGTCCATTTCATAAATTTATCAAATTAGTTTGTCCTTATATTTTAATGAACAAGCATATCCAAGCTCAGATTAATGAACAAGCATATTCAAGCTCAGGTTGAACTCAGCTGCTCAAGCTTGAGCTTAATTAAATATTTAATGAACAAGCTTGGCTAGGCCTGGTTCGTTTGCAGCCCTACTTTCCCTTATCTTCTAAAGGTTCTATGACTAAATTTCCATGAATATGGGACTTCTCCCTTTTACACAATCTGCTTTAACTATATGCATTCATCTTGAGTTTCTCATACAACTTGCCTAAAATATACAAGGTCATGAAGTCTGCTGCTAGTGAGAACTTCTTGATCATCATGTTCAATATTTTCTCTATTTTTCCATACTAAATAACAAAAATTGCACTTCAAGTATCAAGTCTTGCTTCTACTTATCTCAAAATCTCTAGACTCTAAAAGTTTCCATCCATGTTTCCAACCTAGGTTCTACTACACTTTTAGCTTCAACACCCAATGCAATATCATCTGTAAACAATGTGTACCATGGAACCTCACTTACAATGTGTACCATGGAACCTCACTTGAATATGTGTCTAAAGTTTTCACTTGAATGTGTCTAAAGTTTATCCATAACTAAGGCAAAAAGCTAAGGACACTAAGCAGCTGTTGATGCAAACCTACAGTTATTGAAAACCCAAAACTCCTCCAAGTCCTTACAAGTCATTACCTCACTCTACATATCCATGATGGCATCTATATACCTACTACCTACTACCTACTCCCTTCTGAAGGAATAAAAAAAAAAAACAGCCAAAGGACTTCTTTAGGTACGCTATTCATAAGCTTTCTTTAAATTGATTAAATTTAAAACCATGTACAAGGCTCTAGTGCCTTGGATCAATGGTAAGGTTGCTCCCTTTTTGTGACTGGTCAACATCTCTACATAAAAGCATGGGTAAGACTGCGTACACTATGATAACCCTCCCCTTATTCTTGCAAAATGGGGAGCCTTGTGGCCCGGGACACCCTTTTTTTTTACAAGGCTCTAGTGCCCTAGTTATAACTTGCATAATTTTGCCCAATGCATTAAAAAGACCAAAAATGGCATTAACAAATATTCATAAAGCCCATCCGATGATTTGAAGGCTGTCCTGGCCTCATTATCACTCCTTAATTTGATTTAGTTATAGCCACATCTCAGATCAATCTTGAAATTGATCCTAGAACCAGCCGATTTATCAAGCATGTCTTCTAGGCAAGGAATGGGGAACTGATACTTCATTGTGTTTCTAGAGATTGAACGGGCTGTCCACACATCCTCCAAGAACCATCATTCTTAGAAGCAATGCTGGGCAAGCACAACGGCTTTTGCTTTCACACGGCAAGTCCTTGTTAAACAACTCCTCAACTTGTTTGTGCATGTCTTCTTCCTGCACGGGTAACATTCTATAAACAGGCAGATCAAGTAAGGCAGCTCTAGAGATCAAATCAATGATATGTTGGATGCTCCATTTGGTGATAAACCCTGTGACAAATCACTACTAATCAATTTTGAAAAACACTTTTAACAGATGCTGAATTTCAGGATTGTTCAAGTGATTTTCCAACCCAGCCAGCCTTCATAATTTTTTAATGCATGCATAACTCCTATTTCACTACTTTCAACTTCAAAATTTTCAACAAGTAAAAATTCATTCGCCTTGCAGCATCAAGATGAATTGAGTTTCACGCTTACATTCTTCCTTTGTGGGATGCAAATTGAATTTCTTGTTACTCCCGTTGAACGAAAATGTACTAGACTTAGTATGAAGAACAATGTCATGATATCATGCAACCACAGACTGCCCAAAAGAATGAGACAAGCATCCATGGGCGCAATGTTACACAAAGCTTCACGTTCTGAATTATCAAACATAGTGAATTTGACCGAGTATCAAGAAGTATTTTGTATCGCATTCCCTTTTCAAGCCACCTGATTTTGAGGATATGAGGATGCTTCTAAGTAGGCAACTTTAGTTTGTCCACTAAGTCTTTTGAAATAACATTCTCCACACTTGCACTGTCTATAATAAGATCACGTTCCTTATTGCCACAAAGAAAACTTATCCAGAAAATGTACCTCCATTGTTCCTCTACATCTTTGATTGTTGTCGTCTGACCCTTTGGACCACCAATGACTCCCCTTAACCTGGATAAACATCTTCCTCATCCCCATTGAAGTAATCATCATAAACAGCTCTACCATCTCCTCTACATCTTTGTCAAAGTCAACTTGGTTCACCCTTCATTGTGGACGGAAATAGAAGTTGTGTCCCCTTTCACCTCAAGTGAAGCATTGAATATTTAAATCTGTGAGTTGCTGTCTGATTCAGAACCACCAATTTCTGAACAGTTTTGTACACCATATTCCACTGCATATTTTCCTTTATGACTCCCTTAGCTTGGACTGCACTTCGCCAACTTTATTCTGATTAAGGCAGCCCATGACCCCTCTGCTGGGCTGTTTTATTATTTTGAGAACCCTAACACCAGCCATATCACCCTATGAACCACCTTCAGGCTTGCTGTGGATTGGTCTCCATCCCCCCTCGCATAATTCTCGCTTTTCAGCCACTAAGGCACATTGTTGAGCATCTTCAAAAATAAGCAGTCGACCGACCCCATATTATGTCTAATATATGGATCCAGACCACCAAGATAATGGGAAGTGATCTGTTCGTTAGCCTCATTCAAACCAACCCTTAAAGAGAAGTTATTAAATCCAGAAGAATTCATGTGTTCCCAAAGTGCTGATTTTTGGCTTGCCTTGTCATGCACATAGCTCACCATCCCTCTTCTACCATTTTGATGCAGCACCCTTCAATTTACACTCGCAAAAAAACTGCACTTTCCCATTTTCCACCATTGCGCCTTTTCATTCAAAATAATTCTCCAAGCTTGCTGCCAAATCTAAACAATCTTGAACATGATTTATATCTGTATTCCAGCACCATTTATGTCAAGGGCATTTACTAACTTCTCTTCCAATCCACCTTGCACCACACGATTCACAGCGCCGACATCAAGAAAGGGATTTTCATCTTCAGTACCATCAGCCTTCCAGCATGTCTAGTCCATATTGGTCACCTTCCAAAACCTCCATAAAGCTTCCAGTCCCTATAAACTTTGAGAAAATATGCAAAAAATCTTCAATTATATGGCACATCTCAGCCAATTCTGTTTGCTGAGCTTGATTACCTCTTCCAAAGCCTTTACCACATTCAGCATTTCAGTCATTGTTCCCAAACTAAAATGCTATAACTATCTTAGGATCTTTTGCTCTGATACCAATTAGATGTAGTGCAGGCAGTAAAAATCAGCAAAGATGAGCAGAAAAGAATGCTTAAACTTAAGGGAGACTAATGCTGCTGGATTAGGAAATATGGTTTAGTGATGCCAAAAATAAAAATAAAAATAAAATTAAGAGCTCCAAAATTTACATCAATATCAATAATGTGGCTCCTTACAAGTTACAACTGGGGTTCATCTTGAGCTGTTGAATTTTGAAGGTTGTTAACCAATCCAGACTGGCCATGCAATTGGATGCCGTCCAACCCAGCACAACCATCCACTCCAGTCCAGATTTGGAAACCACAATATAAATTTACACCTTTACTTGGCTTGTTTGGTATGAAGCAATTTAACATGGACATATAAATGTGAAAAATTAGGTTCAATCTACCCTCATGAAATATGTTAAAATTTATGTACTCAAAGATAAATTTTAAAAAAAAAATGTTCTAAAAGGAACACCCCAAGAAAAATGAAAAGTAGGTATCATGTCCGACATTTTTCTTCTCTCCCTTCACCATTTTATGCCCTTAGCTACATACCACGCTCATCTCCCCTTTTTAACTCCATTTTGTAATTGAAACGAGAAAGCAAGAGAATGCAATCACAACCTTCTGTTCAAACCAGAAGAAAACTTGCGAAGAAACCAAAACAATTAAACATTTCTAAAGAAAAAATGCATTAAAATTTCAATGCACAATAAGAGCAGTGACATCTTTTCAAAAATTCTTGGTAACAGACAAAACTAGACCTCTAAATACAAATTGTTTCTGCTTCATGCATTTAAAATAATATAAAAAAATTATTAGTTCCAGTTTTCAACAACCTCAAAAGAGTATTTCATCATTCTTGAATAGTGGTTCATTGAGAGGGGGAACCACTCAGATATTCCACTCTAATCAATTTAATATTTTTCCTATTTCACACATTGTAGCTGTTATAAATTGCCAAATTATAAAAAATGAATAAAAATTAAGAATATAGAATTATTATAGTTATCAATATAGCATTGAAAAGGTGCGCCAGAACCAGTTACAGACCTTTCTCTTTCAATGCTTCCATCCAATTTTTCAAGGGGCTGTGAACGTGGCTTTAAATTCAATTTTGGGCGCTCTGGCAGCCGACTATCCACACCAGCTGACCCTACTTTTGCAGAAGCAAAGGTTGCATGTGATTCAATAGCAGTTTCGACACTAGCAAACTCACTCAGCTGTTGGTACCACCAAATTCAACCAGTAAATAAGAATTCAGTATAATCAATTTGGATAAAACTTCAAATCCAACCCCAAAAAGAAATAAAGTTAGATGCACTTTTAGACCTATTTTTTTTATGGTTTTGAATTTTGTTCGTAGAGCAAAACACTTGGCAATCAATTCCTTGGACTCTCATTCGTAATGCAATATAGGTGATGGCTAAAAAAAAAAACAGCATCAGGCATCAGCCAAACGCATACCTGCTTATACTCGACAGAAGGCGGCTCCAGTCCATCCAATGGCCTTGATCTTGGAAGCAACTTCAACTTAGGCCGCTCTGATGCTTCAGAAGGTACTGGTGGCTGCAATTCAAACTTGCCAAATTTACCATCCATGGCAGCAGATTGAAACTCATCGGTATAAAGCATATGGTTCCTCTCTTTTGCTTCCAAATGCATGGGAGACCTGGCTGTTTCATAGCATTGTAACTCCTTGCCGCCACCACGAGTCCCATCTTCAATCAGACCCCTGTCTGCATGTCTTGCCAATGATGAATCAAAGTATTCCCTCCCACTCAAAACTTCAGTCCCAGTATGCACATAATTATGTGTTCCCTTGGCATGTAACCCACTATCAATTTCAGAATATTGAATGACCTCAACATCCGCCTGATAATGGATTGGTTGCTTAGACTGCCATCTACCCGATGACACCTTCTCAAGTGCACTGGCTTGTGCCAACTTTGAGACCGCAGCTGGTCCTGACCAGGCTGAGGGCAAAGGCTCTGTTGTGCCAACTGCATCCTTCCTCGCTGCCCATGCATTCGGATAAGACCCAGTAAAGGTCGTACCACTGTTGCTACCCAAATTCTGAGAATTCATACCTACCTGATTTGTCTCAGCAAGTCTCCCAGAGTATGTACTGACATTAGCACTTGGCAAATGAGATGCGGTGGTCAATACCTGTCTACCAGAACTTATGCCCATATTACCTGCCTCAGCAAGTCTAGCAGAGTAAGAATCCGGCTTTGATTCTCCTCGACTCGGTGGAGCATAAATGCTTTCATCACTGACTGTCCGGCGTGGCACCGAGACGCCATCAAGGGGCTTCCGCTCATCTTCATCAAAATTCCGACCAATGCGTGCAGTAGGAGCAAGGAAAGGGGTTTTGTCGTCAAAACTTTTTGCAGCAGGAGAGGATCCTGGACGCAGACGGTGATCAGGCCGGCCCATGGGATTGCCCCATGAGGAGTGGCGATCAAAACCAGCTCGATCTGAAGGCCTCGCAGTTCTGCAAAACGCATTTAAATTATCCTACTCGCAAATCTACTCAAATTGCATTTGGGAGCATGTTTCATCCTTTGTTTTGGAGTCACATGGATTTGCACAAACCTCAGCTCGAAACAATTGTATTGAGCGTTTGTTATCCAAAAGCCACAAGATTGAAATTTTTTTTCCTTGTCCAAATCCACACAATCCCAAATCCAAGACAGAAGTCTTTACGCATTTTTGAAACCAAAAGAAAGAGAAACAGGGCATCAAAACAATACAGAACAACATACTACACATTCAGATCTAACACGCCTGTGGTTCGCCTAAGCAATAGACAGCAGATACATACATCAAGCGCAAGCTGAGATAAAAATTGATAAACAACAACACACCCAAAAAAAAGGAGGCGGAAAAAAGGAACTTACACACCGGGAGCAGAAGGGAGAGGAAGATCGGAAGGGATAGAACCGCCATGGAAGTCCTTCAGCGTCATAGTTGAGCCGCTGAAAGCCTTCTTCTTCGACATTCTCTCTCCCACACAAACTGTCTCTGGATTCTCTGTCTTCGAGATGAGGATCAAACAATCTGCACAACGAGAAAAGGAGACAACAGGAACCCCCGATTCCCGATGAGAGAACGAAATAGAAATGGGTAGGGGAAGGGGAAAGCTGGGGGGGTTGCCTCTTCACGCCCAATCTGGTTCCAAACATAAGGCACGGCCGCCCACTGCTCTCCACCCCCACGAAATTCCGTCCCTACGGCTCGTTTGGTTCCCCAATGACATTAGCCCATGTCAAAAACATAGTTCACAACAAAAAATAAAATAAAATGACTTGCGAAAGACCATTTTTCTTGGGTAAGATTTAAAATTCATGAAATTTGAAAAGGCATATCCACATATCAATCGAGATGAAGTAGAAATATAATATAGTGTGAATTGGGTTCAAATATTATTACATGTTAGGGTTGAAGTGTTTTAAATTTTGAGTGAGATTTAAAGTCTTGTTCTTTGTTTATTTTAATGCAAAATCATGTTTTATTTTTTACTGAACTGGCAAACATTAAAAGAAAGACTTACCAATTGCAAAAAATGAGACATCACATATGATCATATTAAAGATCCACTTCGTAAGAGTATTATCATGGATCGTCCTATAAGCATGAGGCATATACCCTTTAACCTACAACTTTCCCATATGTCCACAAATCAAAGAATTGGGAGCTTCCAAATAATTAAGTTACTCTTGCTTTGTTTCCTTTATCTAAATACACTTAAACATTAGAGGCTTTTCTCTAATTGTATTAGCCCTCACCTTTATTATTTCTTTTGTGGAGGCATAGTAGAAGACCAACACACGCCACATTCCATTCCCATGGCCCAAATTTCTTATGGCAATAAATTTGGCACCTGGAGGAATGATCATTGTCAATACCCAATTTTTGACTAAACAAATTCTAACCTAAATAAAGATGCAAAAATCCAAGAAAATGAAGAGAAAAGTAAAATATTGTACTATGTAATTGACCAGTCCCTTAGGATGGTCGACCAACCCTCCTCCAAACTAGTTGTTCGTCAAACCTTTCAGGTGATCGACCGACCCCTGAAGGCAATCGATTAGCCTGCAACTGTCGATGTCCATTTTGTTTGAAAAAAATTTATTTAGGGTTATTTTTGCTTTTTTGGCTCTGTTTCTGCCAATTTTGATTGCACCGAGTGATTTGGGGCAATTTGAAACGATAAAAAGAGATATGACAGTAATTTTGACTTCAAACACACAAATCAGGCAAAAACTCTATCATTCAGAGTTTTCTATACTCTTTCTGTCAAATTTGACTCCATTAGATGATTCAAAACAGTTTGAAAAATGGTAGAAAAATGTTTGACAATAATTTTGACTTTAGATGCATAAATTAAGGTAAAATCCTATCATTTCTTACTTTTATGGTCTTTTCCTGGCAAACCAAACTGCACTAGGTGATCCAAAGTAATCCAAAACGATAAGGTAGCATCTCCTAACAATTTTGCCCTTCGACTCAAAAATCTAGGTAAAAGTCTCATCATTTATGATTTTTTGGCTTTCTTTTTACCAAATCTTACTGTACTTGGTGATGAGTCATCCAAAATTATAGGAAGTCAAATTGTAATTTTGAGCTTTCGCATGAAAATTGAGATAAAATTCTAACTTTTTTGTAATTTTCTAGCATTTTTTTTACACTCTTTGAATTTTTGGATCCTACATACCTTTTTAAATTTTATAAATAAAAAATATTAAAAATTATTTAAATTTTATAATATAAAATTTTCAATTTTTTTAAAAAGGAAAAATTAAAATAATTTTCAACTAAAATAATTTTAGAAAAATCAAAAAAATCAAAACAGGGGCCTGGGTATAAACATCTCATTTTGTTTGAGGCTTTGTGTAGCAAAACCTAGATTTCTTCTTTTAATTTTGCTGCTCTCTAGGATCTTTTCTTAAGCGGATCTTTTATTTTGCTCATTCTCCCTACCCAATTCAAGCATGTATATAGTAGATTACTCTGTAATATTCATTAGTACAATAACAAAATTAAAAAATATATAATACTGATAAATACATAGGAAAATAATTAAAATAAAAAAAATAGTCCCATTCTTATGGACCAACTTCTCAATATCTATACCTGCCCACGAGTTTTTAGTTAGTAATATGTTAAAAATGTAAATAAAATCAAATATAAAAAATTAAGCAGTCGTTATCATTTATTTTAAAAATGATCAATCAATTAAGATTGATTGGTTATTTTCCCCTTTCCCTATTGTCGCGACATCCCAAGAGCAAGGTGCTCCGGGGAGGTGAATAAAAATAATAAGTTGATTTTAGGGAAAAATTTGAAAGTTTGGAGTCACGACTAACCTATTTTTACTTGGTGCGATTAGAACACCCGATTACTATTCAATTAAAAATAGTATAGGTCTGCATATATCAGAATTAGAATCGGGAGTTCAGCTATGTTAGGCGAAGATATTCGCACCCCCTATGCACCCGTTTTACAAATGGTATCTAATTAACTAAGAATTATTCTCAAATTGAATTTTAATAACCTTTTAATTTACTCCTTCTTTAATAAACAAAATATGCACAATAAATGAAAAATAATCAAAATGAGATGTGGTTTAGGAATGTCTAATAAGACCCATAAAAAAAAAGATATCTCATTAGAAAAACTCCTCTCGGAGCTACAATCGGTGAGGCCTAAAATGTTCATTGCCCTTTTATGATCATAGGGACACTCACACAAAAATACATAATATAATACAAAAATACTAAGAAAATAAAGCAATACATAATAGAAAATATACCATAATAATAATATATTACCATAATAACACATACTAATATATATATAAACAGGTCCATACCTGACGAGTCACCATGACCCGCCCCATTAAAACAGGTCCAGGTTTATGAAAGTCAACCCGTTTATAAACGGGTTAACCCATGACCTGCCCATTTATAAACTGGTTAACCCGGGTTCAGGTCGGGTCACTCATTTAGTTACCTATATATATATATATATATACCCATTTAACCAAAAACCCTAATTTCTTACCCACACGGACATGGCCACACCCACCCCTCTGCCCACTGCACGCCGCCTGCACCCCCGGGCCAAGATTTCAATGTCCTCAGCTCCTCTTCCGGCAGCCTAGCAGGACGTCGTCACCACAGTCCGCAAATCCTCTCGGGTCTCGCCGTCGCCGTTACTCTCCTCAGCTCCTCTTTCAGCAGCCCAACAGCACACCGTCGCCACGGTCTGCAGATCCTCTCGGGTCTTGCCGTCACCGATACTCTCCTCTCGCCTCTCGCCGTCGTCGGCCCCCCTCCCTCTCACTCTCTGTCTCCCTTACCCTCAGTGCCTCTCACGATCTCATATCCTCAGTCTCCCTTTCACCAGTCTCACGATCTCACGAATTATTCTCACCCTCAGTCTCCCCCTCCCTCTCACTCTTAGTCTCCCTCTCAAGTCTCAGCTTCACTCTCATCTCAGGCCTCAATCTCCCTCAATTAAGAGTACTTTTCTTTAAAGAAAAAATTTTTAAAATTTAAATATATAATTATTTTTTAAACGGTAATTCGTGACCCGCCTGTTTATTAAATTGGCGGATTAGGGTTAATATGGCTGTGACCCGTTCAACATTGATCCGTTTATGACCCGGCACGATAACAAGCTGTCGAGACCCGGCCCGTGAACTCATTTTGCCACCCCTAACCAAAATCGCTCATTTGGGGAATGACGTGGCTCAATTTTAACCGTCCAAACTATGTTTTCTTTTTTAGACGGTTGAATTGCTGCCCCATTCTAACCTCCCTGCACCCATCACTTTCTCCCTGCACCCATCACTTTCTACCACATGGCGGGTGACACCTTGCTAGCATCATCTTGCCACATGTCAAATCTGGAATTAAAAAAAAAAAGAAAAAAACAAAAATGAAAGCACTGCCCTTTACCACATGTTGCCGCTACCATATGTTCTCATAGATGGCTAACATGTGGCAACCTAGTCCCATTTCACGCCTTCTTCATCCCTAAACTAGGTTAACTCAGTTTGACCCGGGTGAACTTAGATTGACTCGTTGACCTGGTCCAACCGGTTTGACCCCTTGAACAGCTCCAAGTTTTTTCATTTAATATTAATTTTTTAAAATTTATTTTTAATTTAAAATGAGAAAAAATAGTAAAAATTGGGAAAAAATTGAAAAAATAAAGATTCTTTGATTCATTTTTTATTCAAGGGAAAATGAAAAAAAAAAAAAAGAAGAAGCAAAAATACCAAAAACAAATAAAATTGGGTAAAAATCCTAGAAAAATCTTGAAAAATTCTAAATTTTTTTGGATTAAATTTGGTTGCTTTGCATGATCATTTTATATTCGTGTATATCATGTTTTGTGTGTGTGTGCATATGTGAGACCCGATGATAGAACAAAGGTAAAAAAGTATTTCAAACCTTACCCATATCAGTTGTAAGGGAACTTTATCTAATAAATCACCTCCTTTTGAGGTTTTGTTAAACATTATTAAATTGCACTTAATTTTGCCTTCTTTTTTAAAATTTTAATGTTTATTAGATTCTTTAGGAGTTAATTAAGGATCATCATATTCAATTTGAGCTAATTCATAGTTAATTAGGTACTGTTAATAGAACATGTATGTAGGAACGCTAATACCTTTCCCTCACATAACTGTACTCTCAATCCCCGTTCAAGTAAGAGTAAATTGAGACTGCTAGTTTCTTGGCCTTAATATTAGTTTAGAGACCAATCAACGAGTAATAATTAGGTGAACTAACCACGCCTAAAAAAATAATAGGTTAGTGGCGAATTCAAAGGTGATTGTTGGTGAACCATCTACTATTTGTGAAAGGGTTTGCAGAGGTGTAGATACCTTCCTCTCATATAACTATGATCCTCGTAGTTCGAGACTACAAACTCTATTGATCTAGGTTTAGCTAGACATAAAAAAAAAACTAATAGTAATTAAGGGATCTAAAAGATACTTTAAGGGATTTCTAGTTGGGTTTTAAGGTTTTCCTCTTAAAGAAACCAAAATTGTGCAAATTCATTTTGTTTGATATCTTTTCTAAAATATTTTTTTTTTGAATTACTAATACTTTGATTCTTCTTTTGAGGATACACAGACAATCTACTTTGTAGATTTAACTATAACAAACTAAAAAACTTAAATGCCCTTCGCATTTTTCACTTGTAGGATCTACATATATATGTTACGTGTGTTTTTGCATTTTTATTTTTATTTATTTGGCCTCAATATGAAAATCTTTTCAAAGGTTGGTTCTTTCAAAAATTATTTCAAATAGAATGTACACACACGCGCGCATGCACGCAAACAAAAGGTAAGCACGATAACTATTAAAGGAAATGGGTGTTTTAGGGCACTAATCCTTTAAATTCTCAAGAATGTGGATTTAAATTATTACAATATGCACAATTGTACTTTCAAACCTAAACTCTTCAAAAGACTTTCTTTTATTTTGCTTTTTCAAAAATAAAATAAAATGGTGACTCCAGTTTTTAAAATTATTTTGATTTCAAAACAATCATCAAATGTTGACAACCCAAACAGGGTCTTCAAAACCCGATGTCCACAATCATGTATACATAGAAAACAAAATGGATGAATTCTAAGAACACGATCTATTACAAGGAGAACTTTGGGGTAAAACAAATTGGGGGGAAATATGGATTCTAGTCCTGCTTCACCCTATATATTTGTGGAGACAATATCAACTACCATGGATCAATGCTTAAAAAAATTGATGAACAACTTGGTAAATTTTTATAGATTGTGAGTGTAGAAAATCAAATAGCAAGACAAGTGTGAACTCAAATTGGAAACCTTGCTTACCAAGGACATCATAATGGTACAATTTTTGCAAATTTTTTGGATGCTATGTGCTACTTGAGCATTTTAATAAGACTCCTAAATTTTTGTTGATTATTTCGTGTGAAATTGAGCTATAATGCTCCACCAAGGTACTTATAGTACCATTATATGCAAAGCTTTTGAACCTAGTTCAATTAAATTAGTAGATCATAGTATCCAAGCCTCAACCAAGGAATTTTGGGAAGCCTCAAGCATAGAAGAATGTTTAGGGCTTTCTGATTCTTCTACACTTGAGAAAGTTTGGGACAAGTCTCACCCTCTAAGTGGGGTAAGAAAGAGGAAATTTTAAAGGGTTAACAAAGGGGTTTTGACTTTGAGTTTTAAGAGAATTACATTTTCTCTTATTTTTGTTTTATTTGTTCTTTGGGGTATGTGCATTTTTATAGTGCACTACTTGTGATTTGGATTCGGTTTTCAAATTTTTGATAATTTTTGTACACTTCTAATTCCCATTAATAAATTGGACGAAAAACATATAACCACCTTTTTAGATGTTAGACTAAAAGATATGATACTACTTCTTTTAAGATTACAAAGAAATTTATGCATTTTTCTAGAAATTTATGATGAAAAATATAAATTTTTCTTAAAATTTTTTACACATTTAACATTTGATTTTTACGATATTTATATTTCTATTTGAGCTCATCTTTATTAAATATTAAAGAAATCTATGTATTTTTTGCAAATCCTTGAAAGACTCGTTAAATCCTTAGGTAAGGTATTTGCCTTTTTGTATAAGAAAATTCTTAAATTTTTTTTTAATCTTTGAGCGGGTTTATATCTCTTTAACAAACATAAGAAATATTTGATAATTTTTGTTATGATAAATGAGAAATTATTAAGTACACCAAATATATATATTAGGATCAGAATAATTTCTTACATATGATGAAACTATTATGAAATATTAAGTTGGTGTATTCCAAGACCTTTTTCATCATTATTCCACTAGCTAGATTTACATTATTTGTTTTAACATAAGGTCGATCCATAACTCTTTTATTTCATTTGTTTCCAAGTTTTGGTTTGCATTTATGTGAAGCATGTTTGCATGTATGTGATGTTAAAATTTATTTCATGCATGTTTTTACATTTCCTTTTACTAGATCATGTCTTCTAGGGATGTTAGAATGTGTTAATATTTAGAATTTGTGAAGGAATTTTGTTCAAAACATTGAAAATTGCATTTTCCCAAAAGTTGACATGCAAACAGTCGACCGACTTGCAGGCATGGGCGGCCGCCCCCTTCTTGCATTCAAAAAAGTTGTCATTAGGCTAAGGATACAGTTGACCGTCTTCTATAAGTGGTCAATCAACAAATCTGGAGGCTTTGTTTCTGGCCATTTTTTTAAAAAATTTTCTTGAATATTCATGTTGTATTCAAGTCCAAACATTCTCTTGAGTGTGTTGGTCAAGTCTGATTACTGATATTCTAAATATTTTTATGATTTTTCCACAAAAAAATGTCAAGTTTTCATTTCCAAAAGGATTCCTAGATGGTCAAATATTTGCATAATTTTCAACAAACTCATAATGTGGCTTTTCGATGTTTTCCAAAACCTTTTAGATTTCAAAAATGAATTAGATTTCAAGGCAGATTTGTGGTTCTCCCACAAAAATATCAACATTTTCTTCAAGTTTAAGTAAACAAGTATCATTTTTCAAAATAATCACCTATGAAGTGGCTTGGGGGTGGAAAAATGAGTTTTCTTAAATTTAAACTTGGTTCTAAATTTTTATTTAAAATTTTCAAAAAGTTTTTCAACCAAAACAACAAGTGATTTCAAAATTTTCATTAAAATGTTTTCTACAAATCTTTTTTCGTCCAATTATTATCAATTTTTAAAGCTATTTTTTTTCTTTTAAATTAGAGAATGAATATGCGTCAAATATGATTTTTTAAAATTGTTGATAAATGCTGGAAGTTCGTTTTTTTTTTTTTTTTTGTCTTGATTCCTTCCCTTAAACAACATAAGTTCATTTTTTAATTAATTTCTCTTGACTCATTCCCTTACTTTTTATTGTTCAGGGAAAGCTTATCCAAGAAATATGATTTTGTTGTTGTCAAAATTTTTTAATATATTTTATTATTTTGTTTTGTTTTTTATTACATAGAAACTCCAGCCACGAACGAACCCTCCAGCATCCCTCCATCCTCAGGTCTCGCTGATTAGGGTAAAGTCCAAATGCAGACACAACTTCTGCACATTAGTTGGACGTTCGGTCAACCCTACTTCCAAAAATTTATAATTCAATTCAATTCTCTACTTTGATTCTTGATTCCTGAAATTGGAATTTGATTCCCGATTCAAATCTTGGTTTGACACCTATGACCACTATAGCTAACCAAAATGCAGCCAAATACTAAATAACCAATTCCAAAACTTGCTGGACACATGAAAAATAAAGCTGCTGTAGAAATAGATTTTGGGGTAACTTTTTAATCGAATGACTCAAATCTAAATTAACCTATGCACGTTCTTTGGGAAAACTAGATTCCATTTGATGCTATGAGAATACTTTCTAGCGTATCAAATCATGTGCGACTTATAGGGCTGTAGAGCACGGCAGTTTCTCATGATTGGTTAGTGCTGACTAAGGAAAAGGAAATTTAACATTTATAATTGTTCTCAAAGATTGCGTCCGAGAAATCCGAAAAACATTAATCATTGGTTTTAATTATTATTCTATGATAATCTTTTGATCTTCATTCATCCCTCTTGCATTTAAAATGGTTAGTGAAAAAATTAATGGCAAAATACATTAATTTTTTTCTAAAGTTTGATAAAAAAGACAATGACTTTTTCTAAGAATTGAAAAATTTTAGAAACTTTTCTTGAAATTTGTCGAAAAGACACAAATTTTTCATTATATTTTGTAAAGGATAAATTTTTTGAGAAGAGGTCTATGCCTTTTTGATAAACCTTAGGGGAGGTTTGTAACATTTTTATAATTTCAGGTGAGGTCTATGATAATTTTGAAATCTCAGGAGAGATTTCTATTGTTTTGCCAAACATAGAGCGAGTGAAAGTGAATGTTTTTGCTCAAAAACTAATTGTTGATCATTTTATTGCAAGTTTGCAGCCAATTGGGTTGATTGGATGGATGGAATTTCTAAAGATGGTAAATTCAGGATTTGTCATCAAAGTAAGTTGAGTAATGAGAATGTTGTTGCCCAAGGTGCAACAGCAATTGGTTTGCATGGCAAAGGCCCTGGGGCGTGGGTCAAGTCATAGTCTATGCTATATAAGTGGTTTGAATGGCTATAGCTTTCAGTATAGTGGTAGGCACTTGGTCTATCTTGAGTTCACCAACTTTAGTTATGACACTCATTCAAGCACTTTGAAGACAAGTTGAGCAACTTAATTCATACGTCCTAAATGGACTCAGGGAGAGCATCGTTCAAGTCATGATGCGAATCTTTTTGCTATTGCTGAGTTTGTGAGGAGTCGTTGGTGGATAGGTATTTTTGTTTGACAGATCTTGTTAGAATTTATCTCCTAAATTTCATGGTTGTTTTTGGTCAAGGGGTTTTCTTTAATGATTTGGTCCCATTAGGAAAGAAATCTTACAAAATCAGCAAGTAAAATTGGTGAAAACAAGATTGCTTGGCTATGTGTCGACATGGTGAGACACGGTGCAAGAGATGTGTGCTTGCTAGGGAAGTCTCAACTTAGAAGAAGGTGAAATCTTGTCTCAAGGAGAAATTTTATTCCCTTCAAGTTCTCTCAATATTGTATTCTCTAAATTTAATGCTCTTCACTGAGACAACAAAGTGTAATCAATTACTTTGAGGAGTTTTAAAGTTGGTAGCACTCAATGATGTTCAAGAAAGTAAAGCACAACAGACCAAAAATGCCAATTGGTTGAGGTTTCCTGTTTGAGATGAGGTCAAGGTGCAACATTGAGTCTTAATGATGCTTCTTAAGTGGCCTTAAAAGTAGAAGTTAACGTTACTTACATTGAAGATAGTATTAAAGAAGTTGAATGTGAACAAAAAGGAGTGAGATTTGCAACCCTAAAAGAATAAATTCAAAGATGATTTCTAGCTGGTTTGCATCCATTTACATGTGAGTCAAAATTTGAACAATTATTGGTTGATTGGGATTTACCATTCTATAAGGCCGTGGGGTGAGAACTTACATTTGTTGGATTATAGAACTACATATTGAGTCAAGTCTGTGCACTATTGTGAGCCAAACCTCAAGGTAGTGCAGAGTAGGAGAAAAGAAGATGATTGGGAATGGATAGAGTAAATTCTTGAGCAGTGAAAAAGACATTTTCAAGTTTTTGGGAAAGTTCATGAGCTTGAATGTGTTTCCATCATGAATTATGGAAGTGAAAGAAATTTGTTGTGGAAGATTTAGTTTCCTTCTTGAAATTGAAGGTTAAAAACCATTATGGTAGGTGGCTGGTGAAAATCATTCTCACCTTATATTGTTAGATGGTTGGTTAATGGAAATCAAATGATAGATTGTTATATTTGTGTGTGACTCTTATACTTAATGGGATCACAAACAAAGGAAGGAAAACATGTGAGAGAAGTCTTTGTTGGGTTTTAAGGAGCCTAGTTATGTTTGATCCATGGAGCGAAGGTCTGGGCCGATAGGCCAAGCCTGGCCAGAAATATTGAGAGTCACGCCCAAGTGCTCAACTAGGAAGACCTTGAAGGGCGACCAAGTTGAGATTCTGAGATATCCTGAAGGACGAGATCCTGAGAGGCTCTACCATCATCTCAACTAGTAAGACTTAATGGTGTTTGTAGAGACTCAAAAAAATAATAACCATGAAAATAATAAAGGAAAAGGAAAAAAAGAAAAGAAAAAGAAAGAGTTAACCCTAGGTATATTGGGCCATTTGAGATATTGGAAAGAGTTGGCCCAGTTGCCTACAGGTTAGCATTACCCCTAGCGCTATCCAGAATCCACGATGTATTTCATGTGTTCATGTTGAAGAAATACATCACAAATCCATCTCACATAATAAGTTATGAAGCACTGGGGATTAGTGAGACCTTATCTTATGATGAAATACCAGTTTAGATCTTAGATCATAAAGAGCAGGAATTACACACCAAGAAAATCCCATTGGTGAAAGTATTTTGGAGGAACCATGCAGTTGAGGAAGCCTCATGGCAGTTACAGAAGGAAATGCAATAGAAGTACTCACACCTATTTAGTGGGATCCAGCATTAGTCAGAAAAGGAAGGAAATGATTGAGGTAAGAAATCATGTAAGTAAGTAGATTTTTTGTGTAGGTTAATCAGTTATATGTAATAGTTTTCTGTTCTGATGGTTTTGGAAGAGTTTTTTTTTTTTTTTTTTTTGTTATTGCAATCTCCCAGGATCGTAAATGTAACCATGGTATTCCTCCACCATAAGTGAGAGTAATTAATAAAATTTCAGCATTTTTCTTTAAGGATTGGTGTAAAGGATAAATAGCAAATTTCGAGAATGAAATTTTTATAAAGAGGGGAGGATGTAGAGACCCGGAAAAATAATAACCATGAAAATAATAAAGGAAGAGGAAAAAAGAAAAGAAATAGAAAGAAAAGGAGAAGGAAGAATTTTGAAGGGGGAACACTGCAGGGCCTCGTTGACGAGTGCCCTGTGCTCGTTGATGAGGAGATCCTGAGAGCCAGGAAATCTTAGGTTTTATGACTTGTTGACAAACCTATTGTTCTCGTCGATAAGTGTCCTTCTTTGACTCGTCGACGAATCTTCTGTTCTCGTCGACGATTCCACGTGGACTAGCAGCCTATAAATATGCTGAAAGTCATTTTTTTCAAAAAAAATTTCACTCTCCTCGCTTTCTCTCTTTAGGGTTCGGCCCTTCACTCTTCTCTCTTCTATTTTGGCCCGATTTCAACTCGAATCGACGATCAGACTCCACCACGAAGATCTAGGGATGATTCTCTGCAAGTTAATCGAAGCGGATTGTTGATTTGGGGTCCCTAGACACCACTCCAAAACCAAGGTAAGTAAGATATTTTGGGGTTTAACTGGTTATTTGGAATATGTGGGCCTAGGAAATGTATTAAATGATAAATATTATGGGGTTGAGTTGATTGAACTGGGGAAAATGTGATTTCAGGGTTTGGAGCTTCAAACGCCGCGGGTGTGGATTTAGAGCTTTTAGCAGGCCTCTCAGGAAACAGGTGAGGGGATAGGTTATCTCAGATATTTTTAGAAAGTGTACCGTTTTAAATATAGTATTTGATTCAGAAATTATATATATGAATTAATATAGTTTTTGGAAATTTTGATGTTTGAACTGAATGAACCCTAGAAACAGGTTTAATAATATTTTTTAGCAAAATATGTTTTTCCCCAGACAGTTAATATAGTATTAAATAATACTCACTCGTGTGGCATGAGTATGATTACCTTATAGTAGATACATGCAGATCAGAATATTTTATGATTATACAGAGCATGCATGATTTGACAACGATTTTTAGAAAAACTATAAACAGCACAGAAATTATATTTTTAGTGATATTTTAGCCAGCCCAGATGCCGTGATATTTTAGTTGGCCGAGATGCCATGATATTTCAACCGACTCATATGCCGTGATATTTTAGTCGGCCCAGATGCCGTGATGATTAGATATATATAACAGTTTATTTAGAAATATTAATATGATAGATTTACTCAGAAACATGAAACAAATTATATTACAGTTATTTATGAAATGTGCCATATGATAGTAGAGCCTTGATGGCTTAGTTTAGTTTTCAGAGTACGGTACCGTAGCTATCAGCTCAGATAGTGCCACCACACGTCTTAGATAGAGTGTGGGAGTAGATAGTTGATTGAGCCCGGTGTAGTAGTGTGCCCCCTTGGAAGTCCGGATCAGGCTTGGCAGGCCAATCGTACTAACAGACTATTCAGTTTTGGCTTAGTGTGGTAGGCCAACCATTGGTAGGTCCCTCTTACGGGCCGCATAACCCAATCATGTGGGGGTAATACATGATATCAGCTAGCTATCCATCTAGGAGATAATTTTAGTATTATATATATATAGTAGGCGATTTACATGAATACAAAAATTTATTATGACACACTATGTTATGTTAAAATATGATTTCTTTAGATTTATATAGATCAAATTTATCTAATTTATCAAACGTAGTAAATTATGTACAATATATGTTATGACACAATAAAACTCATGTCACCACACACTGATGTTAATCTATCCTGCTTATTGAGAGGTGTCTCACCCCAGGAAATTCAAAAATTTCAGGAAACCTTGACAGACAAGCGGAACGAGCTCTGAGATAGAGGAGGTTCTAGAACTGCCCTAGCTGTAGGGTAAGTGGTTGAGTTGAGTGATGAATTTTGGGTGTGTCCCTAGGATGTTTATGGTTCTTTTTGTGGGATTTATATGTGTATTTATAGATGCAGTAGAACTCTGGTATTGTATATGAGGTTTGGGAAATTTTATGGTTTTTGCTGCATAGTTAACGTATGTATGGACAAATTTATCCTTGGTATCCTTTTGGGTCTGAGTTGAATTTCTTTATGTTTTATGGTACCAGAGTTTTTATTATTTAAATGGAAAGAAAAAAAATATAGCAGAATTTTTGGGGTGTTACATATGTGGTATCAGAACCTAGGTTGCTAGGTTATGTAGACTTTAGTGTACAAAAATAATACCAGAGTATAGGAATAGATCCTGAAGAGGATAGGAAATGAGTAGATTGAGATTTTAGTGAGTCAATGTTGGAAGTTAAGATGAGAATTTAGGGTTTGTCCCGCAGTCTGGATGTAGCGACCCTAATTTCTTAACATGAAATATAACATAATAAATGGATAAGTCGACCCAAACCCGTGGGTAATGGGGACACCTGTCAATCACAGCGGAAACCTAAGCAGCAGTAAAATAAAATCTCAATCATTCAACCATGAAACATAATACCAGAGTTATTTACATTTCCAAAATACTATATTTATTTACAATCTTCCAAAAAGACAAAATAACACTAGGATCATACAACAAAAATATTTTGATCCTAATTCAACGCTTACCCTTCAAGTAGGGAAGCTAAACCCACTCAATGGCGGCCCTGACCCGTCGGTCCCTTTGGGTTTCCTGAAAATCATTTAATATTTGGGGGTGAGACATTTCTCAGTAAGAGAAAATAAACTAAATATAGTTGTGTGGCAACATGAATATTTAATGCAATTATACGTATACAGTACATTTCATTTTTCATAAACGTTCATCATATTATACTGAAAAATCACATGCTTTCGTATTTTCTAGTAAGTCATATTATATATAAAACATCTGTTATACCGATAATACTGAAAACATATACCCAGGATGAATAGCTAGCTGATGTCATGTATTACCCCCCATGACGGGTTGTGCAGCCCGAAGGAGGGACCCGACAATGGCTGGCCGACCATTACCGAGTCAAATATGTTTGTAAGTACGATGGGCCCGCCACACCCTGGTCCGAACTGCCAAGTGGACATCCACACTCTACTAAAAGCCACATCGACTATCCATCTCCCACCCCCTCGTGGGGTGGTTAGCACTAATCTGATCATAAACATCTGATCTATAAGCTATGGTACCGAGCCCCTGAACTGAACTAAATTAACATCCTAGTTGTGATAGCATATAATACATGATCATATATAACATCATTACGGCCTCGTGCCGAAAATATAGTAATTATGGCCTCGTGCCGAATATAACATAATTGTGGCCTTGTGCCAAACATAACATAAATTATGGTCTCGTGCCGAACATAACATAAATTATGGCCTCATGCCAAACATAACATAAATTACGGCCTCATGCCGAACATAACATAAATTACGGCCTCGCGCCAGAATTGTTTCAGGTATATACATTCTGAAAATAAATCATTTATCATATATTCATCAAAATCATCACAACATAACTCATCTTTTCATAATACCTGAAAACATGCTTTGCTCATAAAATCTTTCATATCATAATACATTTCATGTAAAATAATATTCATGCCACACATGTGCTGTTAAAAGTCATACTTCATATTCTAAAATCGTACTTTTTTGAAATCTCATACATACATATACATTTTAATCATCATAGCAGTATTTTCCCAATCGAACATTTTATTCGTAATAAACAGTTATAACATAAGCTTTTCTGAAAATAAATTTACTCATAATTAATCATAATTTACATGGAAATTAACTACTTTAATTTATTCCCTTACCTAACTACTGAGAAAGCCCCCAAAATATCCTAGGCTAACCCCTGTATGATTTCCTAATCAATATCCTGAAACTCAAAACTCCCAATATTAAATATCAGTATTTTCATGCGTACATCATTTCCTATACCTACCATAAAGTCTAATTTGGCTTAAAAAGCCTTACCTCAACTTAGGGATGATTTCCAACTCGCTTTCACCAACGATCCGCTCCGGCAGATTTGGAGAGAACTTTCCCAGGAGCGTCGTGGTGACTTCAAATTGTCGATCCGACGTAAATCTGACCCGAAATCGAGGAAAGAAAGGGAGAGAGCCGAAGAGGAGAGAGAGAGAGAGAGAGGAGTGAGTTGGTTTAGTTTATAAGTAAAATTCGGATTTTCCATATTTATAGAACAAGGGATTTCGTCGACGAGCCACGTCATTCATTGACGAATCCTTCATTAATTTCGTCGATGAAATTCAGTCCTCGTCGACGAAATTCAGTCGGCTCAAAACCCCCCTCTCAATATTTCTTCATCGACGAATCCCTGTATTCGTCGATGAATTTTCTTAAGCCTCCGTCGACGAATACAGGGGATTCGTCAACGAAGCCTTGATGATCCCCTTTTTGTTTTTCCTTCCAAAATGTAATGTCATCGATTGCATTCTTCTGTTTTCGGTTTTCATTTCCCTTCCTTTAATTATTTAAATCTTATTATTATTCGGGTCGTTACACTGGAGGTAGGAACTTCGTTGTGGTTTCTGTGATTTTCGTGGGATGACGATTTCAAGAAAACCGTGGTAAACTATCGTCGGGTTTGTTTTTAAATTGTGTGACTGAATCTAAAATTGAGAATAAGGATGTTAGGTTAATGGTGATATGAGGTTTTTAGTTAGATAAATGTATTAGTTATATTACGAAGATAGGGTTCTCAGACTATGTTTATTTTCTTTTCAAGATGGACCTTGGAAATAGCAACGCTCATGCTAGTGGTGATGATGGTGTAGGGCCCTCTAGTATGGGTTGTAGTGATTCAGGTGCAGTCTTGTGCAATGTTGCTCAGCGGGTTATGGCTGAGATAGCACGGAGCTCTAGGGAGCAGGGATGCCCATCGGTGGACCATGGCTGCACTATAGAGCAGTTCACCAGGATGAATCCTCCGGTCTTTCCAAGGAGTGCAGACTCGATTGTGGTGGAGAACTGAGTACACGAAATGGAAAAGATACTGATTGTACTACGTTGCACTGATGAGCAGAGAGTATTGTATGCCACTTTTAGACTGATAAAGGAGGCTGAGCATTGGTGGTCTATTGTGAGACTCTTGGAGGAACAAAGACTGGTACCTATAGCCACGACCTAGAGTTGGTTTAAAGAGATATTTTTCAACCGATATTTCCCTGCCACCACTAGAGAAGTTAAAGTGGAAGAGTTCTAAAACCTGACCCAGAGACATTTGATAGTCCAGCAATACGCGGAAAAATTTATTGAACTGTCCCGCTTTGCCCCGTATATAGTCTTGGATGAGGCAAAAAAGGTAAGAAATTTTGAGAGAGGCTTAAGGCAAAAAATTTATGAGCAGGTGGTTGTTTTGAAAGTGTAGGATATTGCAGAACTGGTGCATAGAGTCGCCGTGGCGGGGGCAAGCAGGTAGGGGAGTGTTGAGGTGCAGGGTCAGATGAAGAGACCCACACCTCTTGGATTTTAGGCGGGTTCTAGCCGGGGCCTATAGAGGAGAGGTGGATACAGCGGGGGACAGAGGAAAGAGACGGGAGTCATGAGTTTCAGGGCGAGTAAACTTATCCTGTTTGTTCTAGATATGGTAAGAGACACATAGGAGAGTGCCGAGTGAGGAGAAATGTCTGCTACTATAGTGGTAGACTGGGTCATTTGGAACGAGACTTTTGTGCGAGGCCAAGCAACGCGCCCACTCCTAGACAATTTCAGGGAAACATCCAGGCACCCTGAGGTGGCCAGCAAAGGAATACCATGTTGGCGCGGGTCTACACACTAACACGAGGAGATGTTGAGGTGGCTGGGGATGTGGTGACAGGTACTGGTACTATCAATATGCTTTCAATTAAAGCTATTGTTTTATTTGATTCAGGGGCACACACTCTTTTGTGTCTATGGGGTACGTCAAATTATGTGGGGGTAGAAACTCAGTTGTTAGACACCAATTTATCAGTAGTCACACCGACAAGATTAGTAGTAAGGTGTCAATGGGTATTTAAAGGGTGTCTAGTAGATATTCTAGGGAGAGTATTACCAGCTGACTTAGTAGTGTTAGACATGCATGAGTTTGATACGATTTTCGAAAATGGACTGGTTTGCTACTAATTATGCTAGCATCAACTATAATCAGAAAGAGGTGATATTTAGACCTCCCGGAGAGCAAGAGTTCAGATTTGTGGGGTCGCACGTGCATTCCTCACCACAGCTAGTATCAACCATTCATGCGAGGAGGTTACTCCTAGACGGATGTTAGGGGTATATAGCATGTGTAAGGAAGTTCTAGAGAAAGAATTGAAACTTACCGATATATCCGTGGCAAAGGAATTTTTAGATGTCTTTCCAGAGGAGCTACTTGGATTACCTCTCGATCGTGAGATTAACTTTGCCATTGATTTACTTCCAAGGATGACACCGATTTCTAAAGCTCCCTATAGAATGGCTCTAGCAGAGTTAAGAGAGTTAAAAGATCTGTTATAAGACTTATTAGATAAATGTTCTATCAGATCGAGTGTATCACCCTAGCGAGCGCTAGTTCTGTTTAAAGAAGAAAGATGGGACGATGAGGATGTGCATCGACTATAGAGAGATAAATAAAGTAATAGTTAAGAACAAGTATCCTCTTCCCCATATTGATGACTTGTTCGATCAACTCCAAGGGACATAGGTCTATTCTAAGATTAATCTACGCTTTGGGTACCATCAAGTGAGGGTCAAGGCAAAGGATGTCTCCAAGACAACATTTTGAACTCGGTATGGCCACTATGAGTTTTTGGTTATGCCATTCGGACTGACGAATGCTCCTACTGCATTCATGGACCTGATGAACAGAGTTTTTCATCAGTACTTGGACCCATTCGTAGTGGTTTTCATTGATGATATATTGGTTTATTCGAGGAGTTTCGAGGAGCATGAGACACATTTAAGGCTGGTACTTTAGATACTCAGATAAAGGAAACTATATGCCAAATTCAAGAAGTATGAATTCTGGTTAGAGAAAGTTACATTCCTTGGGCATGTGGTATCTGGGGATCGTATTTCTGTAGATCCAAGCAAGATAGCAGCAGTATTAGATTAGGCGAGACCAAGGAATGTATAGGAGATTAGGAGTTTCTTGGGACTAGTGGGATATTATCGTCAGTTCGTAGAGGGATTTTCTAGGCTATCAGAGCCTCTGACATGACTAACTAAGAAGAATGTAAGGTTTGAATAGACAGATGAGTGTGAACAGAGCTTTTAGGAATTAAAGCAACGACTTATCACTACACCAGTCTTGACGATTCCTTCGAGAAAAGAGGGTTTCGTAATCCATAGTGATGCAACACATAAAGGGCTCGGTTGCGTTTTAATGTAGCAAGGGAGGGTTGTGGTTTATACTTCACGACATCTTAAAGAATATGAAAAAAATTACCTTACCCATGATCTAGAGTTAGCAGCGGTGGTTTATGCGCTGAAGATTTGGAGGCATTATTTATATGGGGGTAGGTGTGAGATCTTCACAGACCACAAGAGTCTTAAATATTTCTTCACGCAGAAGGAGCTGAACATGAGGCAGAGAAGGTGGTTAGAGTTAATTAAAGACTATGATTGCACCATCAGTTACCACCCAGGAAAAGCAAATGTGGTAGCTGATGCATTGAGTCGTAAATCAGGGTGCGCATCTCTATCAATGATAGTAATTGCATATCAAATCAAAATGGATTTGGAAAAACTTGGGGTGGAGCTTGTAGAGGGTAATCACCAAGCAATTATTGCCAACCTTGTACTTTAGTCGACACTGCTGGAAAGAATTAAGATTGCGCATATGCGAGATGCAGAATTAGTAAAAATCAGAGATAAAGTGTAGAGTGGAGATGGAGCTGATTTTAATATTTTTGATGATGGGGCTCTGAGGTTTCGTAGTAGGTTGTGTGTACCTGATGTTGCCGGAATTAGAAAGACCGTTATGGAAAAGGCATACCGTTCTCTGTATACAGTACATCCAGGAAGTACAAAAATCTATAGGGATTTGCAGTTATCCTTCTGGTGGAGCAATTTGAAGAGAGAAATTGTTGATTATGTAGAGTAGTGTTTGACATGCCAGTAGGTGAAGGTTGAGCATCAGAGACCGACAGGGTTGTTGCAACCACTTCATATTCTTGAATGGAAGTGGGAACATATTTTTATGGACTTCGTATTAAGGTTATTGTAACGCCCCGGACCTGTCACATGGGGCCTAGAGTGTTATGAGACTGACACGTGTCTCTGATACCATTCACATAGCGAAAAATAATAATACAACCTCAAACAAAATATACCAGAGTTCTAATTCTGCACAAGTGGATCCATAATAATTACAACCACATCTTTTATATTATAGAAACCTGAATAAAATATATAAAACATAAAAACTATAACATAACCATTAGAGTACTACTCACAAAACTACCCCACCCTGGAGCTATCTAAGCTTGATCACCTGGATAACCTGAAAAGTTTAGAACATCGATGGGGTGAGACACCTCTCAGTAAGGAAGAAATAGTTTATAACAGTGTGTGGCTGAAGTGTTTAATATATATATATATTTAAAATATCCATCCTAATGTGTTCACAATCCACAAACAGCCAAAATATCACGCTCATAATCACAACATGGTCAATGTCTTGTCATCCAATCACATGCCCACAATCATAAATATTTTATTGATAATTCCCAAGAACAGGGAATGCTACCCGTTTATACAAGTAGATTCCCTCTGCTATAGTGCTAACACTAGGGCACTCACCTTTCTTAGTAAGCCCTCGCGTTATGTATCCAGGTAAAGTGACTGAGAATATGGAAGGTCACCCGCACATATAAGTGGCTTCCCTTTACTCTAGTATCCACAAATAATTACCAGAGTACTCGCCTTCCTCAGCAAGCCCTCGGGTGGAGTAATCTACTTTACCATAAATACTTAATTAATTAAAGTCACAAACAGCCAACCATATTCACTTCACAGAACTCGACACATATACGCATATCATAATCAATCCACACAAGATATTCATACAGTATTCAATCATACCCACACAGGGTCTACAACCAACATGTAATTGTCCACACAGGACTCTAACACACACATCATACATGTCCACACAGGATTGTTAATTACGTTATACATGTCCACACAGGACTGTCAATTACGTCATACATGTTCACACAGGACTGGTCCCCACAGGATAAATCAGTCACATAGCATATATGTCCACACATGACTAACCAATCACACAACATATATGTCCACACAAGATTGGTCCACATAAGACAAATCAAACCACATAGGTTACAAAACAACCACTCCGTTCATGGTAAATAGCTAAACAACCTCCTCATACCACTGCCAATATTTACCTCCCAATATAAATGCCCATATAACGATCTCCTCATACCACTGCCAACGCTATATCGTAATTTACATGAACCACAATGCAAACTAACCACAACCAATCAATCAGCACATCCATAGCTCTACACAGTATACACAACAACATGATCTGTATTCAACCAGTGTAATCAACCAGGCAGAATTCACAGTCAAATAATATTTGCAGTCTCAATGATTCATCATTCCATAATGCTCACAATCATTTAATTATCAAGAATAGTTTCAACCACACGATTTTTCCCAATATAATATATATATATATATATATATATATATATATAAAATCAGTATTTTCAATACAATGTCCTAGAAAAATTATACTTGGATATTGTTGACCCTATGGGTCATACTCTGTTTTGATTATGACAAATACTCAAGTATTTAATGTCTGCCGAGTTTATGTGTAGGTATACTATTTGGCAGATCATAATAATGGCATAAGGAATTGAAGTTGAAGACCCAATTTATGTTGTATTTAATTTCATTACTCTTTAAGGGTCTGTAATAGTAAATAGGGTTTGTCTTGTAATAATCATACACACCACCTGCATGGTACAATAGGTAAGCTCAAACTAAAAAGGATAAGCTCAAGACCATAGTTGGACCTTAGGGAAAACCCTTCGGTCGACCGACACTGAATTTTTTTGGTGTCCTCAAGAAGGCTTAGAACGACCCTAGGATACTCACTCATGCATACATATGATTGATCATTTGATTATGGTGATTGAATGCTTGAAATAGGACCAAAATGCACAAAATGTGCACACTCGGTTGACCGACAATTCATGTTCATTTTGCCCCCGATCGACCGACCAAGGATCGGGTCAACTGGTTGACCACAACCCAATTGACCAAACTCCTGTAGTTTATTTGGCTCCGGTTGACCGAACCTCCTAGGAAGTCAACATTTTGACTTCCTCGTCGACCAAGAGAAAAATTCATTGCATCAACCTGGTCGAAAAAGTTCCCACGTGTGGGAACTCAACGGTCTAGTCGACCAACAAGCTTAGTTCAAATTGGCCTTGGTCGACCGAACCTCGTAAGAATTGAAAAATCGCCTTTGGACTTATATGTCCGGTCGACCGAGACCCCAGTTCATTTCTAACCCGGTCGACCGAACCCCAAGAACTTGGGTCGACCAAACTTGTCCTAGTCGACCGGTGCTCTCGGGTTGGACCTATTTTTTTACCGTGGTTAACTCGTTTAAACAGGGTTAATTTAATTAAATAATATTAAAACTTTTCTAATTATTCCAACTATGTCCTTAATGGTTATAATTCAGGGGAAGTCTATAAATACCCCCTCATTTGGATAATTAGCATGAGATTAGCAATCTTGATTAGGAGAAATTCTTTGAAATTTCCAAAATCCAAAATACTCATTTCTAAGCTCCATACACTCATACTTACCTTCTCTCAAAGCCAAAAATCTTTTGTAAGATGGATTTGAGTGTTTGATTGCTATATAGGTTTTCTCTCCTAAGTGTTGTGCTTGATTGATACGATTTTATTTGAGAGCAAAACCTCAAGTGCTCTTAGGGGGCTTTATTATTAAGTCTTTCCTAAGAAGACTTCATTGGAACTTCTGAGTATTGCATCATCATTGCAATATCTTGTGAAGTTCTTATTTGATTTTGGTTGCAAAAAATCCTTTCAAATCATTTCAAATATCTAGTGTGTTTTATCTTGAAAAATCTTTGAAGAGATATTTGTTTATGTGGTGAAAATCTTTGTTGGAATATTCATTGAGTAATATCATTTGTTGAATACAAAAATTAAAACCTTTTGCAAACCAAATCTATATATATCTTGAGCTTTATACATTGAGAAAATCTGCTGTTTGAGAGATGTGAAATTTGTCCGATATCTTTGTTTGAGCATTTAGATTGAACATCTTGTGATACAAAGATCATACTAGTTTGCACTCTCACACACTGATTACATTGATAGCAAATATATTTGAGAGTTGATTTATTAACCCACATTGAGCTTACTTCATTATATCATTTGGTGGTGTATGTGATTGCACGTAACTGGGTACATATCTGCTTTACTTGAAAGCATAATCATTGTACCATTTCATTGATTGTAAACATACTGTTGTATTTCCAGGCACGAGCCTGAAGAGGGAGACTAGCTGTAACACCCCGAAACCTAAACTCAGGTCCAGTGCGTTATACTTGATAATATCCTGACAAATCATAAATCCTTACATACATTCACAGCAGAAAACATAACCATACTCTCCATAACCAAATTCTACAGTACCAACATTTCATAATACTAGAGTTTGCTATATCCTAACTAGAAATCCATAAAATTTATCCATCACTTGCATTTTCCATAGATAGAAACATCTCCAAAATATTTCAGTATGCTCACAACCATTCCATTCTCTACTCAATAACCTTTAAACACAAAAACGTAGAACATAGAATATTTGCATCCCCAAAGTTTATCATAATATACCCTTTCTCTTTTACAATCCTCAAAAGTGCTAAAACCCTCGAGCTCCTAAGCCCGACCTCGAGGATGTCCTGAAAAAGAAACATTCATATTCGGGTGAGACACATCTCAGTAAGGGAAGAAACATACATATTAAAACAGAGTGTGACCAACATGAGGTAAATAGATATCATTTTAATTACATATGCAAATCATCAACATAACTCTAAAATCATTTTCTAAACCTATCAATCACATGCAAAGGTTTAACCCACAAGATTACTAAAGGATAGGGGTGATTACCCACCCATACAAGTAGCACCCCTATGCTCTGATACTCAGGCAACCCTAAGGTCACAACTAAAGCATACCAGGGCACTTACCTTACTCAGTAAGCCCTCAAGTATTAGATCAATCTCGTACTCACGAATTCAACAATAGTTTATCGGCAAAGGCCCTAAGGATAGGGAAATCTACCCGCCCATACAAATAGGTTCCCTCTACCCTAGTACGTTATGCAACTATTGCCACATCTGAAGCTACTAGTGCACTCGCCTTTCTTAGCAAGCCCTCAGGTGAAGAGTTCGCCTTGCCCAATCGTAACATGTTCTACGTACATACATACTTATAATATCATAATACATTATTCCTTTCTGTCATTATACATTCATTCACATTCATTCATGTTCATAACTTAACTTTGCATTTGTTTCACTTTAAGTGACTCTTTCCCATTTACATCGTTCACCTTTGTCATTTCATTTCATTGTCATTTCATCATCATTTCATTGCATAACATTTCATTTCATTACTTCGTACTACAGCTGGTCTTTAGCCATCATCAGTTAGTTTCCACATAGAAATGCGCTAGAATTTGCTACAGTTAGTCCACATAGAAATGCGCTAGAATCTGCTAACATGACTGTCTTTCAGCTGTCTTACATTTACATGGTTGCATTTAACATACACAAGCAACTTTGTCCATATTATATTTTATTCATAAGCTTTACTTGCTTAACCTGCATCTCATATATCTAACATATATCAGCATAGAATCTCATGCCACACAGTTTTAGCAGTAAAATTTCATATACATTTCTTACAAAATAAGCCAACCTATAATTAACATTGATATACTGAAAATACATTTCATTTTATACTCAATTTCTCAGAAAATCCCTTTCACTTTCATTCGTTTACTTTCACATATACGTAACTATAAAAACATTCCTAGGCTTAGAAAACATAAATTTCATGGTTGGCATTTTAAACCCACATATAAACAAATATACATAAATAACACATAATCTATTTTAATTCATAAATTTGGCATTTTGGTGTTTCATGTATCCATTACTACCAGTAGTAAGGTTTCTACTATTTTTCGAGTTACAATGCATGGAAAAAGGAAAAATAGAAGAATAAGTGTTATGGTGGATACAATGGATGTATTGCATGTATATCAGGTTTGTGAGTTGGTGAGGTTTCTAGTGTGGAAGAGGGTGATAGGATGTCGTGGAGTGATGTATTTGTTGTGTGTGAATAACATGTTATTGGCTGGAAAGGTTTTGACTGAGGCTAATCAGTTGGATACTCTGTTGAAAGGTTTTGACATGTATGTGTTGGGTACGACCAAGATGGATCTTGGTTTGCTGATTCGCATGGACAGAGCTGTAGGGAGATTGGTGTTATCTCCGAGCGACTTTGTGGACAGAACCGCAAGGAGACTTTATTTTCCGTATCAGGGAGGTTCTGTGGAGAATCGTTGTGAAATGTCTACCGTTCAGTACTTAAGGATGGGCTGTGATGTCCAGGATATATATGTTAAAAGTCCTCCATGATTGTGTAATGGAGTGTTTTAGCAGGCAACAGAGTGGACTGTCAGATGTTAGTTTTGGTGAAGATTATATAGGGGGCTTTGGTGATATAAGGCTTGTAGTAGTTTTTATGTTTACTGTTGTGGGATGTTCTTATGGGAAGCCTAGGGTGAAGTCTTCGGGTATTGCATCTACAACTATATCGGGGTTGATGGTAGAAGCTGAAGCTGCCACTGGGAATTTCAAGCGGCATTGCTTGGACTTGGTGCATGTCTCCAAGTACTAGAAGGGAGACAGTCCCCCAACCGAGCGTTTCAAGTTCAAGGTGGAGAAATTAGTCATGTTTTCTAGTTCTCTGGAGATTGTTATATTTGTGTGTGACTCTTATACTTAATGGGATCACAAACAAAGAAAGGAAAACATGTGAGAGAAGTCTTCTTGTGCTGGCAGCAGAAGACTCGTCAACGAGTAGATATCGAGAGCCATAAAATTTCAGAGTTAAAGACTCATCGACGAGAGGATAGTGTTGGAAGTCCCAACCTGGAGTATATAGTCTAGAGGGGGGTGAATAGACTCTTTTCGCGGAATACGTATTTTTATAAAAAATGAAAACTCTTGGCAAGATACAAGAAATTATATCGCAATATAAATATAAATCATGCACAAGATATAAAATAAAAAGTGTATGGGAGAGAAAGAACAACACCGGTATTTTTACATGGTTCAGCACCAAGCGTACGTCCATGCCTTAGCAGCAAGTCAAGGATTCCACAATCCACTAAAGATACTCCTTCACCGGCGGAGAAGCCTTACAACTCGAGAACAAATCCCTACACTTGGGAACAAACCCCTACCGCGCTCACTAAGAGCCTTCGCTTCGGTTCACAAAGAACCTTACAACAATGGTTCACAAAGAACCTTACAAGAGATTGAAAATACAATTTAATGCTCCTTAAATGAGTCAATATGAAACACAACCAAATCCTCACTCTATTCTCTAGGGGAATGAAACTTACAAGATAAGTGAGCAAGAGAGGATTGAGCACTTGTGAAGAATAACTAAAATGCAAAGAGCAAAGTGCTTAGGTTTTGGATAAAATGATAATTTTCACAAATATGATCAATAATGCTCAAAACCATGTTAATACAAGTCTAAAAGCTTGTATTTATAGCCCAAGAACCTTAGGAGCCGTTAACTAGCCGTTTTCTGCCCGTTGGTGTGCTTCTACCAGTTGAATTTGTCGACGAAATTCTCTGAATTTCGTCGACAAGGTCCCTGAATCAGAAAAAAGTCACCAAAAGTCGACAAGGTCCCTGAATCAGAAAAAGGTCACCAAAATGAAAGTTGTGGAATTTTGTCTTTGCTTTCCAAGGACACAAAGATCGTCCCATTTGGAGTTTTTTAGAAAAAGTTATGCCCAAAATATCGTAAGGTGTTCAAGACTCAAGACTGCACTACAGCAGTGACGATTACTTTGTTTTTCCTTGTCAAAAAGTATTTTAATGACTCAAAACATTCTTAGACAAAATTATATGAAATATATTAAGTCTCATGAAGATTAAAACTTGTCCAAATGAGTTTACTTTTGAATATAAGATATTTTAATTAATAAAACACGTTTGAAAACCCATTTTGATATCTTATATGCTTAGTATGTCCTTTTGTAAAAATACTTGACTTTCTTTGAACCTTCAGGACATTAAACTTATTTTAATACAATCGGGACTAAGTATAAAAATTTTCTTAAAATTAGGATGTTAAAAACTTGTCCCTTTGAAAACATATTTGAGTTTTAGGATTCATTTGACAAACTCTTATTTTAACTTAGAAAGCCATGAAAGGTGAGTTTGTGTTTATGTCTTTAGTGCAATCTTATAAACTCATGTGTCCTAATTTGCTTATGCAATGACTCAACTCTTACTCAGAAAATCATGCAAGACACACACCGCAAGAGTTATAATACGCACTCACTCACACAACCCTTATTACAATTAATTTATACACAATAAAAACTCTGGGATGTGTTTTGGTGCTTCTGAGTCAGTGTCCTTCCGATCTTTTCTATTTGATGTCTACTAGGTCCGATCTTTGCTTCTGATTTGGTACCTTTGTGTATCTGACACTATGTACCTATACTAGATTAGATCTGCAAGGATGGAAAATATTAGAAACAACAACTAGGTTAATATCATCAAAACATATAAGCCAAGATAGTGTAGCTGACAGGGCTAACATTCTCTCCCTTTTTGATGATATCTAACCTATTAAGAATCTACTTAATCTTTGCATTTGTGTTTGTTCTTACTAAGGCTTATTGTGCAAAGATAATCCTACTTAGAACCACTAATGGGTTGTTATCATCAAAGCAAGACAATTGAGTTTACGTAACCTCTAAGGCTAACAGACAGATTTGTTGATGAGTGAGCTTCTTTGTATCGTTGACGAATCCCATGTACTCATCGACGAGTGCTCCTGGACTGCGAGAAGTTATTTGAATTTTGAATTTAAACGGTGTGATGGTTGGGGATTCGGAGGGAAACCTCTAAGGGCTTGATATAAATGTTTTTCTGGACATATTTTGATAAGGAAAAGAGTAAGAGAGGGGTGAAAGAATAAGAGAAGATCATTAAGTGTGTATCTTGGATTTTCATAGTGAAATCTCTTGCCGATTGCTCCCGTGGATGTAGGCTTTGCCGAACCACGTAATTTCTGGTATCGTTGCTCTTATCTTTACTCTCTTTATATTGTTACGTTTGTGGAATGATTATGTGTTTCACAATTTGATATTGTTGCAAGTGTATGTGTGATCCTTTTATACAATGTTTCATTTTGCTGTACATTATTTGAAGAGGCGTTATTACACAACATAGACGAAAATGTGTCTTCTTGAAATTCGTCATTTCAAGAATCTATGAAAATGAAATTTAACGCTCTGGATCGGGTGAATCAGCAGAAAAGGATTCATGTAGGCAACTCCACCTAGTGGGACTTGAGACTTATTGTTGTTATTGTTGCATGAGGATGAAATTTAGTGGACACATGCCATGTCCTCCTTGGACGTCCATTAGAGTACGACTGAAAAAGAGAGGAAGAGAAAATAGATACGAGTTTAAATCAGATGGGAGTTTCATTCAGTTACAACTGATTTTTGCCCATTTTAGTTCCTTTATTTAGAAGTGCAAGGGTCACTGAAAAATCACGGCTTTCACCTAAAGCCCTTTCTCAAAGAGTTAATACTGATGATCTCTTGCTGAGAAGAAAGGCAAATAAGTTTCTTTCTCTTGATGTGTGTGCTTTGTCCCTGGAATGAGGAGACAGCTTCCTTTTTATGCATACAGCTACTGTCCTTTTTCATGAGAAATTTGGAATAAGAGAATGCCACATCCTGTGTCAACCAATGTGGAAGTGATAAATTGTTGGGCCAATAGCTTTCTGATGAATGGTCAGCGTGAGAGAAAAGGCAAAGGAAGATTGCACAAGTGACATGTGGCAGTCGAAATTCTCCTTAGTGAACCCTGGTTTGAGCTCACCAAACCAAGACTGAACATCCAAGGACTTGGCTCCGCCACACATCATCAGTGCAAACATAAGATAATCAGTCATTAATTCATAATAGCGCACATACGAATTCGATGTGGGTCAATTTTGTAATCTTGGGCATAACAGTAATTTCATGCATGCATTTACACTTTATGGAGAGTAATAGGATTGTCCAAGCTCTTTGAAGGGGATGTGCTCGCTTTCTTTTAGGAGTTTTGGAGTAGCTAGGTGGTGTGCTTGGCATCTTTATGGTGTCCTGCTAATTGTGCTTTTCACTAGATATCTTGTAATTTATTTTTATATCTTTATTTACAGTTATAACTTTATTTTTTACTGGAGGATACCTAATTCTTCTCTTTGTAATTTCTCTTTCTATTTTAATATGATACTTCGTAAAAAAAAAAAAGCAGAACACAAAAGGCTTTTACAACTGGCATACATTTGGAGATGTCACTTTTTTGCAAGCACCAAGGTTGATTTTGATCATTATTCCCATTATGATCTTTTTGGTCTCCCTTCATTCAACTCATTTTACTTTGGTTGATTAAAGAATTACTGTTGAGAATTTCATTGCAACTTGTTGGGTTGATTAGATGAAGCTTAAAATTTTCACTTCTTGATTCCCTGTGTAAGATTCTGAAACTGTGCATACCTTCTGGATTGCTGTTCTCTCACTCTGGTTAATTTTCTAATCTTTAATTAATTGACAAAGATTCCATCTCAGTGTTGGGCTGTTCGACAATAGGAGTTTGTATACCAGCTGCTTCTTCCTCTAAATTATGGTTTTCTTGCCTTAAAATTTAGACAGAGAGAGATGGCCGTGTAACTTTTTGGGGAAAGAGAGAGTGGGGACAAAGGAAGACCTTTTTTTAACTCACTGCCAATTTCAATTCATCTCTCAACTCTGCCTATTTTTGTTTGTTTACACATTTCACTTCATTCACTATCTCTTTAATCCTACTGCTAATTCACTTTCAAGTAATTGCAATTTTTTTTTTTATCATTTCACGTACCATATTTTGTGTGTTGTTTAACTGGTCATTGGTGATTTTGACAGAAATATTCAAAGAAGCAACTTATAATTTACAACAGTAATACGCAAGGGGCATTTGGTCCTGTTGACAAAGTTCAAATTGCTACTGGCGAGACAGTTGCAGTTAAAGTGCTTGCTACTAACTCTAGGCAAGGAGAAAATTAAGGAGTTTCAGACACAGGTAATGTTGGATAATATTGTTTGCGTTTGAAATAATGTATCTGCATCTTTGTGCACACTCTTGGATATCTAATTGATAAAAAAAAATGTAGAAGAAAGAAACTAATCATGTGTGAGAGATTGGTACAATGAAAGGAAGCTTTGCATTATTTCAAGTGCAATTAGTTTTCCATTGCAGAAGAAACTTCCTTGATGGCTTTACTAGCGACTGCCAAGTGATTTAACCTATTTCCAGGCTTGATCCAACAAACCCTGGAAGTGATTTGACTAGCAATCGCGAAGTGTTTGCCCAAGACAGTGACTTGAATATGCTGGGAATAAACTCTATGATGTTGTCCCCGACATTGTCATATTAGAACCTTCTGTTCTTTCGAAATGGCTGTGATCTGCAACTTGCACGCTGATATCTGAGCCATTTTATTTTGGCGGGCATTCATTGTAACTATGTTTCTTTCATCTAGGACATGCTTGCTCCAATTTGACCTGGTATCCTAGCTGCATTTGGGAGCAGGAATTTCGAGTTTTGAACTTAGATTTGTATGTATTTGAACAAAACTCAACACAATCTTGTACTGAATTTTGTCCAAATTCACCTGAATCCAAGCTCAAGGCTTCTCCTAAATCCATATAAAATTTGGGTTTGCACTGTTTTGAAGTTCATCAACTCTCTCTCTCTCTCTCTCTCTCTCTCTCTCTCTCTCTCTCTCACACACACACACACACACACACACACACACCATTTGGTTTAAGAAGATTTCCTCTTGTTCTCAGGTTCTGTTATTTGGAAGATTACACCACAGAAACCTTGCGAACTTGATTGGTTACTATGCAGAAAGAGGGCAGCATCTGCATGCTTGTGTATATTTACATGAGCAATGGCTGGAACCTTGCTTCCCATACATATTGTGAGAAACGAATTTGTGATGAAAAATTAAAATCCATGTTCGTTGAGTTTCAACATGTCATCTGTTTTTATCAGAGCAGTCCCATGCCCATGCTGCAACTCAGCCATCTCCTACACCAGCTGGGTACACTTCATGTGATGCTAATTCATGGAATTTACACAATAGCCTCATCCACTGCTGAGGTGTCTTTGTATCATTTTGTAATTACTCAATTTGTTTTAACTTCTTGTTAGAATATTCTTTGGTTGTTGCATTCTGTTTTCCTTTTCCCTGTATAAATAACCAAGCCCGTGTACAGTTTATACACACAGAAAATTAATACAATTTTCAGAGCCTTTTACAGCAGCTTTGCTTTTTCCTTTTCTCTGTTTTTACACCTTCTACAGCAGCTTTATCTTCTTCTTTTCTTATATGGTATCAGAGCCAAGTTCAGCGTAAAGTTTTTTTTTAATGGCTGCTGAAGCTCCCAACTCATCCAAATCTTCTTTTCTGGATTTCTCCAACCCAACCAACCCTTACTGACTTGACCATGGAGATAATCCATCTCTTCCCCTAGTTCCTGATCTTCTTACTGCCGATAACTACACTACTTGGTCGAGAGCCATGTGCAGGGCTCTTCGTGCAAAAAATAAGTTCGGCTTCATCAATGACACCTTCTCCAGACCAAGTTCCATCTCAGATCCACTCTTTGATGCGTGTGAGCGATGCAATGATCTAGTGGTTTCCTGGTTGCATAACTCCATAAATCCATCTCTCAAATCCAGCATTGCTCTGGTAGATGACACTGCTCAGGTCTGGAAAGAACTCCAAGAGAGATTCACTCAATCCAATGGTCATCACATCTTTCAACTTAAAAAGGCATTAACAGGTCTCACCCAAGACCATGACTCTGTTTCTGTTTATTTTGGCAAACTGAAGACTCTGTGGGATGAGCTTCTTCTATATGATCCCTTACCTGACTGTACCTGTGGCAAGTTGGCTGTTCTCCTTGATCGATATCAAAGGGATTATGTAATCCAATTTCTTATGGGCCTTAATGATTCATACAATGCCACCCGCGATCAGATTATGATCTTGGATCCATTACCTCCCGTAAACAAAGTTTTCTCTATGGTCCAACAGCAGGAACTACAACATCTCATGGTACCTAATCTCCCATCTACTGAATCCATGGCACTTGTTGTTAACCGACCTTGTCCTTCCTATAAATTCTCTCCTAAACCTTCTAAATCATTCAAACATGACAGACCATTTTGCACCCATTGCAAAATTCAAGGCCACACTCTTGATGTTTGCTTCAAAGCAGGAAATGCTCAACCCCCAACTTGCACCCACTGTCATATGACAGGCCATATTGCTACAAAGTGCTATAAACTGCATGCGTACCCACCAGGCCACAAGTTTCATGGTAAATCCACGCAGTTCAATCCATATGCAAATATGTCTTCTCTCGGTCCAGTAAAAGATATCTTAGAAGACAAGATGACCTTCACCAAAACTCAATACCAGCAGTTGTTGGCTCTTTTGAAGCCTTCTGAGACTTTCATTGCTACACATTCAGTCAACAATGTCCAGGCAGAATGTTCACACTCACCCACCATGAATGGTATCCCTCCATTTTCACATACTCCTTGGTTAATGGACACAGGAGCTACAGATCACATGATCTGCAGCACTTCCTTTTTCTCCTCAATAACATCTTCTGTTTCATGTTTTGTTAAGCTACCTAATGGTCACACAGCTCCTGTTTCTCACATTGGTACTGTCAGTATCAATCCCAAATTAACCTTACACAATGTTTTATGTGTTCCCTCTTTCCATTTCAATTTGATTTTTGTCAAACAGCTAATCAACTCCTTTTCTTGTTGTGTTCTTTTCTTTTCCCAATTTTGTTTTATTCAGGACCTTTTGTCATGGACAACAATTGGCATGGGTGAGATGAAAGCTGGACTTTACAACCTGATAACTGCTCCAGTACCTCCTACAGCCCTTTTCGATCATTTTCCCATTTCATTAAATAAATCCATTTCTGTTTCAGCAATTTCCAAAGATGTGAATCTAGTTTCTGATCTCTGGCATTGTCGATTGGGTCATACTCCCCTTTCAAAGCTTCATGTAATCAAAGATCCCTGCATTAGTAATCATATTTTCACTGTCTCTGATAAGAATCCATGTCTTGTTTGTCCACTTGCAAAGCATCATCGTCTCCCGTTTCCTGATAGCACTCACCAGAGTACAGCCCCTTTCGAACTCATACACTGCGATATATGGGGACCTCATTCCATTATGGCATATGATGGCACCAAATATTTTTTAACCATAGTTGATGATTTCTCTTGGTGTACTTGGATATATTTGCTTAAACTCAAATCTGATGCCAGGAAGTGTATTGAGGCCTTTTGCAATCTGATTGACACTTAATTTCACACCAAAGTTAAAATTCTTCGCAGTGATAATGGTCTTGAATTTCAAATGACTGAATTCTTCAACAACCGAGGCATTATTCATCAACGAACTTGTGTGGAAACTCCACAACAAAATGGAAAGGTTGAACCCGAGCCTTAAGAATTCAGTCCAACCTCCCTCTCTTGTATTGGACAGATTGCTTCCTTACAGCAGCCTACATTATTAATCGCATTCCTAGTCCATTACTTTCACATAAAACACCATTTGAGCATTTGTTTAACAAACTTCCCACATACTCCCACATGAAAGTATTCGGGTGTCTTTGTTTTGCTTCCACCATCTCCCAAAATCGCCACAAATATGATCCAAGAGGTCACCATTGTGTTTTCCTTGGTTACCCTTTTGGTATAAAAGGCTACAAATTACTTGATCTCAACACCAAGTCTATTTTCATATCTAGGGATGTCACTTTCCATGAACGCATTTTTCCCTTCCATCAACTAACTACTCCTGCATCCCTTTCTCCATCTTCATCTTTACTCTCTCCTTATCCCATACAATCTACCTCATTACACTCTACTCCTCCTTCCGAAATTCTTCCCAACTCCACATCGGACATTCCTTCTCCACCTTCCTCACTGATCCCACGTTCTCCCATTTCTCCAATTCCCACCTTCCCTGCTGAATTATCACCAAATCTACCTTCACCTTCCACATTTTCTCCTCCCCTCCTTCGCAGATCCACTCGTGCCAGAACAGCTCTTCATTATTTACATGACTTTCATTGCCAACAGGCCAGCTTCATTTCATCCAACCAACCATTGGACATGGCAGCCCCTCACCCAGGTATTTCTTTCCCTCTGTCTTCTTCCATTTCTTATGCACGATTATCACCTTCTTTTGCTTTATTTTCTTCTTCCATTTCTTCACAACAAGACCCTCAATCTTTCACTCAAGCTGCCAAGGACCCTGACTGGTGCAAAGCAATGGAAGCTGAAATCGCGGCCTTAGAACTCAACAACACCTGCGTTCTCACAGATTTGCCTCTTGGAAAATCTCAAATTGATTGTAAATATGTATATAAAAGCAAATACAACTCTGATGGTACTCTTGAAAGGAAGAAAGCACGCTTAGTTGCTCGAGGTTTTACTCAGCAAGAGGGTGTGGACTATCATGAAACCTTCTCTCCCGTTGCCAAAATTGTTACAGTTCGCACTCTGCTTGCCTTGGCTACCATTAAAGGATGGCATTTGCAGCAATTTGACGTTAACAATGCCTTCATTCATGGTGACTTACATGAAGAAATATATATGAAGAAGCCCTCGGGATACACTAAAGGTCACCCAGGCCAGGTTTGCCGACTCCTCAAAAGTCTTTATGGCCTTAAACAGGCCTCCCGACAATGGTATGAAAAATTTTCTCAATCTTTAATAAGTTTTGGTTTCCAACAATCCAAGGCTGATTATAGCCTTTTTACTTGTCTAACTACTACTGGTTTCATAGCTCTTCTTGTCTATGTCGATGACATAATCGTTGCTAGCAGCTCCCTTACCTCCATTTCCCTTCTCCGTAATTTTTTAAACAACCATTTCCGTATCAAAGATCTTCGTCCCCTACGGTATTTCTTAGGCATTGAAGTGGCTTGATCCCCCAAAGGAATTTTTCTCTGCCAACGCAAATACACATTGGATATTTTAGCTGACACTGGACATCTTGCTTCCAAACCCCTTAAACTTCCAAAGGATCAGAACCAAAAATTATCCAAATCCTCTGGCCTTCCCTTGTCCAATCCCACTCCTTATCGCCAACTCATTGGTCGTTTGCTTTACCTTACCATCACCAGACCTGACATTAGCTATCCAATTCAAGTCCTCAGTTAATTTATGGATCGCCCTTCCACTACTCACCTTGCTGCAGCACACAAAGTGCTTCGCTACCTCAAGCAAGCACCTGGCCAAGGCATCCTCTTGTCTGCAGCTTCTTCTATTCAGCTCATTGGTTATTTTGATTCAGAATGGGCTTCTTGCCCAAACTCTCGCAAGTCCGTCACTGGTTTTTGTGTGTTTATGGGACACTCTCTCATCTCCTGGCAGTCGAAGAAACAAACTGTGGTTTCCCGATCCTCTGCTAAGGCTAAATACCGGGCCATGGCCTCCATCTCCACTGAACTCACATGGCTCCGACATTTATTGGACGACCTTTCCATCCCTCACCCTCAACCAGCTAAGTTATTTTGTGACAATCAAGCTGCTTTACACATTGCTGCGAACCCAGTGTTTCACGAACGGACAAAACACATTGAAGTGGATTGTCATCTTATTCGGGACAATATTCAAGCTGGTACTCTCCGGATTGCTCACGTTTCTACTCGGTTGCAGGTTGCAGACATGTTTACTAAGTCTTTACCATCTCACTTACTCTACTTACATCTTTCCAAGTTGGGAGTAGTTGACATCTACTCTCCATCTTGCGGGGGGGGGGGGGGTATCAGAGCAGTCCCATGCCCATGCTGCAACTCAGCCATCTCCTACACCAGCTGGGTACACCTCATGTGATGCTAATTCATGGAATTTACACAATAGCCTCATCCACAGCTGAGGTGTCTTTGTATCATTTTGTAATTACTCAATTTGTTTTAACTTCTTGTTAGAATATTCTTTGGTTGTTGCATTCTGTTTTCCTTTTCCCTATATAAATAACCAAGCCCGTGTACAGTTTACACACATAGAAAATTAATACAATTTTCAGAGCCTTTTGCAGCAGCTTTGCTTTTTCCTTTTCTCTGTTTTTACACCTTCTGCAGCAGCTTTATCTTCTTCTTTTCTTACAGTTTTTGCTCGTGCAGGCATTTTTAAGAATGAAAAATGGATAGTCTTTTGTCATCTTTAGACTGTGATGAGTTTTCATGTATCTTTTCTGATATGGAAGGGTGATTCTATTCACTTTTTTTTTTTCTTTCTGTATTCGATCTCTTTTAAGAATCCAAGCTCCTTGCTTGTTGTCTTTAATAAAATTACCTTTGAAAAAACAATAGATAGTCTCTTGACCATTTGTGCACCATTCCTTGATTCACACCCCTTAAAAAGATGTAATTCATTACAGCCCGTCCCTTCTTGTTGGCCGGAAAGTCCCATCCCTGCCTCTATTTTGTGATGGAGGAGAAAATAACATCTATACCTAATAGTAGGTGAAGGGTTGCTTCGACCTAAAGGGCTTATCAATCCAAGACTTAATTAAGGTTAGGAGTAGAGAGGTGGGGGTGGCTAGTAAAGAGTCATAACCCTTAATATATTTCTTTCAACCTAGAAGGCAACCAATGTTGAATTTAATGGGGTGTTCTATCTTTGAGAGGACTCTTTGGACAGGTAAGACTTCTAATAATTCATCCCTTTTGTTGTTCCATCATTCTTGAGTTGAAGCCCCTAAGATGTTGTTGAGGGTCCTCTCTGGTAGTTTTTTTTTTTTTTTTTTTTCTGTATGTCACTATTTATGGATGCAAAGGTAAGGTTCGATTCTCGACATCAAGAATATCGAAAAAGATTTCATCTTTTATGTTTTACTAACTTAATGTTTGGGAATATAGATCTTGTGCTTTGAATTTGTATAAAACTCAATACAATAATTTTGTACTCCCATCTGTTCAAATTCCTAATATCTAAGCTCCCAAATGCAATAAGTGCATTTGGTACATAAAAAACTAATGAAATTGCATAGAGCGAAATCAAATGTGTAACTTGATTTTATTCATTTTATTTATTTAAATTTTTGTTTCATTTCATTGGATGTCATTGCATTCCATAAGTTAAAATTATAATATCATTTATTTCCTTTATTGATGTAAAAGATATAAAAAAAATAATAATAATTTATTTATTTTAAGAATTAGAAATTAAGAAAACTAAGGCCCGTTTGGTTGTGGAAAATATTTTTTTTTCACTTTTTAGATTTTCAACTAATTATATTTTTTTGGCCTTTTTTTTTTTTTTCAAGATTTTTCATATTGCAAAAGGTAGAAAATAAAGAGTTTGTTGTAATGATAAAATAATTTTTCAATTTTTATCTCTATATATTGAAATAATACAAAAAGTATAACTAGCTTGTTTTTTCAATTTTTCGAAAATTGTACAAGGTAACATTTGGGATCATGGATTTTGGAGTTTAAATTTAGGTTTGTATGGATTTAGAAGAAACTTTATACATAATCCATACAAATTAAAGTGTAAGATCCAAATGTCATGCTTTTATAGATCAAGTTAGAGTTAGAAATCTAAAAATAATAATAAAAAGATGCTTTCCAACTTCTGTATATAAATTTTGAAAATTGAAAAACAAGTGATACCTTTGTAATATTTGAAAAATTAGAAATGAAAAATAAAAGTATTTTCGCAAGAAAATGTTATTGTTCATTTTTTTTCATCCAAATATTGTAAAAATTAAAAATTTGTTCATTTTTTTTCATCCAAATATTGTAAAAATTAAAAATTATCCCACTGTTTTTGTAACTTCAAAAAAAGAAAAAAGAAAAAAATCAAAGCTATTTTTTTCAAAATTAAATTACTCCTAAATTTTTGAAATGCAGAAATTAATACATAACAAAACTAGTACTAATAAAGATGTGAAAGACGAAATGAAAAATTAATTCTTTTTTCTTTTCACCTCTCTGGGCTTATATGAAGGTTTTGGATCTTTCGAGTTGAACAATAAGTAGCAGTCTCCCTTAAGATTAAGTTTCATGTATGGTGCATTTGGTTTGGGTGGCTAAAGTTTATGATACTGCACTAAAGTGACTAGTATTAGACTAGTTAGGATAATTATCATATATAATGTTTGAATTATCATCAACAAAACAAAAGGCAAAGGATAATATAATCTTATCATTACTTCACTAATGATAGCCTATAGAGAGGAACCACCAAAACTCGAACCATAAAAATGGGTTAAGACTCCCGTTTTGTTAGTCCCATCCATACCTTTATTGCAACAAATATATGTTAAGAGTATTTATTTTAACCTAATCAAGGTAAGCCACCAAAATAAACGTACCCTTAGCACACATTATAGGTGCAATAAATTAAAATAGGTTATAAAATTTTTCAATTTGCATTCTTTGATCATTATATTCAAAAGTGTCTGACTATTTTACAAATTTCCATTAAAAAAAAAAATACAAGGTTCACTTTATGATTAATTTTGTAGACATAACTCCTATTACAACAACTCATGACTATCCGTAAATATCCATGGCTCTTGATTTTTTAATATTCATCACACATTTTCTATACATGCTTTGATCTCTCTCCCAACAATGTGTTGGTAAAAAAAAATTAAATTAAACTTGATTTTTTTTTGTTTGGCACAAGTTTTTTTTTTTTGAATTGGTTGATGGTCGGTGGATCTAAACCAATTCATGTATCTAGATAAACAGACCACATTAAACATTTTATTATTATTAGACGTCATAGCCCGTGGAGTATGTATGTGTGCCCCACAGCGGATATACAATTTAGAGTCAAAGGGGGGGCTGAATGGCTCTTTTTGCATATTTAAAATTTATCTACAAAATAAATGTCTTGACAAGATTGCAAGCAATTATATCACAATAGATAAAATAAAATCAAGCATAAGACATAAATAGAGGGTATAAGGAGAGAAAAGCTTAACATTGGTATTTAACGTGGTTTGATATCAAGCCTACGTTCATGCCTTAGCACAAAGCCAAGGATTTCGCAATCCACTAAGGATACTCCTTCACCGACGAAGAAGCCTTACAACTTGGGAACAAATTCCTACACTCAGGAACAAATCCCTACCGCGCTTACCAAGAGCCTTCACTTTGATTCACAAAGAACCTTAACCAACAATGGTTCACAAAGAACATTTTACAAGATGATGGATAATATAAAGCAATGCTCCTCACAATGAGCTAATATTAAATACAATCAAACCTCACACTACTCTCTCAAGGAATGATTCAAACAAGATAAGTTAGCAAGAGAGATTGAACACTTGGAATGAATAACTAAAATGCAAAGTGGTAGGTTTTGAATAAAATGATATTTTTCACTATGGACTTGTATAAATCACGAAAAACATGTCCAAACAAGCCTAATAGCTTTTACTTATAGCCAAAATACCCAACTAGATGTTATTGGACTGTTTGGAGCAATTCCTAAACAAAACTAGCCGTTTTTGCCCATTAGCGTCATTCTACCCGTTGGACTCGTCAACTAGTGCCCTTCACTCGTCAACTAGTGTTGACTAGTGACTTGTCGATGAATCCCCTGTTCTCATCAACGAGTGCCCTGAATCAGAAAAATTTATCAACATGAAAGTTGTGGGGACACCAAGATCGTCCTTTTTGGATTTTTCCAACAAAAGTTATGCCCTAAAAACCGAAGGGTGTCAGGAAATTTGATAGGTGCATAACTTAGATTTTAAACCCAACCAAAAAGTCTTTTAAACAATTAAAGCATTCTTGGACAAAAGTATATGAAATATATTAAGTCTAATAGAGTTTAATACTTATTCAAATGAGTTTCCCCTTGAGTATAAGATATCTTATTAATAAAAACACATTTGAAAATTCGTTTTGATATCTTATAAGCTTAGTATGTCCTTTATGAAAATATACTTGACTTTCTTGAAAGCTTAGGACATAAAATTCATTTTGACACAACCGAGACTAAGTATGAAAACGTTTATAAAACCAAGATGATGAAAACTTGTCCCTCTGAAAAACATACTTGAGTTTAGGATTCTTTTGACAGATTCTTTGAGTTAACTTTGAAAACCATGTATGTGAGTTTGTTGGTTTAGGTGAAATCTTATAAACTCATGTGTCCTAGTATGCATGCATTTGCTCAAATCTTGCTAAGAAATCATGTAAGAAAATAAACACAAAAGTTACAACATAAACTACCTCAAACACACACCCCCTTACATATAATACAACATTAAGCATCCTTGGATGTGCTTGAGTCCTTTCTGAGTACGTGTCCATTTGATCTTCCTATTCAAATGTCAATTCAGTCTGATCTTCGTCTCTGATCTTAGTACTTCATGAAATTGTCACTGAACCTATACTAAACTTCATCTGCAAAGATGGAAAACACTAGAAACCATATATAGGTTAATATCATCAAAATACAATAAATCATGATGGTGTAGCCATCAAGGCTAACATTCACCCGCTTTTTGATGATGTCTAACTTATTAAGAATCTACTTAATCTTTGTATTTGTATTTATACTTACTTTGACTTGATATGTAAAAATAAGCTAACCTAAAATCACTACTGTGTTGTTATCATCAAAATAAGACAATTAAGCGCACGTAACCTCTAAGGCTAACAATTGTATTTAACATTGTTAATATGTATAAGATTTCGTGAAAAGTTTGCAAAAAGCTATATATTGAAGTAGTTTTCACCAAGTGAAATCAAAGTTTCAAAGTGTTTATTATTGTATTTTATATTAATACAGGATTCATGAAAAGTCCATAAAAAGCTATATGCTAAAGTTATTTTCATTAAGAGAAATCAAAGTTTCAAAGTGTTTCTTACTTTCTCTAATGTAGTGAAAACTCGTATCAATATGTTTACTTTGATCATGAAACATGATATTTTTTTGTTAATACAATTGTTGATTTGCCATTCATATAGAGACATAAACTTCTACTAAGATCCTAAAAATTCGAGACTGCAGTTAAGATTTGAGGAAAATATGTGAACCTCCAATGAAGTTTTGTAATCCCATAAACCTTCGTATACTTTGATCTTTGGAACACTGACACTTGCTTTTTGAAAATGATGGTAAATTAACGAAAAAAGAATTAAAGTCTCTTTTGGATACAAAAAATATTAGGAAAAGGATATGAAAATATAGGGGAAATCTATTTTTTTTTTTTTTTTGTGTCTAATTATTAAGGAAAGTAAAAAAAAAATTCATAAAGAAAATGCAATTTTACACATGGTTTTTCTAAAGAAAGTCCTCGAGGCAAATGTACTCTCTCAAAAAAAATATTTTAAAAATATGTTACAAGATTTTTGAAATCTTAATTAAAAATGAAAAAAAAATGCCTTTATCTTTATACCAAATTTTTTTAAAAAATCAATGTATTTTACTTTTTATTTTAAGACTTTTTAAGAAGTGAATAAGTTCACTTAAGAAGTAGTCGGTTAGATACATAATATTCGTTGGGTCATACAATGCAAAATTAAGTTTAAAAAGTGTAATAAACAAAATTAAATAGAAAAAATATATCTTAAAATATTATAACGATATCTAAGAGCACCAACTATGTTTAAAAATATAGTAGTCATATAAATTTGTATAATTAAAACATTTTAAATTAATTAATCATTGATTAACTTTGAAAGCCATACATGATTAAAATAATAATTTTTTATTACGCAAACTTGACTTAGATAAGTGCGAGTGGTTAAAAAAATAATCACTCTTTAAAACCCAATTGAATAATAAAAATGTCAGGTTAAATTATTATTTTGATTATCATTCCGCGTCCGAATTATTCTGACTTGTTATAAATAAATAGATGAACGAATAAATACATGTGTCAATTTATCTTAAAATATATTTTTTCATAAAAAGGGAACGTGATGGAAAGTGAAATTTCATAGAAACACAAAATATAATTAAAAAATTAAGATGTATCCTCGGAACAATTGAAAATTTGAAAACAACCTATATATAAAAACCCTTGCTTAAACCCCTTCCAAGCAAAGCTAGCTCACTCTTGACTGAGAAATTGATATCTGGGCAAGGCGCCATGGACTCCGACTGCGCTATTCTCCAAAGCATCCGTCGATTTCTTCTCGAAGACGATGCCGACTTCCCCGAGAATTTTTCGGCGGGCAGTACCAGCGACACTCCGATGGGTTTGCTCGGCTTCGGCGGTACCAATGCAGCTCCGACATTGGAGAGCTCTGACTCCAACGCATGGGGTTCTGTCAATTCGGAGGCGAGTTTTCGGTTAGAGAATGTCGAACCGGCGGCGACATTGTGCCCGGCGCGTGGTTCTCCCTCGCCGTCAGAGAGGAGGCGGTACAGGGGAGTGAGGATGAGGCCCTGGGGGACTTACGCGGCTGAGATAAGGGATCCGGCGAAGAACGGCGACAGAGTGTGGCTGGGAACTTACCGGACGGCGGAGGACGCCGCCGTGGCCTACGACCGTGCCGCTTTCAGAATTCGAGGTTCACGCGCTTTGCTCAATTTCCCGCTCCTGATCGGCTCCTCCGACGTACCGGAGCCGGTGAGGCTGACTCCGAAGCGCCGGTCGCCGGATTTTTCATTGTCGCCGTCATCGTCTTCTTCGTCATCGTCGTCGTCTGCGTCTTCTTGGGGTAATGGTTCTCCAAAGCAGAGGAAGGTGGGAGTCGCAGCGTCATCAATGGAGTTGAGTAGTGTTAGTATTGATTGTAATGAAATCAAATTTACTGCTATGTAAGTTTCGTTAATGGAGGTTTAGGTGATTTGGTCCTTAGTCCTACTGTAAATATTTAGCCTTTCTAATGAAATATTTCATTTTCTATATTGTACAAAGTTCTTTCGGTATATTATAAAAAAATAAAAGAAATTATGTGTAGTAAAATTTGATATTAGTTTGTGACCATTTCAAATAAGACTATGTATGAGTTTATTTTTGATCTTAATATTGTTACGTAGATATATAATATTACGAACCATTTTCTAATCCTATGCAACTCAAATTTAACTTGTTAAATTGTTTAAGTAGTTCAACTTCGATTCAAATTTGAGTAGAATCAAATCAAATTGAGTTATTAAGTGTGTTGAGTTCGAGTAACTCGAAAGTAGACTCACACACTTAATTTTGATCCTTTAAAGCTATATAACAGGTAGTCCACAAGGATAAGAATTAAGGTTCATATAAAGTGAGTTCTTTTCATATGATCAAAATTTATGAGACAATAGGACACTATAATAGAGTAGTTATGATAATGAATTTATTTCATATGGTCAAGGTTTATGCGATAACACGAAACTAGATGATAATATATTAGTTATGATAGTTCTCCTAGCTCATGTTTGGATTTTGAAAAATAAAAGACATGCTAATCACTCAAAAACCAAAACACAATTAATAGAAGAATAATATAATAACAAAATAAAAAAGAAAAAATCTAGTCTTTTTATTCGTAGCCCATGGAAAGGGATCATTAAATTTTTATATTATATAAATGGGTTAAAATATTATAACTATGTCTAAGAGCACTAATTATGTTTTAAAATGATAAATTTATACAAATTTCTGCAGCTAAATCATTTTAAATTAGTTAATCATTGATTACCTTTGAAGCTATCCGAGATTCAAACAATCAATTTCTTAACTTGATTTCAATAATTGACATTGTAATTCCAAACATTTGAAGAAGTGACAAAACATAAAGCAAATAATAATAAGACAGATTATATTATTATTTTAATTTCATCCTGCGTGTGAATTATTATGTTTGTCAAAAAGGCATAAATAAATAAATAAATACACGTGCTGTTTATATATAAACATAATTTTTTCAAAAAGGGGAACGAGTTGATGGAAAGTGAAATTTCACAGAAACGCAAAATATAATAAAAAAGTTACGATGTAACCGCGGAACAATTGAGAATTTGAAAACAACCCCATATATAAACCCTGCTTAAACCCCTTCCAAGCAAGCTAGCTCACTCTACTACTGAGAAATTGAAATCCGGGCACAGCGCCATGGACTCCGACTTCGCCCTTCTCCAATCCATCCGCCGATTTCTTCTAGAGGACGATGACGATTTCCCGGAGAATTTAACTGCGAGCAGTGCAGGCGATGCTCCGATGAGCTCATTCGGTTTCGGCAGCACCATTGCCGCTCCAATATTGGAGAGCTCTGAATCTGACTCTTGGGGTTCTGTCAGTTCGGCGGTGAGTTCCCGGTTGGCGAATGCGGAACAGGCGACGACATTGCGCCCGGCGCGTGGAAGGGCACGTGGGTCACACGCGCCGCCGGAGAGGAGGCAGTATAGGGGAGTGAGGAGGAGGCCGTGGGGGACGTACGCGGCGGAGATAAGGGATCCGGCGAAGAACGGCGACAGAGTGTGGCTGGGCACTTATCGGACGGCGGAGGACGCCGCCCTGGCTTACGACCGAGCCGCTTTCAGAATTCGGGGCTCCCGTGCTTTGCTCAATTTTCCACTCCTGATAGGCTCCGATGCACCGGAGCTGGTGAGGGTGACCCCGAAGCGCCGGTCGTTGGATTCTTCATTGTCACCGTCGTCGTCTTCTTCATCTTCATCGCTTTCGCCTTCCTCTGGCAATGGGTCTCCGAAGCAGAGAAAGCTGGGAGTGGCAGAGTCATCAGTTGGCAAAGAAAGTACATTAATGGAGTCGAATTGTGTTTGCGTTGATTCTAGTGAAATCGCATTTGCAGAAGATGATGAGTTTAGTCAATGGTTGATTAATTGAATTTTAAGACATTTAATTATGATCCCCCCTTGATGTTTAGCTTTAGGATGGAGTTTGATTGATTGGGGTTTAATTAGGTGACTTAGTTCTCAATATTATTGTAAATATTCAACTTTCTTAGTAAAGGTATTCTATTTTTTACATTTTAGTAAGGCATTTGGTACATTTTTTCTTAAAAAAAACAAAAAACAAATAACAAGACCTTCGTTCATTTTATTGTAACTCATTTTATTCAATCGGCAAACTAAACAAAACTTTATTTATTTCCTTTGGTAACTAAAAAGTTGTAGAACAAATTTTTATGTTTTTATTTTTAAAAGTAAAAATTAAGAAAATTAAAAGTTGGTAAATAAACAAGCATAGTGCGTGCTAAAACTAGTTCTAGTTTGATAAAGAGGTACAATTGGGAGATAAACTTTTTTTGAACTTATATTAAGGTTTTGGGTTTTTGGGCTACATAATAGGAAGATCTCTCTTAAATTCTAAAATTCTAAAAGAGAAGTTCTTAAGGGTACATTTATTTGGGTTGATTAAATTTTATGGGACTTCAAGGAAATGAATAATATTAGGCTAGTTATTATAGTTACCCTATCTCATATTCAGACTACCATCAAAAGTCAGTTTTGGTGGATTCAAAAATCATGGTTAGGGGATCAAATTATGTGTATACAAAATTTATTGAGATTGTTTTGATATGTTTGTAAAGTATTATGACTTGATGATAACTATATATTCTATTAAAATGCAAGAATTAAAAAAAAAATTACTAACAGAATAACATGTAAATGCATATAAAAAATATTAAATACATGCCACTATGACTATGAGCATGGTATCCTATTATGTAAATTTTCTTTTATTTCATTGCAAGTATGGTTTTTATAAGATTAAAAATTGAAAAAAGAAAACACACTTGATTATAATTTTACGAAATAGGATAGTTAAAATAAGTTGAATTAATCTACCCACAAGAGGATAGATTACAAATTTTATTATTTTGACCAATTCCCAACATAATTTTAAAATAGTTTATATTTAAAAAAAAATCTAGGTGCTAACTCAAGGCAAAATTTACATATTTTTATGATGAATATTTTTGTTACCTTTTATTCTTTAATAACTTTCTTTTAAGAAGTCGCAAATCATTACATCCATATATATACCTATTTTATATACTTGTATTAGTAATTCTTAACTCTTTTGACTTAGATTTTTATACCATTAAGTAAGAAATTTTATGGCGTATATTTGCTTTTAACTTTATTTTTAATACTTTTAATATGTTCATACTATAACCTTTCCTTTTATTTTTTTAATATGATAATAACAATAAATCTAGTTATTAATTTTTTTAACTGTCATAAAAAAATTATTACTACCAAAAATCGAATGACTTTTGTTAAACTGTCCTTCCACCGAGACCACCTAAAAGGAATCAAACAAGAATGACTTAAAGGAATCGGGGTATACTCCGGGAATCACTCCAATGCCTAAGTTACAGGATGAGAGGTTCATATTGCAACAGTAAGTGAAGAGTGAATGAGAATGAGATGCTTAGCTCCTCGTGGGATCTTTTTTTAATAGTAGTGGAGGCAAACCCTCCTTCAACTTAGTATTTATAAGTGTGTTATTATATTATGTTTAGGGGTGTTATATATAACTTAAAGACAGTTATGTAAGATATCAATAATAGTTTTGTTACCGTATTGGAGGATTAAGGATAACTCAAGTGCGGTTATATGAGGTATCAATGGTGATTTTGTAACCGTATCCCTCGTATGTCTACTAATTTTGGGTGTATCAAATTTAAAAACATGTCATTACTTTTTACAAAAAAATGTACTTATATATGGTATAAAATAAAATAAAATAATAGTAATCTTACATATATATATATATATATATATATATTTATATATATTTAAACAATTATAAGATGGTAGTGAGTAGCTCGCCATAGCATGCATATGACGTGTGGAAGAAGAGTGAGGAAGAAAGAAATTCAAATAAAGGGAAACCAAGAAAATATATAAATAAATAAATGAATGTTCGAAAAACGAAAATGAACTTCACGTGCCCCTCTGGAAAAGTGATCCACGTTGTGCTTAAATTATATTAATCAATTAAAAATTATTGGCACTTAATTAATTGTATGTTAATTAGTTAACTGCGGTCGTCGCTGGAAGCAGAGCAGTTAGTAAGCATAGGATTCCTTACAAACGAGTAAAGAAAGAAATAAAAAATTAATTTGATGTTTAATATGTTAGAACAAAATTACCTTTCGGCGGCGACTTTGCAATGGGAGAATGTGGTGGCACTGGCTGCCTGAGCATGCACCAGGCGGCGCCGGTAAGAAAAAAGAGGCGGGAATTGATAGGATTTATCTCGCATCAATTGTGAAAGAGGCTAGCGGTCAATTATTAAATGTGAGGGAAAACCTCATTCCTTAAGTTAACTTTTGGGATTGAGAAGTTTTTGAATCACCTAAAACTAGTATCAAAGTCTAGTTCACCAACATTCTCCCTAATGTGCCTTGTCGGGAGAGATCTCGATATATGAGGGAGAGATTGTAAAGGTTTATCCCATATCAGTTGTGGTGGTCAGTTATTAAGTGTGAAGAAAAGTCTCACACCTTTAAGCTAACTTTTGGGGTTGAGAAGACCTTGGACCACCTAACAGAGTGAGGAAGATGTCGTGCGGAACATATGCAGTAGATATAAGGGACTCGATGAAGAATAGCTAGAAAATATGGCTGGGGACGTACAGGGCGGCGAAGGACGCTGCGTTGGCCTACGATCGAGTGGCTTCCAAAATTCGTGATTTGCGGGCTTTTCTCAATTTTCCTCATCTGATCGGCTCCGACATCCTAGACCCAGTCAGGGTGAAGACCACGCACTGGTCGCCGGCTTCTTCGTCGTCACTATCATCGTCATTGTCATCTTCTTCTAGCTCATTACATACACATTAAGTTTTCGAAGACATGGTGAAATTATGGTAGATTATATACGTAATGTGTGTGTTTAATTAATGGAAGCTCTATTCAATCATTTGGTCTTTTTTTTAGATATATTTTATCTATTTGATTTGGCGGTTGAAAGAGATTTAATATAATTTCATAATATTTTAATTTTAATTTCATATATATTTAAATTTATTTTTTTGAAAGCAAGAGTTGAAAATATTTAAAAATAAGAATTACATAAAAAAATTAGTATACGATTTTTAAATATTTATGTATATGAGTAGGCTCGCACGTAGAATTATATTCTTTATGATTGATAGTTTCCAATTATATGTGAAGGGATCATCCCTTCCAAGTTTTTTTTTTTTTTCGTAATATATGATTTTTACTTGTGGGAGTACAATTGCTAATTTAACATTTTAAAATTAGTGGTTCTAAATATATATATATATATATATATATATATATATATATAAAATAAACTAGTTAAACTTAAAAATTGAATATAAATATCTATTAACTATTTTTTTCAGAGTCCCAATATATATATATATATATATATATATATATATATATAATAAACTAGTTAAACTTAAAAATTGAATAGAAAAATCTATTAACTATTTTTTTCAGAGTCCCAGCAAGCAAAACCAAAATATAGAGGCAATAGATGTATGGGCTTTGCGTTTTGACTTTTAGACTTTTAAATTATCTTTCCCTTTCTCAGCGTTCGGACATCATATGACAAACTAATTCATTTTTAAAAAAATTTTGTGCCCACGACAATTTATTCTTAGATCATTTATTAAATTATTTATGATATTGAATAAAGATTTGTAAGAATTCCATGTGGATACATATGCACTTAATAGTGTTCGAATTTTTTATTAAATTTTTTGTTACATTTTTTATTATTTTGTGGGTGTGCATATACATATTCTTAAATAGGTCAATTTTAATTTACGATTATTGGTAACAGGCCATGAGGTTTGCTCTAGGATTTTGCTAATTTTTGCATCAAGAAACCATAACGAGAATAAGGGAGGTTAAGATGAAGTTCGACAAACATAGAAATATCTTATCACAAGACGACTGCCAATTCACGTGGTCGAAAGCTTTTTCTAAGTCTAACTTTCAAAGTAAGTCTTTCTGCTTTGTCTTCCTCCAAAAGTCAATGCATTCATTTGCCATTAAAGAAGTATCGAGGTTCTGTCTATTACTCACAAACACTAATTGATTATTGTTGTTATATGTGACTCATATTTTGAGTGGAACACATGTACAAAAGAAAGCATTGTAGAAAAACAGAGAACCTGGTTTGCAAAACTAAATCGTCAATGGTTTTACTCAGGTGTAGAAGAAACCATCGACGGTTTTGTAGTGTTATATCGACTATTTGGTATATTGTCGATGGTTTTGCTGGGTTACACAGCACTAGTTTTTGAATTTTGAATTGGGAAGTTAAATATGTTGGGTTTTGAGGGGAAAACCTCCGGGAGGATTATATATACATGTTGTATGTTGTAACTCTATGTCTTTGGACACAAGATAGTAAAAATTCCCAGTTGTTTGTTCCCATGGATATAGACATTACCGAATCATGCACGTAATTCTTCATGTCATTGTTTTATTGCTTTCATATAATCTGTGTGAATGTGTTATATTGTATATTTCATCATTAGTTGTTGCATTGTGTGATTTGATTTTTCCGTTGTGCATTTATTTGCACAACAAATTGGTATCGGGGCAATTGGTTTTCAATGGCTTTTGGGATGTTTTCTACAAAGTTTGATGTTGTTAAGTTCAAGGGAATAGGTAATTTCGGACTATGGTAGAAGCATTATGCGGAATTCAACCAGAAGGCATAGACGAAGCAAACTAGATGGAGTTGGAAGCAAAGGCTGTGGTGACTATCAAGCTTTGTCTGATTGATGATGTGTTGTATCACGTCATGGCTGAGGAATTTCTGGTGATTGTTTGGTAGAAACTGGAAAGTCGGTATATGTCCAAATCTTTAACAAACAAGTTGTATTTTAAGTAGAAATTGTATTGGCTTAAGATTGTAGAGCGTTCGGATTTAAATCAACACATCAATGTATTCAATCAGATTATAAGTGATTTGCTGTGGGTTGATGTGAAGTTCGAGGAGGAAGACAAGATGTTGATACTATGGAATTCCCTACCTGCATTTTATACGTATGAAAATCTTCTTACAACTCTAACATGGGGAAAAGAAACCCTAATTTAGAAGAGGTTATAAGCGCTTTGCTGGGTTTTCATCAAAGAAAGATAGCCAACGATGAGATTTCACATGCTGAAGGGCTTGTGATGAAAGGTAACCAGATATGTGGGAGAAGCAAGTTCCAAAGCAGCTCAAGTAATAATAAGTCTCGATGGCAATCCAAGAAAAAGAATGACATACAGTGTTTTAAGTGCAGGAAAAATAAGCACATAAAATTTAAGTGTCCGAAAGGAAGAAGGGGAATGCATAAAATCAAGAGAATGGGAAATGATACTTCAAGTAAAATTGTTGGAATAGGAAACATTAGAACTAAAATGTTTGATGGTATTGTGAGATCATTATGTGATGTTAGGCACATACTGCATCTACGATGATGAAGGGACAGAAATTAGCGAGAAATATCTATGCATTGTTGGGTACTACAGTTGTAGGTGAAGCTGCAGCTAAAGATTTTGAGTTAGATAATACTATTTTATGGCATATGCAATTAGTGCATATGGGTGAGTGTGGAATTGTGAAGCTTCATAAGAGAAATATTTTGAAGGGTGTCAAAACATGCATGCTGAATTTTTACAAGTATTGTGTTCTTGGGAAATAAAACAATGTGCGGTTCAAGACAGCCACACACAAGACATAGGGTATTCTTAACTACATTCATTCAGATGTTTGGGGGCTAACGAGGGTAGCATCCCGGGGTAGACATATGTACTTTGTGAGTTTTATCGATGATTACTCACGAAAGGTCTGGGTGTACTTCATACGACACAAGTCAGAGACGTTTGCTAATTTTAAATTGTAGAAAGCTGATGTGAAAAACCAAATCGGGAGGAGAATTAAATGCCTCAAGTCAGACAATAGAACTAAGTACGCTGATTCGAGGTTCATGAAGTTGTGCTAGTAGCATGGCATAAGAAGACATTTCATAGTACGCAAGACACCACAATAGAATGGTGTGGTAGAAAGGATGAATCGAACTCTAGCTGAAAGAGCTCGATGTGTTAGGTTGAATGCAGGGCTTGCAAAGAATTTCTAGGTCGATGCAATGAGTATGGCGTGATTTTTGGTAAACCGATCGACAAGGGCATCACTAGATGGGAAAGTTACAGTGGATATATAGACAGGTAATGCGGTAGACTACTCTAATTTGAAAGTGTTTGGATGTCTAGCCTATGTGCAAATTTCTAGTGAGGAGAGATCAAAACTTGATGTAAAGTCTAGATGGTGCATTTTTCTTGGGTATTAGAAAGGCATGGATACTACCAAAAATAAGGTTATTTGTGACGGTTTCAAACAGCATGTCACTTATAATAAAAAAATGTCGCTAATACTTATTAGTAATGGTTTTGTGATTATTAGTGACGATTTCAAATTAGTAGTTAAATTTGCGGTGACTAATACTTACTAGTAACGAATTCTAAAACCGTCACTAATGGTGTAGTATTAGTGATGGTTTTATTGCATCACTAATAGGGTACTACCGTCACTATAAATTTTAAATTTTCTTTGCTCAAAATCGTTACTAAAGCCCAAGTATTAGTAATGTTTCTCAAACTGTCACTAATAGTCAATTATTAGTGATGATTTTTAAACCGTCACTAATGTTCACAGGAGCAGCTATTAGTGACAATTTAAGAACCGTCACTAATAATGGACTATTAGTGATGGTTTGAGAAACGTCACTAATAATAGATTATTAACGTTACTAATAATAGATTATTAGTGATGGTTTGAGAAACATCACTAATAATGGACTATTAGTAACGGTTTGGAATCGTCACTAATACTGTGTAGCTAAACTATTAGTGATGGTTTGGAAACCGTCACTAATAGACGTAGAATTAATGACGGATTTTAAAACATTGATAGGCATAGAATTAGTGACGGGTTTTAAAACTATCACTAATACTTTGTAATGGTGTTATTAGTGACAGTTTTCAATCCGTCACTAAAATTTTTAAATAAATATTTTATTTTTCATTCATTAATTATTGTAAATACCTTTAATTACATAAAGCATACATAATATTTAACCAGAATTTCTAAAAAATTCATAAATTATTCAAAATTAAAATACAAATTGTTCAAAATTCAAATACAAATACAAATTCAAATTAGAATACAATTTTTTTTTATATTTTAATAAAAAAAATACAAAAAAAAGTTAAAAGTTGCATCTGACTATAGTACTTGACATCGTCTTGAAGTTGTGAAGCTGCAAACCTTACAAAGTAGTAATTATATAAAATTTTAACATATATGTATATGAGTAGGCTCGCACACTTGTTGGAATTGGTGTGATCCCAAGAGGGGGGTGAATTGGGTTTTACAGACTTTTCAGCTAATTTAAACATATCGTTCATTCACCACATATTATATCCCATTTTCAGGCATGTATGAAAATTAATAAAACGATAGATGCAGACCTACATGTAAAACATATCTCATTTAAAATAGAGGTGTGCATGCAGATAATTATAACAATAAATGAAAGCATACACATGCAGAAATTTAAGTGCAGTAAAATAAATGAGATATAGAGAGAGAGCAACACACGATATTTTTTATCGAGGTTCGACCAAACTAGTCTACGTCTCCACCTTAGGCATACCCTCCAAGGATTCTACTATACCTGCTCACTTAAACGGGCGGAGTAGAAGCCGTTACAACCTCTCCTTACGGGGCGAGGTAAACCTTAACTCAATTACAAGGCTGAACCCAACTTATCTCACTTACAGGGCTAAGACTTTACAGTTCAATTTCGGGCTGAACCGAACCGATCTCACTTACGGGACTGAGACTCCCCAGTTTAATTCCAAGCTGAATCCAACCGATACATAAAAACATTTTTGTACATAATAATGCATCTAAATATACAAGCAGAAATGTACACGTTTAAGTTTTAACAAATGCATTCTCTAATGATATGAAATGTGCTCAGGAGAGTAAGAGTGTTTTTCAAAATAATATTTCAACCTTTGAAAATAATTTGTATGATGAACACTCAAAGGTTTTGACCATAACAAAAATATTCTCCCTTAAACATTTTTCAAGAAATCATATGGAGAGAACCAAGATTTACTCTCAATAATGATTTTAAAATAATGAGAGTAAAATACTTTTGATGAAATAAATGCCCTAAATAAAAACTCTCTTTCAAAAATTATTTTTCAAGTGAATGAATGAATGAAAGAGATTTTGAGAGAGTATAAAAAATTTGCCTCAAAGAAAGAATTTTGCAATGAAAAATAAGTTTAGGGAAACTTTGATAAAAATTAGCCCAAAATATTAGAGATAAAAATTTGGCTAATTAAAGTTACTAATTTGGAGTTATGAGGGGGTATTTATAGATTTCTGAAAATTATGACCGTTGGGGACATGCTGGGTATTTTCCAAATTATTTAATTAAAAGTTAATAACATTTAAGCCCTTAAAAAATGCGGAACCCGAGAGGTTTGGTCGACCATATTAATAGGTTCAATCTACCGTGTCAATTTTGAACTAAAGATTTGGTAGACCGTCTTAAGGCAATTTTCGAACCCTTCGTGGGTTCGGTTGACCAAGACAAAGTTTGATTGACCATCTTTGAGGTCTAGTCAACCAAGGCTATTTTGAACTATGAGTTCGGTCGACCAAGTGGTTGAAATGTCAGACACGTGTTGCTTTGGTCAACCGAGGGCGATGTGTTCAAAACAGAACGGTTGACTGAGTGAAGTCAACATGTTGACTTCTAACATGTTTAGTCGACCGAGGCATTTATACTGCCACGGATTCGGTCGACTGGGCTTTTAAATTAAGCCCAAAAAAATCAACGTCAGTCGACCTATGTTTTTGCTCCAAATATGACCCTAAATTATTTCTAAACCTTTTGAATGATTTTAGTCTTTTGGAAAAATGTTTTTTCTTAGAAATGTTAAGTGCCCTAAGGTCATTTGGTTCCCTATGGTCAACTTACGGTCATCTGAGCATTCAATCCATATCATGTAGATGCATGCATTATTACAAACCAAAATAATAAAAATTAAATGCATATACAACTTAAATTAAGTGTTTTCTTCTTTTGCTCTTATGGTGTAATGGAATGCGTGTAATAACCCCCAAAAATGGCTATACAATATTAGTGGGGAGAATATAGGGGTAATTCTTACAAATTATAAGTCCAATTAACGATTAGACACCACCACGAGAATATAGGGGTAATTCTCTACAAGTCTAGTGGAACGGATTTCTCGTGGGGTCGTCATGGGCATAACCCTAAATTTGGGTTATGGTTGTTATTAAGGGGCTTATTTTTAATTAATTAGGATTAATGTAGAAATGCTAGAATATTGAGCATCTGAGGTTGAAGTGGGATTTTCAGAATTTAGGACCCGAGTGAGCGCCGCGGGTGTAATTTTGGGACCCGCAGGTATAATTCAGAAAATTAAGTGAGGATGTTAAATAATAGTTTAAATGATAGTTTGGGGTATATGGAGCTTAGGGAAGTTAGTTGAGTATTATTTTGGGGGAAATGAGTTAATTAATATGGAAAAAATACAAATTGCAGGATTTGAATTTCAGGCGCCACAAGTGTAGGATTTGGGTCCTCATGAGACTCTCAGTAAGTCAGGTAAGGGGAAGAAATTATAACAATATTTTTAGAATTACTGTTTAAATTAATATGTGAAAATGAGCATATGAGATTTTGTCTGAAAGTTATTATGATATAAATATTAGATAAATTGTGTGGCATTTAAGTAATATTAAATTGTGATGTTTTTGGAGTGTGAAATTAATATATTATGAATATTAGATGAAAACTGTGTAGCACATGACATGTGTTGAAAAATGTGAAATATAACGATGAGTATTTTCTAAAAAAATATTGAAATGAGAATAATTAATGTGATTAGTGGAAAATAGTAAATGTGGTATTTACATGTGACTATAAATTATTTGCATGAAAAATGAGATTTTATAAATTACTGATATAAGTATTTTGGGAAATATGGAAATATGTGAATATGATATGTACTATTATGAGATGATGGAATGTGCACAGAAAATGATGAGAATATTTATATTGAAATGAATTGAGATATACTGATATGTGATTAATGATGTATATTGATATGAAAATACTGAAATGTGAAAATGGGAAATATGAATACTACAATATGGAATTGAAATATGATTGATGAAAATGCCAATACCGCATAATGATTGCGAGTATATGGTAGTGAACCCTGATGGATGGTTGTGATATTGAGCATGATACTATTGCTAGTGGTGTAGTGCAATCACACAGACTCTTGGAGCGTGTGGTGTGACAGTTGACTGAGCCATTTTGTAGGATTTTTGGGCCCCCTGAGTCTAGATTAGGGCTATAGGCAGGCCAGTCGTACTACAGACGCAATATGTGATATGATATTGATCTAACCGGGTCGACTAACCGCGGTTAGATCCAGCCTTTGGGTCACACAACCTTGATAATGGGGGGAAGCATGGCATGGAAAGAAAGATCTTCGGGGAGGCCATAAGTTACAGACGCAATGTTGGTATTTGATACCAAGGATACTCATGAGCCGGAAAGTAAAATGGGAATGGAAAGTGAAAGAATGACAAAATGGGGTAAAATGAGATATGAAAGAAATAATGGAAATTGAGAAATAAAGAATGGTAAAATTGAGAAATGGAACCGTGTGAGTTAATAATATAAATAATTGAGGCGAAGTGAAACTCTCCGCCTGAGGGCTTACTAAGTAAGGTGAGTGCCCTGATAGGTATCAGATGTGGTCATACCTGATTGCATAACGTGTTAGGGCAGAGGGAAACTACCTGTATGGGCGGGTAATCTTCCCTATTCTTAGGAACTTCATAGGTAAAAATGTGTTGGAATGATTGATTTTGAGAAATGATTTTAAAGCATATAAAAGCTTGTGTCGTATATCTATATGATTATGAGAATATATTTATCAGTGTATTTTCTCAGATGAAATGTTGATTTGAAAAGTGAAGTGTATTATAACTGAACTCATATAACCACACACTATAAATAATTTATTCCTTCTCACTAAGATGTGTCTCACCCAAATTATCTAAATTTTTCAGGGAACAGGGATAGACTAGGTGACAGAGCTCCGAGACCTTAGGGAGCTGAGACCCTTACATACAGGGTGAGTTTTTGGACTAAGGGAGGTGTAATTCCACTAGAGTTGAGTTGTTTTTTAGTATGGGCTGGTGATGTTTATATATATATATGTATGTTGATACTCTGGATATTATATTCTGACTGATATGTATATACTGTCTTCCGCTGTTAGGTTGTATAATGAAATAACTTTTAACTCGGTACCCAATGTGAGTCGGGTCATATGAATGGTAATAGGGTGGTTGACGTGGCCAATTAATGGATGTTATTGTTGACGAGTGAATATTTATTTATTATTGATTAAAAAAAAATTTGTATGAAAATCAGGGCATCACAATGCGCTTAAGTGTGTGATCTTTATGTTCCTTTTGGCGTCCATGTCCATTACCTCATGTGTGTGCTGAATCATGAACTTGTTCAAAAACACTAAATACACACATGATGTAACGTCCCTCAATTTCTTAACATAAAATATCACATAATAAATAAAATGGTCAACCCAAACCAGTGGGTAGCGGGGACACCTGTCAAACACAGCAGAAAACCTAGCAGCAGTAAACATAAAATCTCAAACATCCAATCATAAAACATAATACCAGAGCATTCTATACATCCTCACATACATCAAAATATCTCTAGGGTCAAACACAAAATAACTCTAACGCTATTACAAAATCTTACCCTTCTCACAGGATAATCTCACTAACTCAATGGCGGTCCTGACCCGCCGGTCTCTCAGGAGCTCCTGAAAAATTAATTAAGTTTGGGGGTGAGATACTTTTCAGTAAGGGAAAATAAACTAAATACAGTTGTGTGGTAACATGAATATTTAATGCATTTGTACGTATACAGTACATTTCATAATTCTATAAACATAATCATATCGTATTGGGTAAACATATATTTTCACATCTGTTAATAAATCATATCATACGTAAAATCATCTGTTATAACTGTAGTACTGAAAACAAATCCAGGATGACTAGTTAGCTGGTGTCATGTATTACCCCCCATGACGGGTTGTGCAGCCCGAAGGTGGGACCCGACAATGGCTGGCCGACCACTGCCGAATCAAATATGTCTGTAAGTACGATGAGCCCGCCACACCCTGGTCCGGACTGCCAGGTGGACGTCCACACTCTACTGAAAGTCACATCGACTATCCATCTCCTATCCCCTAATGGGATGGTTAGCACTAATCTGATGTAGATATCTGATCTACACATATAACTACGGTACCGAGCCCCTGAACTGAACTAAACTAACATCTTGGTGGTGATAACATATAATACATGATCATATATATAACATCATTACGCCCTCGTGCCGAAAATATAGTAATTACGGCCTCGTGCCGAAAACATAAATATATGGTCTCGCGCCAAAAACATAAATACGGCCTCGTGCCGATAACATAAATACATGGCCTCGCGCCAAAAACATAAATACGGCCTCGTGCCGATAACATAAATACATGGCCTCGCGCCAAAAACATAAATATGGCCTCGTGCCGATAACATAAATATATGACCTCACGTCAAAATTGTTTCAGGTATATATATTTTGAAAATACATCATTTATCACATAATCGTCAAAACCATCACAACATAACTCATATTTTCATAATACCTGAAATCATGCTTTGTTCGTAAAATCTTTCACATCATAATACATTTCACATAAAATAATATTCATGCCACACATATGCTGTTAAAAGTCATACTTCATATTCTAAAATCGTGAATTTCTTACATCTCATACATACATATACATTTTAATCATCATAGCAGTATTTTCCCAATTGTACATTTCATTCGTAATACACAATATAACATATGCTTTTCTGAAAATAAATTTATTCATAATCAATAATAATTTGTATAGAAAATTACTGCTTTAATTTATTCCCTTACCTGACTACTGAGAAATTCGTTAGGACCCAAAATTTCACGCCTTTGGCGCTCGAAATTTAACTCTTGCAATTTATATTTTTCCCCAGATTAATTAATCTATTTCTCTAAAATAATACTCATCTAGCCTTCCTTAGGCTCTATATACCTCAAATTAACATTTAAACTATTATTTAACATCCCCACTTAATTTTCCAAATTTTGCCTGCGGGTCTCAAAATTACACCCGCGGCGCTCACCCGGACCCTAAATTCCAGAAATCCTACTTCAGTCTCAAATGCTTAATATTTTAGCATTTCTAAATTAATGTTAGTTAATTAAAAATAAGCCCCTTAATAATCACCGTACCCCAAATTTGGGGTTTTGGTCCGACACTCCCACGAGAATCCGTCCCACTAGACTTGTAGAGAATCATCCCGAGATTCTCGTGGTGGTGTCCGTTCGTCAATTGAGCTTATATTTTTCAAGAAATTAAAGAAAAAGGGAAAAATGGCTTACCCCAGGGAATATGCCTACGCCGCTCCTACCACTGATCCGCTCCGATAGAAATGACGGCAGTGGCGAATGGAGTCCAGTGGTATTTTTGGATTTTCGATCGGACGAAAATCCGTAACGAAATCGAGGAGAGAGGGAGAGAGAATGAGAGGAGAGAGAGAGTGTGTTCAAAGGCCGCAGGAGCAGGAGGAGAAAAGAAAAGAAAAGAAAAGAATAAGATGAAGAAGAAGAAAAGCTGTGGGGGGGGGGGGTTGCCAACAATTCAAACCTTCCTGAAGGATTCAGATCCTTCAGGAAGGTATATAATAATAATAATAATAATAATAATAATAATAATAATAATAATATATTTTATTAAATAAAAATAAAAATAAATTTTAATTATTTTTTTATTTATTTTTTTTCTTCTTTTTTTATTTGTTTAAATCTGATTAACTAATTAATTATTTATTTATTTTTTATTTTTTTTATTTTTTATTTTATTTTTTGAAATCATTCCACTAATATTTTATATCTCTTTTTGGGGGTTTTTACACATGAGATAGGAGTGCTTTGTCAGCATCAAAACAGAGATTGGACTCAAAAAGTCAACAACACTTAATTTTGACAGTTTAAAGCTATATAATAGGTAGTATTGTTCCTTAAATTCTAAAGTTCTTTATGTAATTTGGGTACTTCACGAGGGTAAGAATTAAGGTTCATTTAAAGTGAGTTCTTTTCATAGAGTCAAAATTATGAGACAACACGACACTATAATAGACTAGTTATGATAATGAATTTGTTTCATATGGTCAAGGTTTATGCAACAACATAACACTGAATAGTAACAGACTAGTTATGATTGTTTTCTTATCTCCTGTTTGGATTGTGGTAAATAAAAAAGATGATAATCACTTAAAAACCAAAATATAATTAATAGAAGAATAATATAATAACAAAATAAAAAAGGAAAAATCTAGTTTTTTTATTAGTAGCCCGTTGAGAGGGATCATTAAATTTTTATACCATATAAATGGGTTAAACTCCTCCCTTTTTGTTAGACCTATACGATATCTTTGTTGCATCAAACATATGCTAAGAAAACTTAACCTAAGCCCCCACGGGCATGATGCGGTGGAAAGATATCAGCACGTAAGAAGGAGCATTAGAGGTTCAATTTCAGGTAGATACACTCATGGAACCAGCGGTACTTGTGGATGGTCAGAATTTACTCTGTGAGCCAGTGGGGACCGTGGATGGTGAGAATTTGCTCTGTGAGCCAATGGGGACCGTTGATGGTGAGAGTTTTCTGTGAGTCAGCGGAGACCGTGGATGGTAATGGAGATGTGTCTTGGGGGTCAGGTTGGTCGAACGTCTGACTGATACACGAAAGTAGTGTCTGCATTCCGGACTTTACTTGATCAACGAGACCTAGGGGCAGGACACTAATCCGTAAGTTTGGTGCCGCACTAGGGGGTCCGAAGGGTTAGTTGGTGGCTAGAGTTCCTATGTAATTAAAAAAAAAAAAAAAAAACCTTAACCTAAGCTAGCTAGGCAAGGCAAATGTATCGGTGGCACACATTATTTATGCAATTAATTAGAGAAAGTTATGAATTTTTCAATTTGCATTTTTAGTTATTATGTTTTAAAAAATGTAATTCTATTTTTACAAGTTTTATTAAAAATACAAGTGTCTTAAAAATCAAATATTTAGAAAAGGTATTCTATGAGATTTTTGAGACCTTCAAGAGGTCATAGAATTTTTAAAAATGAAACTATTTGCATCTTTTTGTCAAATTTCAAGAGAAACTAATATTTTATACTCTTATTTAAGTTTGCTCAAGAAAGAGCGAGTTAAATACTGTGAGAACAATAAAATCAATAGGGATAGACCTAAAATAATTTGGAATGAAATAGTGGGTAAGTAATTAATAGTCTAGAATTTGTAAAAAGAAATTGTCCATTATCGTATAAATTAATAGAAAAAATTCATATGAGCAATTCCACTTAATAAGACTTAAGAGTTGATTTTATTGTTTTTGTTGTAGTCAGAGCAAATTGAAAACATCTATAATTTGGTTATACCATGAAAAGTTCAAGTTAAAAAAGAGCAAAAAAAAAAAGAAGAAATAAAATAATAAAAGTGTCTTAAAATATTAGAACTATGTCTAAGAGCACTAATTATGTTTTAAAAAAATAAATTTATACAAATTTCTGCAACTAAATCATTTTAAATTAATTAATCATTGATTAACTTTGACAGCTTCAGAGATTATAATAGCCAATTTTTTAACTTGATTTAAATAAATGACATTGTAATCACTCATAACAACTCAATCCAAACATTTAAAGAAGTGACAAAACATAAAGCGAATAATAAGACATATTAAATTATTATCTTAATTTCATTTGGCGTTGGAACTATTATGTTTGTCAAGAAGACATAAATAAATAAATAAATAAACGTGTCGTTTGTATATAAATAGAATTTTTTCAAAAAGGAGAACGTGATGGAAAGTGAAATTTCACAGAAACGCAAAATATAATAAAAAAATTAAGATGTTACCGCGGACCAATTGAGAATTTGAAAACAACCCCACATATAAACCCTGCTTAAACCCCTTCCAAGCAAGCTAGCTCACTCTACTACTGAGAAATTGAAATACGGGCAGAGCACCATGGACTCCGACTTCGCCCTTCTCCAATCCATCCGCCGATTTCTTCTAGAAGACGATGACGATTTCCCGGAGAATTTAACCGCGAGCAGTGCCGGCGATGCTCCTATGAGTTCATTCGGTTTCGGCAGCACCAATGCGGCTCCAATATTGGAGAGCTCTGAATCTGACTCTTGGGGTTCTGTCAGTTCGGCGGCGAGTTCCTGGTTGGCAAATGCGGAACAGGTGACGACATTGCGCCCGGCCCGTGGAAGGGCACGTGGATCACACGCGCCGCCGGAGAGGAGGCAGTATAGGGGAGTGAGGAGGAGGCCGTGGGGGACGTACGCGGCGGAGATAAGGGATCCGGCGAAGAACGGCGACAGAGTGTGGCTGGGCACTTACCGGACGGCGGAGGACGCCGCCCTGGCTTACGACCGAGCCGCTTTCAGAATTCGGGGCTCCCGTGCTTTGCTCAATTTTCCACTCCTGATAGGCTCCGATGCACCGGAGCTGGTGAGGGTGACCCCGAAGCGCCGGTCGCTGGATTCTTCATTGTCACCGTCGTCGTCTTCTTCATCTTCATCGCTTTCGTGTTCCTCTGGCAATGGGTCTCTGAAGCACAGAAAGCTGGGAGTGGCAGAGTCATCAGTTGGCAAAGAAAGTACATTAATGGAGTCGAATTGTGTTTGCGTTGATTCTAATGAAATCGCATTTGCAGAAGATGATGAGTTTAGTCAATGGTTGATTAATTAAATTTTAAGACATTTAATTATGATCCCCCCTTGATGTTTAGCTTTAGGATGGAGTTTGATTAATGGGGGTTTAATTAGGTGACTTAGTTCTTAATATTATTGTAAATATTCAACTTTCTTAGTAAAAGTTTTTTATTTTTTACATTTTAGTAAAAAATAAAATAATATTTTATTATAATTCATTCTATTCAATCAATGAACTAAACAAAGTAACCATATGAAAAGTGTATTGTTGGAACTGGGTTAAAAAGTCAAGTGGCTTTAGACTCAAGTTCTCAATATAGTCAAATATAAGGGTAAAATCATTCATAGTGATACTGACAAGATGATTTTATCAGGTAATGGAGATACTTTAAGCATTCCATTAGTTAAGTATCAATGTTTAAAAAAAAAAAAAAACTTGTACAGTGAAGATAAAGAGATATGTATGAGAAATTAACTTTTTTTGGGCTTATATTAAGGTTTTGGATATTTTGGACAACAGAGTAGGTAAAATTCTCTCTTAAATTATAAAATTCTTTAAATAATCAAGATGTTCAATGAGGAAAAGATAAGTTCTTTAGGGTGCATTTGTTTCGGATGATTAAATTTTATGGGGCTTCAATGAACTGAATAGTATTAGACTAGTTATGATAATTATCCTATCTCGTGTTTAGATTATCATCAATAAATGTTAGTCATTGGTGGATTCAAAAATCATGGTTAGGGGGATCAAAATTTATTGAGATTGTTTTGATATGTTTGTAAAGTATTATGACTTGACGATAATTATATATTCTATTAACATGTAAATGCATCTCAAAAATAATAAATACATATCAACAATAGTAAAAACTAAAAAATAGTCAAATTTAATGTCACTAAGACCATATATGTGCATGGTATACTATTTTGTAAATTATCTTTCTTCTCATTGCAAGTCTAGTTTTTACAATATTAATAATTGAAAAAAAAATTGCACTTGATTATAATTTTACAAAATAGGATTAAAAAAAAGTAGAATTAATCTATCCACAAGAGGATAGATTACTGATTTTATTATTTTCACCAAATCCTAGCATAATGATCTAAAAATAGTTTATACTTTTTAAAATTAAAAAAAAAAAATCTAGGCGCTAACAAGTATCAAGATTATAATACTATAAGTAATATCTCCAAACTTCCCTTTTCAAGTAAAGTCCTCAAGGCAATATTTACAAATTTTTATGATGAATATTTTTGTTACCTTTTATTTTTAATAATTTTCTTTTAAGAAATTGGAAATCGTTATATCCGTATGTATACCTATTTTATATACTAGTATTAGTAATTCTTAACTCTTCTGATTCAGATTTTTATACCATTAAGTAAGAAATTTTACAGCCTATATTTGCTCATAACTTGATTTTTAATACTTTTGACATGCTCATACTATAACCTATCATTCTATTTTTTTTTAATATGATAAGAACAATAAATGTAGTTATTTTTTTTTTAACTATGTCAAAAAATTCTACTGCTGCCAAGAATAGATTGACTTTTGTTAAACCGTCCTTCGACCGCGATCACCTGAAAAGAATCAAACAAGAATAGCTCGGAGAACCCGATGTGTATTTCAGAGGATCACTCTGATACCTAAGTTAGGGAATGAGAGATTCAGATTGCATCAGTAATGAGTGAAGAATGAGATGTTTAATTATCCCCCTTTTATAGTGGTGGGAAGGGGTAATAAATAACTTAAGAATAATTATTTAGGATATTAACCGTGGTTTTGTTACCGTATCGGGGGATCGATCATGTGAGGTATCAATTTTGTGACCGTATCCCCTCATGAGTATATTTATTAATTTTGGGGCATCAAATTTAAATACATGTCATTACTTTTTAAAATAAAAATAAAATAAAACAATAGTAATCATATTTGCCTTATGTACTGAGGACTTTACTAAGATGGATGCAGCATAGCATCTTCGTTGAAAGTGGTTTAGTAGCTCGCCATAGCATGCATATGACGCGTGGAAGAAAGAAATTCAAACAAAAGGAAAACAAGAAAATATATAAAAATAAATAAATAAATGTTTGAAAAACGAAAATGAGCTTCACGTGCCCCTCTGGAAAAGTGATCTGATCTTATCCAAGTTGTGCTTAAATTATATTAATTAATTAAAAATTATTGGCACTTAATTAATGGTTTGTTAATTAATTAACTGCGGTGGTCGCTGGATAGGATTCCTTTACAAACGAGTAAAGAAACAAAAATTAACAATAGTAATATATTTAATATGTTGGAATGGAATGAACTAAAAATTAAAATAAAATTAAAAATTATATAATAAATTTGTAAAAATATAAAAAATAATTATATATATTTTTGCGTGCGTGTCAAATATTTTTTAATAATTTTTTTTTTTCCGAAACTCGTGGTAGGACGCGTACTTGGGCGTGTCCCAAACGTGCAGCCCATTTAATGCATTGACCTTTTGAGATGCTACAGTAAGAATTTAAAGAAAGATAATTCAGTCAAAAAAAGACCGACTGCGCATTGTCCTTGCAATCACTAAACAGCAGTGTAAGTCTTAAAATTTGGACTTAAATTACTCCTTCATCTTAATCTCGGAGGAAACAAATAATAATAAAATTATTCGTCGTGCAGTTTTTAAAGTCAAATCTAGGCAGCGCTCCGATGAGTTCACTCGGCTTCTGCAGTGCCATTGCCAGTCCAACAATGGAGATCTCTGACTCTGGGGGTTCTTTCTACTCGGCCGCGAGTTTGCAGTCGGAGAATGTGGCGGCACTGGCTCTGGTGCCTGAGCACCAGGCAGCGTCGGTGAGGGAGAAGAGGCAGCACAGGGTCAGGAGAGTGAGGAAGAGGCCAGGCGGTATTGGATCAAAATTCAATTATGGAGTGAAACAACTATATGTGTGGAATATTAATAAGGAAAGATCCTATTTAAAAAGTGATCGGTTATTTTGAATTATAATGAATTTTAATGTATCCGAAACAGTTGTGGACCTTTAATGTGTAAATACTTTAATAGTTATTTTCATTTATTATGATTGGCAAAAACGAAAATACACATATATGACCAATAGTTATATATATAGTGGCTATGGTTTCCGGATTACACAGGTGGTTCTATAATTTCTCTTTTGTCATCTCATTACGAAAAGAGAATATAGAGAACGTATAAGGAATTTTATGGATATTACGTGTTGATCTGGAAGGTCATTTGTACAGCTTGACACATCTTGAAACGTTATGTATTCAGGCACGCTTTCGCATTCAGTTTAATGTTTTTGATAATTTGATATGCCTGATTCTGACATGATGATGGTTCTCATCAATTAAAGAAATACTCTTTAAATTCTTACAAGTGATATCAAAGCGGCTTCACATTAAATCATTGAGAAATAGTTTCTCAATTTTGGGTTGATTTGAATAAATCTTTGTAATTTTTTTTAATATGGAAATTCGGATCCAAAAGATAATAATAATAATAATAATAACTTTTTTAGAAATTTTGTTCTTTGTGGGGATCGTGAGATATTTAGTTGCAGTTTAAATTTAGTTATTATATTTTTGAGATAAAGATTTGGTTTGAATTTTTTATTTTATCTTTTAGTGAATTCAAATTAAATCAAAATTATGGTCCAACAATTTTTAAAGGGAGGATGGTCAAAGGATGGAAGTTATAAAATAAATTCAAATAAAAACTGCAAGTCGTCAAAGTGACCACTCCTGTGGCAATCAATTTTATTTTAAAATATAAATGGCTTGTGTGCGTGTAACGTATGTAAAAATTGATCGACCCAGAGGAAGATAATTTTTTGACGAAATTGCACGTCCACCTGTGGTAATAAATGCGTGATAATTTTTTGGTCTATTTAACATGTAAATAATAATTCAGCCCAAAGGAAGATTTATTATTCGACATAATCTTATTATCAGCATTTGATTACTGCACCAAGATATCACTTACAAATTAATATATTTGTCCAAATTAAGATAAAATATTAACGGAGTATACGATATTTTGAGATGAGAATTACCTATTTTTGAATTTAATTTTAGTTCAGGATTTATGTGAGCTTGTTTTAATTTTTATGGTTTTTTGTTATTCTCTATTCAACTATGACTCCTACTAATATTACATCCAACATCAACTCTATTCCTATGCTAAATGGCTCGAACTTTAAGTCATGGAAAGAGAACCTTTTAATTGTTCTCGAAATCATGGATCTCGACCTTGCGTTAAGGGTTGATTCTTCCCCACCTCTTACAGACAAAACTACCTCTAATGAGAAAAAAGACTTTGACAGGTGGGAGAAATCAAATCGCATGTGTATGATGATCATGAAGCGAGTCATTCCAGAAGCATTTAGGGGCACTATGTCAAACAAACGAACTATAGTTAAGGATTTCCTTGCTGATATTGAAAAAAGGTTTGTCAAGAATGAAAAGTCTGAAATTAGTACACTCTTGACAAGCCTAATTTCAATGAGGTATAAGGGTAAGTGTTGACCCTATGGGTCATACCCTACTTTGATTATGACAAATACTCAGGTATTTAATGATTGTCAAGTTGATGTGTAGGTTTATCTTGGCAGTATCCTATGATGGCACTCGGAGACCCGGAGGAAAACGAAGACTCTAAAGACCCTTGATATAATTGATTTGTTGTAATTTATATTCGGGTCGGTAATATTTAAGTAGGAAAGGTCTGTAATAGTAAATAGGTCTTTGGTTTGTAATAAGCTCACACACATCACATGCATGATAATACGTAAGCTCAAACAAACCATGAATGAGAATGAACTTAGGACACTCACCTTTGTACTTGTATGTAATAGGCACTTGAATAGGGTTTATATGTTGCAAGAAGGGACCGAAATGCACACTTGGTGCACTTTCGGTCGACTGGCCAACACAGTTCACTTTGGCCTGATCGACCGAACCGACCCTGGGTCAACATTTTGACCAAGGCCCGGTCGACCGAACTTCACAGTTCATTTCTTGCCGGTCGACCGAACCTTGATCGGATCAACATTTGGACCTCCTGGTCGACCGAGAGATTTTGTACTCCAACTACCTGGTCGACTGAGGATCCTCGGGAGAAATCCCATCGGTATGGTCGGCCGAACCAGCCAATTCAAATTGGCCTGGTCGACCGAACCTCGTACATATGAAAAATCGCCTCATCCGGTCGACCGACAAGTTAGTTCATTTCAGTCCTAGTCGACCGAACCATGAAAAAGGCTTCAGAATTAACGATATGGTCGATCGAGCCATTAGTTCAATATTCCCCTAGTCAACCGAAGCATATGAGACTTGGTAGACCAAACTTGTTTTGGTCGACCGGACCTCTCGGGTTGCCCTGATTTTTTACCGCAGTTAATATTTTTTAAACAGGGTTAAAATATTTGAAAGGTCATTAAACTTTCCTAATTATTCCCAATAGGTCCCCAACGGTTATATTTCAAGGGTTGTCTATAAATACCCCCTCATTTGGGATAATTAGGATGGGATTAAAAATATTGATTAAGAGAAATTCTCTAAAAATCCTAAATCCTATAATACTCATATCCAATCTCTATTCACTCATGCTTACCTTCTTCGATCTCTTAAATCCTCTATAAGTCGATTGAGTGTTTATATTTAATAGGTTTGTTCTCCCATTCATATTTGATTGATTTATTTTCATTGAGAGCTAAACCTAAGTATTTTTAGGAGACTTTGTTAATAAGTCTATCTTAAGAAGACTTTGATAGATCTTCTAAGATTTGCACCTTCATTGCAACATCTTAAGAAGATTGTATTTGTTTTTGGTTGCAAAACATTTTCAAAATACTTTCAAATATCTAGTGTTCTTTGTCTTGATAAATCTTTAAAGAGATATTTGTTTGTGTGAGAAAAATCTTTGTTGCAATATTCATTGATTTATATCTTTAGTTGAATACAAAGATTAAACTCTTTTTACAAACCAAACTTATACATTGCTAGGGCTTCACACACACACACACACACACACACACACACACACACACACATATATATATATATATATATATATATATATATTGTTTGGTTGATAACTTTGTTTAAGCACTTAGATTGAATACATCTTGTGATACAAAGATTGTAGTGTTCACACTCTCACGCACTGATTACAACGATAGTAAAACTATTTGAGAGTAGACATCTTAAACCACACTGAGCTTACATATTATATCATATTGTGGTGTATGTGATATTACGCGTATCTGGGTACACATCTGCTTTACTTGAAAGCTTATTCATTGTACCATTTGATTGTATTTCAAATATTGTTGTATTTTCAAGCACGGGCCTGAAGAGGGAGACTAGCCCTGGAATAGTCCCAGATTGGCTTAGATCCGGTTAGGAAAGTTGGGTGCGTCGTCCTGGTTAAGGCGTGTAGGTTGAGGTTAGCCCCGCTAATTGACCTGGTTAAAGTTGAGGTCAGCCCTGTATTAAATTGACCTTATTGTAAACGGTGCCGCTCCACCCTTAAGTGAGCTATTAGTGGAATCCTCTGGCTTGCGAGCTTGAGGCGGGGACGTAGGCACAGTTGGCCGAACCTCGATAACATATCGTGTGTTTATTTACATTTCTGCACTTTGCATTTACCACACGCGTATGTTATTATGTGAATGATGCGCTTAATTTAAATTTTCACATATCTTTTATATTCGCGCATTTGGAATTATATAGACCAACCCTAGGTTATTTTATACGAGTATTTTATTTAACCTAGGTGATAAATTTGAAAATTCCAATTCACCCCCCCCTCTTGGGAATACACCAATTCTAACAGTAAGGGTAACATTAGGGAGTACATTTTAGAGCTATCTCATCTTACTTCTAAGTTGAAAGTGCATTTGGTATTATTATCCCTTTCGACACAATTTGGCCAGTTTAAGGTGAGCTATAACTGTCAGAAAGAGACCTAGTCTCTGAATGAGCTCATCTCACATTGTGTGTAAGAAGAGAAAAGACTTAAGTAACATAAGGTAGAGTGTGCACACCTAGCCTCAACCTTCAACGAAAAAGGGAAGAAAAGGAAGAAGGATAAGATTGTTGTAGACACAACACCTCAAAAGAAACAACAAAAGAAACCTACTGAATACGAAGGTATAGGTTGTTTCTTCTCTGGAGCTGAAGGGCATAGGAAGAAGCAATGCACCAACTATCACGCCTAGCGTGCTAAGAAAGGTATGCTTCTTAATTTGGTTTGTTCTGAGGTTAATTTAATTTTGATACCTGAACACACTTGGTGGATAGATTCTGGTGCAACCACTCATATGTGTCTATGCAGGGTTGCCTGAATTGCCGAAAGCCAAATGATGTTGAAAGATGCTTCTATGTGGGCGATGGCAAGATAGCTCAAGTGAGGCAATAGAACTATTTAGATTATTATTAAAAACTGGATTTTATTTGGATCTTGTTGAAACATTTACTGTACTGTCTTTTAGACGGAACTTGATTTCTATTTCTGCTTTGGACAAGTATGGTTATTGTTGTTCATTTCAGAATGGAAAATTTTGTTTGTTCCATGATTCAAAATTGGTTGGTTCAAGCTCAGGTAATGATGATCTTTATATGATAGATACAATGGCTTCACTTAATGAATCCCTTGCATTTAAGTACACGTAGTACCAAGAGAAAATTAATCGAGGAGAATTCGGCTATGTTATGGCACAAGAGATTAGGTCATATCTCCAAACGGAGAATAGAGAGACTTGTGTCAAATGAAATTCTAGACCCCTTAAATTTCACAGATTTTAATGTTTGTATAAATTGTATTAAGGGAAAACAAACCAATAAAAGGATATTTGAAGCCAATAGGACCTTGGACGTATTAGAACTTATACATACGACTATTTGTGGGTTATTCCCTACGGTTGCTTGGAATGGTAAACAATATTTTATAACTATCATAGATAATTTTTTCAGATATGACTATATATATATCTCATTCATGAAAAGTCATAGTCACTAGAAGTGTTCAAAAATTTTAAAGCTGAAGTTGAAAATCAACCCAACAAAAGGATTAAAACCATTAGATCTGACTGTGGTGGTAAATACTATGCTAGATATGATGGTTATGAACAACGTCTAGGGCCGTTTGCTAAATTCCTAGAGAAATGCGGTATTGTCCCTCAATACACTATGCCGAGTTCGCCCACTATGAATGGTGTTGTCGAGAGACGAAACGAGACACTTAAGGATATGGTGAGGAGTATGATTAGTCATTCCACCTTCCTAGAAACACTCTGACGAGAAGCACTTAAGACTGCAGCATATATACTTAACAGAGTCCCAACTAAAGTGATTGACTCACTCTAAAAATGAGCAGCTCGGAAGCTATCCCAAGTATAGGAGTTTAGTCGTGTAATAATTAGTCCAAAAGTCAGATCGTCTCCTCAAAGAATGCAGTTTAGTTCCAAAATTTGTGTAATTCCAAAAGAAATTAAGAAAAAACAAATTACTGAACACAGTTCAGATTTAGTTCCTGAGATTTTTGAGATTTTTGCAATGAAACTTAAAACAACGTAAATCCTAACTGAAAATTTATCATGCATAAAAATAAATAAATAAATGACAAATTCAATGCTAGAATAATGAAAGAAACAAATCCCGCAATCATTCTATTAAATAAAAATAATAACTTTAAACATAAACCCAAACAAAAATAAACTCTAACTAAATAAAAACACTAACTTTAATGATTAAAATACCCAAAGAAAATATTTAAATCCTAACAAAGACTCCAAATAAGAAAAACAAATTGAAGAATGACCCAAACAAATATTAAAGATTCAACGCAAGACTTAAAAAAAAAAAAAAACAATCTTAATTGAATAATTTAAACTAAAATAAAATTCTAACCACAACAAATAAACTAATTAACAATATTTAAATAACAAGAAAATCAAACTAAATTTTTTATAATAAAAATAAATCCAACAATTGTTTAAGATTCAAATAAAAAGAAAAGAGAGAGAGAGAGAGAGAGAGAGAGAGAGAGAGAGAGAGAGAGAGTGACTAGCCGTAGAAAGATACCCTGGTGCGCACGGCCTCCCAGCCTCCCTCCTGCCAGAACAAAAAACAAAAAAGAAGAAAGAAAACCACCAAAACCTTACCTCCCCCTCTTACTTTGACTTTTCAAAATATTTCCATATATATATGAAACAAATTGCAGCCCCTTTTGCCCTCTCCTAGCGCCCAGCGCACGTCTACATGGCTAGGTCACATAAAAAATTTATGGGTTTTTTTTTTTCATCTCAATTTGGCTCCAGTTGCCATCACTTTAAAACCTAATTTTGACCTAATAAATGTCTGTATCTTGTTAACCCACCTCTATGGGTGCATTTATTATTGCTTGGGAAGTTGCAGCTCGTGGAGCATGCGCAGCCTCGAGCATGTAATTTGTCTTTATTACTGCTTGGTAAAGCTGTGAGTGTGTGAATAACTTACAGAGTGCAGAAGAAGAGTAAGCTATGAGGTAGAGAGGTTAGTTCGGAGAGTTGAGTTGAGCTGTGTTACTCCTCCTTTCTTGTATCTCCCTTATTAATCTTATAGTGAGATTTATTCTCTCCCGTGGATGTAGGCCGAGTTTGGTCAAACCACGTAATTTGATTTGTGTTCTGTGTGGGTGTATCCGTGTATGCTAGTTTCCTCCCCTTTCCCCCTAACAACTAGCATTAGAGCTGTAAAGGGTGAGGAGTGTGATTTGAGCTTACATTAGGGTTCGGGGTTTGGCAACATCGAGTCGGAGCTGTGACCACAAACCACGTCTCAGAGGCGTGAAGGGAATTTTTTTTTTTTTTCATTTGTTGTTGATTGTGTTGAGCACTCAACAGCGATGAGTGGTTGCCTGGTGTGCGAAGTATTCAATTATTTTTTGTGTGCAGAGGGGGAGCAGGGAGCGGGGAGTATTCTATGTGAAGAGACAGAGAGAGGCAAAGAAATAAGATAATTCTTCCCCAACAAGTCACTAAGGACGTCTTTTATTATAAAAATAAAAAAAAGGTGTTGTCACTTCACCTTTTCTTTACAAAAGTAAGGTGGGAGACTTTTTTTTCCCTGCACCAATTAATTGAAGCTAAAGAAGTGTGTAGAAGTGCACGCCCCAACCAAAGTTTTTTTTTTTTTTGCCACGTCACCAGTGGGGCCCACCTACCACGTCATCTGTGGGGTCCACATAAATCGGGTCAGACCTATTTCTAGCTATTTTGGCCGTTCCGAACACATTAGTGAGTCGATTTTGCCAAAATTAGCCTCTAAGTTGCTGTTTTATAATGAATGACAATTTATGCAAGTTCGGCGTGGAGAAATTTGACAGTTAGAACAATTTCAGTTTATGGCAAAGTACAATCAAGGATATCTTGATTCAGCGTGACTTGATCAAGCCTCTAATCGGTAAGAAGCCAGAAAATATCAATGATGATGATTGGGCAGAGATGGAAATGAAAACAGTTAGTACTATTCATTTATGCTTGTCAAATGAAGTTAAATATCCTGTTTTAGATGAATCATCACCTGTTGCGCTATGGAATAAATTAGAACAGAGATTCATGTCAAAATGTGTAACAAACAAGCTATTTTTGAAGAAGAAACTCTATCAGCTAAAAATAGAAGAAGGGGTAAATATTATTGACCACATAATTGATTACAACAAGATCATGACCCAGTTAATGAGTCTTGGTGTAAAAGTTGAAGAGGAAGATAAAACACTTCTTATCCTGGCATCACTACCTCCTTCTTATGATAGTCTTGTCACAGCATTGCTTGTTAGTAAGGAAACCTTGAATTTGGAAGAAGTGATGGCTTCACTACAGGATACTGACATCCTGAGAAAGCCAACAGTTAACCTCCAAGGGCATGCCTTGGTCACACAAGGTGAAAAACATACCAGGGGCAGAAATCAAAATAGAAATCAAAACCGTGGAAGATCAAGAAGCAGACAGTCCAAATCAAGAGCTCCAAGAAATTCCAACAACACTCAAAACAAAATGCAGATCAAGTGTTGGAATTGTGGCAAGATTGGCCACTACAAAAATCAATGTCGATCTTAGAAGAAGGAGCTAGAAAATAAGACTGTAGTAAATCTCACCTCTTCTTTAGGAGAAGAAGATGCACTGTTATGCTCTTTGAAAAGGAAGGGAAAGTCTTGGGTATTAGACTCTAGAGTCTCATTTCACGCAACAGGCAACAAAGAAATGCTTAACAAGTATGTACCCGATAATCTTGGCAATGTTTATCTTGGTGATGACATACCTTGTGAAATTGCAGGAAAAAGAGAAGCAAAAATAAATTTGACAAGTAACACCTGGAGTTTGATTGACGTCAAATATATCCCCAATCTAAAGAAAAATTTAATATATGTTGGATAGCTTGCAAGTGAAGGCTACACTACAACCTTTTGTGGCAATAGTTGGAAAATTTCCAAAGTCGCAATGACATGCTTGCGCGGTAAAAAAACTAGTACTCTTTATATGACTACAGATGCTTGCATGTCAATTTCAGTTGCTGCATGGAATGAAGATTCAAATTCATGGCACCAGAGATTCGATCACATGAGTGAGAAAGGTTTGAAAATCATGAACTCAAAAGGAAAGATACCAGGTCTCCAATCAGCTAATATTGACCAATGTGAAAGTTGCATCCTCAACAAATAGAAAAGAGTTAGCTTTTAAACATTCAGGAGAACTCCAAAGAAAGAAAAATTAGAGTTGGTGCACACCGATGTTTGGGGACCGAGCCCAATTTCATCCATTGGGTGGAAATCTTATTTCGTCACCTTTATTGACGACCATTCTAGGAAGGTATGAGTTTATTTCTTCATACATAAATCTGAAGTGTATGATATTTTCAAGAAATGGAAGGCCATGGTGGAAAATGAAACAGACTTAAAAATAAAAAAAACTGAGATCGGACAATGGTGGTGAATATGAAGATAGAGAATTCAAAAGGTTTAGCTACGAGCATGGGATAATACTTGAAAGAACCATGCCAAGTACATCCAAACACAATGGCGTAGCAAAATGAATGAACAGAACCTTGACTGAGAGAGCCAGAAGTATGCGATTACAAGCAAGTTTAGAAAGCAGTTTTAGGCAAAAGCAATCAACACAGCTGCTTATCTAATGAACCGAAGTCCATTAGTACCATTGCAGTTCCAGTTACCAAAGGAGGTATGGAACAAAAAGGAGGTAAAACTTTCATATTTAAAAGTTTTCAATTGCATTGCTTATGTACATATAAGTGATCAGGTTAGGAGCAAGCTTGATCCAAAATCTCAAAAATGCACACTTCTTGGATATGGTGAAGATGAGTTTGGTTACCACATCTGGGATGATCAAAACAAGAAAATAATCAAAAGTTGAGATGTTGTTTTCAATGAAAAGGTTATATTAAAAGAAGCGACATCATCAAGTAATCTCGCACTATATATGTAACAACCTGCTATTTAACTGGGGGGTTTTTTTTTATATACTATAACATTTATAATGTTCTGATACCAAACTGAATTAAACCCAATCATCAACCTAAGCAGCGAGAAGCGAAAATCAAATAAACATAACCATATATAATTATATACAATACCAGAGTGATAAAATGTTTCCCAAAATATACATATATGACTGTTTCCCAAAATACCCTCAACTAAGTAGGGCTATACAAAAATACTCCCAAAAATACTCACTCTATTTTTAGGGCAATACTGAGGCCCTTCTATCTGCGAGCCTACCTGGATCACCTGGAACAATGTTAAAGTAATGGGATGAGTCAACGCTTAGTAAAACGAAATATGCTATTGCTAGTGTGTGACAAATGAGTTACAATACTATGAAAATCTATTACTATATAATCATGTATCACTAAATCTGTAAATACAATACAAGTAATATAAACCATCACATTTTCCCTGTTGCTTAACATATCTGTACTTTAAGTTTCTACTCAAAATACTTCTAATATATATTTTCTGTCTCTGTAAATCTGTATATACATAATAATAACTGAAAATTTCCTTGTGGATAACTGTATGTCATGATTTAACCCCTCATGATAGGGTTGTGCGGCCCGTATATTGTAAAATATGATATTTGTAAACTGTATAAATACTATACTAGTTTGTTCCAAGCTCATGCCACACAATTAAATAATAAGATTCACATGCTTTGAAAACTGTATTTTCTATTATACTAATATTTTATGGTCTGAATAATAACCTGGTAAAACATATAATTTATACTGAAACCATACTAAAATTTCCTAGCATAACATATTTCGCTTACCTGACTATTTGAGCACTAACTGCTATTACAATCTCACGTGTACAATATTTATAATTCCAACATCTTGAGATAACACACATGTAATTTCCAATCAAACAACTGAATTCACCTAAATAATTATCACATACATATTTCCTCAAATCCATATATGCAAAATTTCTAAATTATATACCATGCATCATTTTACCTGGGTTCCTAAAATATCACCCACCGGGGTTCTCACCCTTGCCTGCAAGGTCCTAAAACACCATACTCCTGAAAATATAATACCCTAATTTTTATTTTACAAAACTCCAGTATATTCTCATATAATACAAAATATAAGCTCAAATGAACTTGTTAATATTGGAAATACTCAAATAATCTACTTACCTTGGTTTTGGGATAGTTCCCAAACTGCTCAAATCAACATTTGGCTCCCACTATGTTGTAAAAAATCTCCTCGGGATCACCGTGGTAGCTTCCAATCGTCGAATCGTGGAGAATCAGAGCTGAAAACCTAGAGAGAAGGAGGGAGCACCAACTTTTAGAGAGAGCGAAGGTGAATTGGATGAAATTCTGCGCTAAAAACCTAAGTTTGAACTATTTATATCCCTGGCTTCATTGACGAGACATGTCACTTTGTCAACGAGGCCAAAAAGGAAGTTCTTCGATGAGCTAATAACCTTCGTCGATGAATTTCAAGCCCTAAAATAGCCTTATCGGTAATTTCCCATTGACGATCCCAATAAGCCGCTTCGTCAATGGTTGACGAGATCCTACTGTGACCCCTCCCTTAAAAATTTCCTTTTTCTCTCTTTCTCTTATTTTTTAATTGTTATAAATTCTCCAAGTCTCTACATTCTCCCCTCATTAAAAAAATTTCGTCCTTGAAATTTACTATATGTATTGACACCATCTTTAAAAGAAAATTGGTTACTTATTTTATTACTAACCCTCATTTATGGCGGAGGAATACCGTGTTTACATAAATAGTTTTGGGAGATTACAAATATACTCATAAAATAAAATTCTCCTAAAACCAAAACACTATCTATCCTATATTCTAAATTACAATCATACATTTATCACATTGCACTAAATAAAATAAAACTATCATTATTTGAATATACAGATCACTATTGTACCCCACTAAACAGGTGTGGGTATTTCTATCTGATTTCTTCCTTAAGTTCCCATGAAGCTTCTTCCTTAGCATGATTTCTTCATAGGACTTTTACTAGTGGTATTTTCTTATTGCGCAATTCTTGTTCCTTCTTGTCTGAGATCTATATTGGAGTTTCCTCATAAGTTAGAGCATCACTGAATTCCAATTCTGCATAATTGATGACATGGGAAAGATTTGAGACGTATTTCCTTAATACAGAAACATGAAATATGTCATGTATTCTAAACAGAACTAGTGGTAAGGCTAACCGATAAGCAATTGACCCAACCTTCGTATCTCAAATAGGCCTATAAACCTATGGCTCAATTTACCCTTCTTCCTAAACCTCATGAATCCCTTCAATGGTACTATTTTAAAAAATACATGGTCACCCACTTTAAATTTCAATTCTCGACAGCGAGTATTTGCGTAGCTTTTTTGCCGACTCTAAATTGCATTGATTCTATCTCGAATAAGCCAGACTTTATCGTATGCCTATTGCACTATTTCTGACCCCAAAACTCGCCTCTCACCTAACTCATCCCAGTATAAAGGAGAACGACATCTCCTACCATAAAGCGCCTTATAAGGTGTCATGTCGATGCTAGCCTGATAACTGTTATTGTAGGCAAATTCAACTAGTGGCAAATACTAGGTCCAGCTACCTGCAAAATCCAACACACACGCTCACAGCATATCCTCAAGTACCTAAATTGTCCTCTCCCTCTAACCATCTGTATAAGGATGAAAAGTGGTGCTAAATGCTAACTGAGACCCCAAAGCCTCCTAGAAGCTCTTCAAAATCGTGATGTAAAACCTGAGTCACGGTCTGAGACTATAGATATTGGCACTCCATGGGGTTGAACAATTTCCTAAATGTAGATCTCTGTTAAATGGTTCATAGGGTAGCTAACTTTAATAGGTAGAAAATGAGCTGTTTTCGTCAGCCGATCAACAACTACCTAGATGGTATTCTGACCATGCAATGTCGGTAGTAGCGTAGTAACAAAATCCATGGATATGTGGTTCCACTTCCATTCCAGTATAAAAAGTGGCTCCAACTGCCTTGCCGACCTCTGATGCGCAGCCTTAACCTACTGGCACGTCAAGCACTGCTGCACAAATTCAGCAATCTCCCTCTTCATGCCACTCCACCAGAAATACTTTCGCGGATCCATATACATTTTAGTAGTGCCAGGATAAACCGTGTATAGAGATCTATGAGCCTCCTCTAGAATCGTTCTCTTAATATCATCATCTACAGGCACACACAATCTAGTGCGAAACCTTAGGGCTCTGTCATCTGAAATACTCAACTTCTCTCCCTGACCATCCTGTGCTCTGGCTATTACCTCTGCTAATTCTGGGCCATCTCTTTGAGCGGCTTTAATATTTTCATATAGTGTAGGCTACACAACCAAACTAGCAATAAATGCCTGGTGATCATCCTCTACTAACTCCACATCGAGCCTTTCCAAGTCCATTTGATTTGGGTACTGAATTACTACTGCTAACTGTGTTGTACCCTCTGATTTATGGCTCAGTGCATCAACCACTACATTTGCTTTACCTAGGTCGTAGCTGATCGTGCAATCATAATCCTTGATGAGCTCTAACTATCTTTTTTGCCGCATATTCAACTCTTTTTGCGTGAAAAAGTATTTTAAACTTTTGTGATCAGAGAATATCTCGCATCTATCACTGTACAAGTAATGCCTCCAAATTTTTAGTTCGTATACCACTGCAGCCAATTCCAGATCATGGGTAGGATAATTCTTTTTATATTCTTTCAACTATCGGGAGGCATAAGTTACAACCCTATCATGCTGCATCAACACACAACCAAGCCCTTTCAAAGACGTGTCACAGTAAATTACATAGCCATCACCTCCAAATGGAATCGTCAGTACTAGTACAGTGACAAGTCGCTATTTTAATTCCTGGAAGCTCTGCTTGCATTCATCATCCCATGCAAAACTGGCATTCTTCCTAGTCAATCACATCAAAAGCCCTGATAATCCAGAGAATCCCTCTACAAACTGACAGTAATATCCCACTAGTCCCAAGAAACTCCTAATCTCCTGAACATTCCTCGGCCTCTCCCAATTTATCACTACCTCTATTTTACTGGGATCCACTAAAATTCCATCCCCCGATATAACATGCCCCAGAAACACAACTTTCTCTAACTAGAATTCACATTTTCTAAACTTGGCATACAATTTCTTTTCCCTGAGTGTCTGAAGTACCAGTCGTATGTGTGCCTCATGCTCCTCAAAACTCCTATGAGTAGAACAATATATCATTAATGAAAACCACAATAAACTGATCTAAATATTGATGAAACACCTGATTCCTTAAATCCATAAATACTGCTAGTGCATTAGTCAATCCGAATGGCGTGCCTGTATCTGGTTCGAAACGTTATCTTTGATACGTCCTCTGGCTTGACTTTCACCTAGTGATAACCTAATTTAAGATCGATCTTGGAATAGACCTGTGCAATATTTTAAAGAACCCTATCTCATATTCACAAACTAAAGACATCATTTCCTTTGTGATCATGTACAAAAAGGTGATGTGGCACTTGAGTTTGTGTGCACAAATGAACAATGGACTGACATTTTCACTAAACCACTTCCAAAAGATAGTTTCATACAAATTAGACTTGAACTAGGTCATATGCATAGTAGAGATGCTTCCTAGACATTTGACAGAGTGCATAAACTTAGGGGGGGCTTTCTAACAAATCAAAAGTCTAAAAATTGATATAACTATTGGTATCTTTCATTGGTTTAGACTTTATAAATTTATGCTTTGCAATGGATAATTCTCATATCTACTGCATGATGATGATTGTATTTATGTTTTACATCTTGATCATATTGGAACTGTTTGGGTTAAGTAGTTGTGGATAAATTGTTAACCTTAAAACTCAAAATAAGTCATTTTTATACAAGTCTTTTTGGAAAAATGTCTTATTTTCAAATGGCATGCTGCTGAAATTTTTAAAAAAATTGCCAAAGTTATCCTGTGTATTAATGTATCATACTCAATGCCTATGACTATTTATTTTATAGCCCTTTTTGCTATTGCCAAAACAGGGAGATAAAGTTGGGGCAAAAATTGGGTAGTAGTACTTAGTACTTGAAAAATTATCTGCATTGAAATATTTTTTTTGCATTATGCATATTGTCAGGGGGAGCCTTTCAAGGCTATACCCACTTTTTGCATGGTGTATTTATCATCATCAAATAGGGGGAGAATGTTGACCTTATAGGTCACACCCGATTTTGATAATGACAAATACTCAAGTATTTGATGGTTATCTAGTTTATGTGCAGGTTTATATTTGTAGATACTTTGATGCTACATGAAATAGAGCATAAAGACCCTGAAGATCATTTTTTGTTGTAATTCATTATTATTCAATTTGGGTCTATAATAATAATTAGGGAAAATGGTCTGTAATAATCAATGTTTTACATGCATGGTAGGATAGATAAGCTCAAGAAGACCTACACTGACCTTAGGTTCCCCATGCATGCATAAATGAGTGCCCTATCAAATTTAAGTTATCATCATATGAATAGGGGCAGCATTTTAAAGAGAAAAGGGTCAAAAATGCCCAATTTGGCTTGTTCGGTCGACCAAACCTTGATGCATAGGGAAGTTCGGTCGATTGAACTCCCATCGGGTCAACATGTTGACCTCTCGATCGACCGACCAAGATTATATGGGCAACACCTTGGTCGACCGAACCCCGACATGGAAAATGTCAACCGCTCGGTCGACCGAACCTTATAGTTCAAAAAGACCCGGTTGACTGAACCACGCGAATTTGAAAAATTGCCCTCGAACACTGTAAGTCCGGTCGACCATCCTTTCAGTTTAAATTTCTCCCAGTCGACCAAACCCAACCACTCGGTTAACCAAACCTTAAGTTCAGTCGACCGGTGCTTTCGGGTTGGCAAGAATTACCGAGGTTAAAACGCAGTTAAAATTTATTAACCTTAGTTAAACTTATTCAAAAATGACTAATATGTCCTGAACGGTTATAATTTTGGAAAATTCTATATAAACCTTTTCATTTGCAAAAATTAGTTAATGATTAGCAATCTTAATTAGCAAAAATCCTCTAAAATTCAAAAAATCTTACTTCCATTTTTAGGCCTCCTATACTTATTCTTACTCACTTTTATTGCTTAAATCTCTTTGTAAGTGTGCTTGAGTGATTCTTCTCATAGGCTTAAGCTCTTTCTTGTTCTTATTGATTGAAAATATTTTATTAGAGAGCAAAACTTTAAGTTTTCTTATGAGACTTTGTAAATAAGTCTTCCTTAGGAATACTTCATTGAGCTTTTGGGTTTTGCATTGTCATTGCAATACTCAAGGAGTTCACATTGGATTTTGGTTGCTAAAATATTTTACAAATCATTTTTAAAATATCTCTTGTACTTATATTTGAGAAATACATTTTGAGATATTTGCTTGAGTGCTTGTGATCTTCGCTACTATATCTTGTGATTAAGATTATCTTCTTAATACAAATATCAAATAATTTTTTACAAGTCATTGTTGAATATCTCTTGTCGTTTATTTTGAGAAAAAACTTTTGTTGAAATATTTGAAGTATGCTTACGATCTTTACTAGTACATTGTGATTGAGAATATTATTTTTGACACAAAGATCCTATCACTTAAACTCTCACGTACTGATTGCAATAGTTGCATTTATCTTTGAGAGTAGATACTTAGGCTACACTGAACTTATCTTATTATATCATTTGATAGTGTATTAATTACATTGGTATATAATCTGTTTTGTTGAGAAGCATATTTGTTGTACACAAATTTTATTGTGAAATCTGTTGTATTCCAAGTGTGACCTAAGGGGGCGGTAATCCAGTCCGGTAAGGATTGCTTGTTAAAAGTTGAGATCAGCCCTGTGTTAATTTGACCTAATTGTAAAAGTTAAGGTCAGTCCTATGCTAATTGACCTAGTTGTTTAGGTGCCGCTCCACCCGTTAAGTGAGCTTATAGTGGTAATCCTTGTGTTTGTTAGTCAAGGCAGGGACGTAGGCAGTTTACCGAACCTTAATAACTTTTCTAGGTGTCATCTCTATTTACCGCTTTGTTGTGCATGCTTAGCTAAATTATTTGTGCAGTTTAATTTCGGCTGTATATTTATATTGATTTACTTTATCTGCACTAGATTGACCTTAGGCTTGTGTAATGCTGTTATTAGGGGATTGACTTAGGGAATAAAATTTGAAAATACTAATTCACCCCCCTCTTGGGATTATGGTAAAACTAACAGCAATGTCCATTATTATGTTGAACCCTAAAAATTATTCTACACTAACCTATTAGCAAATCTTTTTTTTTTTTTTGGCGTATGTGGCGGCCTTGAGATCCACTTGAGCTTGTCCCAATGCCTTTTTGCGTCAATATTAATGAAAGTTCTATAGCTAGTGACTTGCAATTATGCTTTGCTCCTAAGTTTTGTTCTTCCTCTCAAAAGTAGCATCTCTCTCTCAAGAAATGAATAAGAAAAAGGAGAAGAAGAAGAAGAAGAGAAGGGTCAAAGGAGGTCAGGTGACATTAACGACATCATCAATGGCTATGCAAATGCAATGTCTCGCCCACTCAAGTTCATCATGCAATGATACTAGTCTCTCTTAAAATATATCCCTAGCTTCTCCCTCTTATTTGAGATTTTTTTGCTCCCCATTGCTCTTTAAAACACAGAGGAGGAGAAATGCATGAAACAACAAGGGGGTTTGGCCATGGATCTCTTCCTCTCTCCTATATTTTGGGCCAAAAAAATTTTCTACCATGAAACGAAACCATTCATGGGACAAAATTAGAAGAATGCAAGTGAAGAAGAAGAACAGGAAAGAAGAATCCACTTATGGTTGAGGTCCATAATTATGTGCTTACTAGTTTAATAGAAAGTGCAATGAGATGATTAGCATAAAATGACTCCGACCCCTCTATCATGCACTTGTGCATAGCAATGACATTTTGCATAATTAAATATGTTAACTAATGTGGATTAAGTATATAAAACTATTTGAATAAGATATTTTCCCTATTACATTACAAAATCTTAATACGCAAATTGTAAAGTATCGATACATATATAGCATAAGAGTTGAGACCTCATAAAACCATGAATACTCTTGTATTTTAAAACTATCTGTTATTTTTTAAAAAATAAAAAATTTTCTCTTCAGAAGGGAAGCCCATGCCATGTTCCCCTACTGACACGTCTGTCTATCGATGCCAAAAAATTGATCTTATCTTCACATCCACGTATTCTCGATGGTCGTCTATAATCGAGGAACATGAAAGAGAAAACAAACTTTGGAGGACTCGAGCGTATTTTTTTATTCTTTTTTAAAAAGGTAAAAGCTTTATTGAAGGAAAAGAGGAAAGTCGAGCCAAAGGCTTGAGAAACAGAAGAAGTGCAAACATAATCAACAACAACCAGCAAATGACAAAACAGAAATCAAAAAATGCAGAAAGCTACATGGACAGATAAAATCAATAAAAGGAAAGACTTATATGAGAAGATCCTGCGAATCAAAGAAGAGAGAAAGAATTAAAATTGCAAATATAGGTGATAGGTCCTAATAATTATAGTGTGTGTCCTTTACAAGAACCCTCACCTCCCTTTTGTGGGTAAGCTTCCCTAGTTTAAATACCTCACATTATTTTTGGATTATGATTTTTTTTTTGTGGGAGACTACAACCTTTTGCTGCCCTCTTAAATTCTTTTTTTCAAAATCACACTCTATTTAGTATTTACTATAAGATAGACACTCAAGTGCTTTCTTATCTTGTTAAAGTATACTTTTGTCTCATCAATTTAAACTTCAAAAATGGCATTCATCCATTAACCAAAAAAATAAACAATAAATAGCCTACTAAAAAAAAAAAGGAAATACATAGAAGGATCGATTCATCACATAAAATCTGAAATCTATATGGATTACGAGATACCTCATTAGTATTTGAGCTCATACAAGTGAGAAATATGAGTTGGTGTGGACCCTAATTATATGGATCCCATAATATTTTAGTGGATCCAACTCGTATTGTATGAATTCAACTGCTAACATGACATCTTATAATTGATGGGTTTCAAATCATATGTTCAAAATCATTTCTTATAAGTATTTATAAAATAAAATAAAAAAGCTTCAAAAATAACTTTTTAAAAAAAAACTACTACCAAAAGGTTAATGGAAAAAACTTGTTAGTCCTCTGAGTGACAACTTTTTAAATACTTATATTACCTTTTGGGTGTCACTCATTTAAAATTTAAATTCCTATTAAGTCCTAGTTTATATATAATGCCCAAAAAAACCCTTTCTTATTTTTTGTAGGCAAAAGACACTAATCTCCCCCTAGGGTTTGGTAAAAAGACAATGAACTCTCCTAAGGTTTCAAAAATTCCAAAGTCCTCCCTTGAGATTTTAAAAATTCCAAGGACCACCTCCCCTTGTATTTTGCAAAAAGCCAAGTCTTTTTAGGGGAGGTTTGTATCTTTTTGGCAAATCCTAGTGAAGTTATATGACATTCTTGAAATTTTAGGGGAGGTCTCTATTTTTTTGCCAAACCTCGGGGGAGGTGAGTGTCTTTTGCCCTTTATTTTTTTATCCCACACGGTTCCCCTTCTCAACTCTTTATTTTCCAACACTTTGCCTCCTCATTATCTTCACCGTTTAACACTTTGTCTCTCCATTCTTCTTGTCTTCCCCCTATCAACTATAAAAACTTACTCTTCTTTTCTTACCTCCCAAAATGTGATCACCGGCTCATCTTCTTACATGCTTATCGACCTATGTGGTAATTTGATCATAAGTTCACACATCACACAAAAATATATTTATAATACATGAGACGAGGTAAACTTTTAGTGGGCTTTTCTCTAATGGCTCTTTTCTTTTCTTAGTTGTTAGATAGTATTCATTTCCATTACGAATGTATGTAGATCGAACTTCCTTTCTCTCTTTTCCCTTCTCTTGTTTGGATCGAGAAATAGCAAATGAAATATTAAGAAATAAATGATAATTAGAAAAATTAAGACGGCTTAATGGAGCCCATTATTGATGTTGTCTCCAATTTGTTGGAAAAGTTTAAAATTGTTCTAAAAATTCAGTAGTTCATGATCCTAAAACTTGGATTGGTTGTCATCTAAACTCTTTATCTTGGAGGAATACTTATGAACTTATTATAAATATCGATATTACGTTTGATAGGGCATCTTATGAAGAGCCAAGCACTTTCAAATTTTATTGGTACAAGTAACTAATTTCAAAACAATACTATATAATAACTTTGTACATAACTCTATACATTTGGAAAAAAAAAAAAAAAAATTCTACTTTGCACATGAAATTGATTAAATGTGTGAAATGTGCAAATCAACAATGAGAATATGAAAGAGTTTTGTTTGTTTTGTTTTCTTTATTCTTAAAGTGTTAATTATATTTCTTTCTTATGACCAAGATCATGTTTGTATTGATATTATTGCTTTTTAGACCTTAAGCATGTAGTAATGACTAATAATTTATTTAAAAAATTAATATAATTATGTGTAAATTAACTTATCTAATTCATGGAATTTACTATAACCTTACAAAAATTCAATTAATTACAAATATATATATATATATATATATTAGTTATCATACAAGTTGTAGAATTCTATTTTATAACTTAAATTATTATTATCAATAATTAAAATGTGCATCTTATTATGTATGTTAACAATAATGTTAGATCATTTACAAAGAGTTCAATTCTTCTAACCCAAAAAAAAATATTATTAACTAGTACATGAAATCTCAAAAGAAAATTCCCACCGCGTGTCTTTTTCTTAATAAATAAAATAGTTAAACAGTAGAATGCGTGTGACCATATATAACTTTTTAATATAAAACTACAAGTGAAAAACGTGACAGAAAATGAAATTTCGCCGACCCCCGAATGGGATAAAAATAATAATATTAAACCTTGGAGTGAGTGAAACTGAGCTAATTATATATATATATATATATATATATATATATATATAATAACTCCGGTACCTGCCCACCACCCTGCATGCGCTTTGAACCTTCATACTCTCAGCAGAATCACTCTCACTAAAATTTAATCATACACTTGCAGCTAAACTCATTCTCCCATCGATCACCATGGATTCCGACCTCGCTCTTCTCGAATCCATCCAGCAGTACCTTCTCCACGACGCCGACATTCCCATGAGTTTCCCGGCGAGCGACACCGCCGCCAATGCTCCGCCGAGCTCAGCCTGCGTCGACCCTGCTTCAATGCCGAACTGGGCTAACACTCCAGCGGCAGCGGAGGACTCGGCCGTTTCCTCGGGGGGGAGTGGGAGGCAGAGGCAGAGGCAGCGACCGTACAGGGGAGTGAGGAGGAGGCCATGGGGGACGTACGCGGCGGAGATAAGGGATCCGGCGAAGAACGGAGCCAGAGTGTGGCTGGGCACTTACCGGACGGCGGAGGACGCCGCGCTGGCCTACGACCGAGCCGCTTTCCGAATTCGGGGGTCCCGGGCTCTGCTGAATTTCCCGCTCCTGATCGGCTCTGACGTGCCAGAGCCGGTGAGGGTGACCCCGAAGCGCCGGTTGGTGGAATCTTCGTCGTCGTCGTCGTCTTCGTCATCGTCTTCGTCTTGTTCGCGTGAGAAGGACAGTGGCAGCAGAATGTCCATTAATGGGGACAATTATTACTAGTTAAGGAGTCTGCGTGTGTGCGTTGTCAGTGCAAGGGCCTAATGGGGGCCACCGTTAACGATGAGTTAGTTATTAGTTAAATAAATGGCTGTTATTACTCTTAATTAAGTGCTGCTAAATTAATGTAATGTCACTTTGTCTTCCCAACGGCTTCTATTTGCGAAATAACCATCGCGTAATTACAGTGATTTGGGAGATTAGGAGATTTGGATTAACGAAGATCATGTCCTGATCCCAACGTACAAGAATCAGTGGAAGGTTTATGAATATATTCTAAGGAAATAGTTGAAAAAAATTATAAATTTCAAATTAGGAGGTGAAGAAATTATACAAGGAATCTGTCTTTCTGTACGTTGGTTGGTTCGTGTATTTACTTCTTAAATTCTAAATAAATTGAAAATAGATATTTCCTCATTATTTAGAATTTAAAAAAATATAGCCCTCCATGTGTATGTGTGTGTGTATACACACACAAATATGTGCGTCTCTATATGTGTGTGCATGCAATAAATTTAATATTCAAATTACTCAAATCCCGAATAGATATTAATTTTTCGTACCAAAAAAATAAACAAATGTTAAGTTAGAAAAGAAAAAAGTGGACAAATGAAAAAGTTCAAAATATTCCATACTTGGGGGTTGTGATTACGCGCTTAAATTGTATAATTAGGTGTTTTAATTTATGCATTAAGAATTATATTTTTAATTAAATACTTAATTATTCTCAATAATTTAACATTGTATCCTATTTATAATATTTGGATTTTATTGAGTAATATATGAATTTTTGATATTTTTTTATCGCTTATTGAAAGTTAAAAACAATATTATTTCGTATTCTGAACGTAACTTTCTCATCCAAACTCCTATCGAGATGATTCAAAATTCTGAGGAAAGCCGAGGAAGAGTTCTACAACTTTCGTGTTTCAATAGTTGAGAGATACGAGCTCTAAAAGGGTCAAAATTAGGCATGTAAGCTGAGAAAAAAAAAAGAAAAATAATAAAAAAAAAATGTGGTTTGACCCGGCCATGCAGTCGGGTCCTCGTTGGTGCGTTGGTAGGGCTGCGTTCAAAGAGCCCTTAAATGTTTTTTTTCTTCTTCTTTCTTCAGCAGCTCCCTCTCACACTCTCTCCCTTCTCTTTTCTTTTTCAATTCCTCTTTACTTTTCTCCTCTCTTCCATTCTCTCCCTATGCTCTCAACAATCTTCTCGTCTCTCTCTCTTAACTCTCCCTTTCCCTTCCTCTCTCTCTCTCCCTTACTTCTCTCCCTCTCTTGTCTTGCTACTTAGCCAAACCTGCTGCTCTCCCTCCTTGCCTTGCTGCTGCTACCTCTCCTTGCTCCTTCGCTACCCCTGCACTACAACTCCTCCTCCCAGCTGTAGCTGCTGCTGCGTGAGGCAGAGTGGTTTGAGTTAGAATTAAGTGAGAGTGTGTTCTCCTCCTCCACTGTATTTTTCCTTATTGATCATATAGTGTGACTCCCTCTCTCCCATGGATGCAGGCCAAGTTTGGTTGAACCACGTAATTTCTTTTGTGTTTAGTGTGTTCTGTGTGTTGGTGATTTGTGTTAGCTAGATTCCTCCCCTTTACCTTAACAACAGGTATCAGAGCTGGAAAGGGTGAGGAGCGTGATTTGAGCTTACCTTCGGGTTCGGGGTTTGGCGACGTCGAGTCGAAGCTGCGACCACAAACCACGTCGTAGAGGCGTGAAGGGATTTTTTTATTTTTTTTTCGTTCGCTGTTGATCGTGTCGAGCACTCAGCCGCAAGGAGTGGTTGCCTGGTGTGCGAAGTCTTCAATTTCTTTTTTTTGTGTGTGCAGAGGTGGAGCATGGAATATTCTCTGTGAATAAACAGAGAGAGGTGAATGAAGAAGATAATTCTTTCGCAACAAGTCACTAAGGAGGCCTTTTATTATTTAAAAAAAAAAAAAAAGGTGATGTCACTTCACCTTTCCTTTTTTTTTTATATATATATATATACAAAAGTAAGGTGGGAGACTTTTTTTTTCCTGCACCAATTAATTGAAGCTACAGAAGTGTGTAGAAGTGCACGCCACAACCAAAGTTTTTTTGCCACGTCACCAGTGGGGCCCATCTGCCACGTCACTAGTAGGGCCCACCTACCACGTCATCTATGGGGCCCACATATATCAGGTCAGACCTATTCCTAACTATTTTGGTCATTCCAGACGCATTGGGGCAGTCGATTTTTTCAAAATCAACCTCTAAATTACTGTTTTATAATGGATGACAATTTATCCAAGTTCGACGTGGAGAAATTTGACGGTCGGAATAATTTCAGTTTATGGCAGATTACAGTCAAAGATATCTTGATTTAGTCTGACTAGATCAAGCCGCTAATCGGTAAGAAGTCAAAAAATATCAATGACGATGATTGGGCAAAGATGGAAATGAAAATGGTTAGTACTATTCGTTTATGTTTGTCAAATGAAGTTAAATATTCTGTTTTAGATGAATCATCACCTGTTGAGCTATGGAATAAATTAGAAAAGAGATACATGTCAAAATCTGTAACAAACAAGCTATTTTTGAAGAAGAAACTCGATCAGCTAAAAATAGAAGAAGGGGTAAATATTATTGACCACATAAATGATTACAACAAGATCATAACTCAGTTAATGAGTCTTGGTGTAAAATTTGAAGAAGAAGATAAAACACTTCTTCCCTTGGCATCTTTACCACCTTCTTATGATAGTTTTGTCACAGTATTGCTTGTTGGTAAGAAAACCTTGAATTTGGAAAAAGTGATGGCTTCACTACAGGATACTGACACCCTGATCTGTAACGCACTGAACCCTTATTCCCGAGTCCGGTGCGTTATACTTGATAAAATCCCTGATAATCCATAATCCATAATATATGTAGCGGAAAATATAACCATAATCTCCACATAACATAATACCAAACTTTACTAATTCTAACTATCAACCATAATAATTTAATCATTCACCAATATTCAAATATATATATATATGTCTCCAAAACATTATCTAATAATACTAGTATATTGCACAACCATCCATATCTTATAAAACTTAAAACATAAAGACATAAAACATAAAATATACATATCAGAATTAACATAAAAATATACCCTTTTTCTTATATCTTCCAAAAATGTTATAAAATCTCGAGCTCTCAAAGCTCGATCCTGTGAAATCGTGAAAAAAAAATGAATTCATATTCGGGTGAGACACATCTCAATAAGGAAAGAAACAATATATTAAACTTAGCGTGTGGCCATCATGAAATTATACATATCATTTTATAATATTTGCAAATCATTAACATAATACTGAAAGTCATTTTCTGATCTTAAACAAACACATGCAAATATTTAACCCACGAGATTACCCGAGGATAGGGGTGATTACCCGTCCATACAAGTAGCACCCTTCTGCTCTTATACATTTAGCAACCCGAAGGTCACAATTTAAGCATACCAGGGCACTCACCTTACTCAGTAAGCCCTCAAGTGTTAAATTGATCTCGTACTCACGCATTCAACAATAATTTATCGGCAAAGGCCCTAAAGATAGGGAAATCTACCCGCCCATACAAGTAGGTTCCCTCTGCCCTAGTACGTTATGTGGCTACTGCCACATCTGTAGCTACCAGTGTACTCGCCTTATTCAGCAAGCCCTCAGGCGAAAGGTACGCCTCGCCCAATCGTAACATGTTCTACATACATACATACTTCTAATATCATAATACATCATTCTTTTCTATCATTATACATTCATGCACATTCATTCCTGTTCATAACTTAACTTTGCATTTCGTTTCACTTTAAGTGACTCTTTCCCATTTACATCATTTACCTTTGTCATTTCATTGTCATTTCATTGCATAACATTTCATTTCATTTCATTTCATTACTTCGTACTACAGCTGGCCTTTAGCCATCATCAGTTAGTCTACGTAGAAACGTGCTAGATCTGCTAACACAGCTTCTTTTAGCTGTCATCAGTTAGTCTACACAGAAGTGTGCTAGATCTGCTAATATGACTGTCTTTCAGCTGTCTTACATTTACATGGTTGCATTTAACATACACAAACAACATTGTCCATATCATAGTTTATTTTCATTACTTTACTTACTAAGCCTGCATCTCATACATTTAACATATATTTGCACAAAATCTCATGCCACACAATTTAGCAATAAAATTCATACACTGCCTGTAAAATAAGTCAACCAACATTTAATGTTTATATACTGAAAATACCTTTCATTTCTTACCTTTCCTAAAAATATTTCCCATTTTCATCAATTCATTTTCGCATATACATATCTAATAAACAGCCCTAAACTCAAAAAAAAAAAATATATATATATATATATATATATAATTTAAGCAGTTGGCATTTTACCTATATTGAAACATATACACGTACATATAACACAATTTATTTTCCTATTAAATTCATAAAAATTCTGATTTAATATATATTCTTCCTCTTACCTGGTTTCTTGAATTACGCCAACAGGGACTCTGAAAAATACCTGTGGCGCTCACCCAGGCCCTGAATCAAAAATTCCTAACTCCAATAAATTATTCTTGAATAAAATATTATTTAAATATTTCTTAGGACCATGATTCCTAAATAAATAAATATACCCTTAAATTTAACCAAATTGTCAAATTTTTCAAATCCCACTCTCGCTTTGGAGTAGGGTTTAGAAAACCCTAATTGAAAAATTACTTATGTCAAAATGACGACAACGACGATTAGGACCCCGTGGTGGTGCCTGATCGTCGATTCAACAGCAAATTTAACCAAAAATTGAGAAATTGGGGAAAAATTATCTTTCGCTAGAAACAGTGCCTAAGCTGTTCCCAAGACAAATCTGTTCCAGTAGAAATGTCGGTAGTGGAGCTAGGAACCCAACGGCACCTTCCGTTTCCTGATCAGTTGAGTATTCGTTGAGAAATAAGGGGAGAGAAAGAGGCGGAGACGGGAGAGATGAACTCAAAGAATAAGAAAGTTCAGAGAGAGGAAGAGACGTAGGACTTCAGGCTTCTTTCTTCTTCTTTTATTTATTTATTTTTTTTTTACTTACTTACGTTAACTTAACTTTTATATATATATATATATATATATATATATATATATATACATTAACTTATACTTTAACTTTTATATATATATATTAAGCTTATATATATATATATATATATATATATATCTTTATTCCATTTTTTTTTACTATTTATTTATTTATTTCATTTAATAACATTTAATTATTTCATTAATTAATTAATAATTTTTTTTCATATTATTTATTTTTATTTGTTTATTTAATATATTAACTTAATAGTGTTTAACCAATTAATTAATTAATAATTTTAATTAATTTTTTTTTTCGGGTTATTACACCCTAAGAAAGCCAATTGTTAACCTCCAAGGGCGTGCCTTGGTCACACAAGGTGAAAAACGGACCAAGGGCATAAATCAAAACCGTGGAAGATCAAGAAGCAGATGGTCCAAATCAAGAGCTCTAGGAAATTCCAACAACACTTAGAACAAAAGGAAGATCAAGTGTTGGAATTGTGGAAAGATTGGCCACAACAAAAATCAATGTTGATCCCAAAAGAAGGAACCAGAAAATAAGACCGAAGCAAATGTCGCATCTTCTTTAGGAGAAGGAGATGCATTGTTATGCTCTTTGGAAAGGAAAGGAGAGTCTAGGGTATTAGACTCTAGAGCCTTATTTCACGCAACAGGCAACAAAGAAATGCTTAACAGGTATGTACCCGGTAATCTTGGCAATGTTTATCTTAGTGATGACAAACCTTGTGAAATTGCAGGAAAATGAGAAGCAAAAATAAATTTGACAGGTACCACCTAGAGTTTGACTAATGTCAGATATATCCCTGATCTCAAGAAAAATTTAATATCTGTTGGACAGTTTGCAAGTGAAGGCTACATTACAACCTTTTGTGGCGATAGTTTGAAAATTTCCCAAGGCGCAATGGCATGCTTGCGCGGTAAGAAAATTGGTACTCTTTATATGACCACAGATGTTTGCATGTCAATTTCAGTTGCTGCAGAGAATGAAGATTCAAACTTATGGCACTAGAGACTCGGTCACATGAGTGAGAAATGTTTGAAAATGATGAACCCAAAGGGAAAGATACTAGGTCTCCAGTTTGCTAATATTGACCAATGTGAAAGTTGCATCCTCGGCAAACAAAAAAGAGTTAGCTTTCAGACATTCAGCAGAACTTCAAATAAATAAAAATTAAAGCTGGTGCACACCGATGTTTGGGGACCGAACCCAGTTTCATCCATTGGCGGGAAATCCTATTTCGTCACCTTTATTGACGACCATTCTAGGAAGGTATGGGTTTATTTCTTAAGACATAAGTCTGAAGTGTATTATGTTTTCAAGAAATGGAAGGTCATGGTGGAAAATGAAACAGGCTTAAAAATCAAAAAGCTGAAATCAGACAATGGTGGTGAATATGAAGATAGAAAATTCAAAATGTTTTTCTACGAGCATGGGATCAGACTTGAAAAAACCATGCCAGGTACACCCCAACACAATGGCGTAGCAGAACGAATGAACAAAACCTTGACTGAGAGCCAGAAGTATGCGATTACAAGCAGGTTTACCAAAGCAGTTTTGGGCAGAAGCAATCAACACAGCTGCTTATCTAATCAACCGAAGTCCATCAGTACCATTGCAGTTCCAGTTACCAGAGGAGGTATGAAGCAAAAAGGAGGTAAAACTTTCACATTTAAAAGTTTTCGGTTGCGTTGCTTATGTACATATAAGTGATCAAGTTAGGAGCAAGCTTGATCCAAAATCTCAAAAATGCACACTTCTTGGAAATGGTGAAGATGAGTTTTGTTACAGCATCTGGGATGATCAAAACAAGAAAATAATCAAAAGTCGAGATGTTGTTTTCAATGAAAAGGTTATGTTCAAAGAAGCAACATCATCAAGTAATCTTGCACTATATAACCTTGATATTGTAAAGTTGGATGATTACACTAACAACAACATAGCACAACAGATTATTGATAATTCTCATACAAAGGAATCTATCACAGAGGAGTGCTCTGAAGCACCACGGACTCCAACTCCGACTCTTACTCCGACTCTGAGGAGGTCTTCCCGACCGCATGTACCAAATAGGATATATTTGGATTACTTGTTACTAACTGATGCAGGTGAACCAAAGTGCTATGATGAAGCATGTCAGGTGGATGAGGCTATCAAGTGGGAACTTGCCATGAAAGATGAGATGAAATCACTCATCGACAATAGGACTTGGGAGCTAGCTAGGTTGCCTAAGGGAAAAGAAGCTCTTCAAAACAAATGGGTGTACCGCATAAAAGAATAGCATGATGGTTCAAGAAGATAGAAAGCAAGACTCGTGGTCATAGGTTTCCAAAAAATAGAAGGTATTGACTACTTAGTAATCTTCTCACCAGTTGTGAAACACATAACTATTCAGACAGTTTTGAGCATTGTTGCAGCAGAGAATTTACACCTCGAGCAGTTAAATGTAAAAACTGTTTTCCTCCATTGTGATCTAGATGAGGAGATATACATGCACCAACCTGAAGGTTTTGCATAGAAAGGCAAGGAAAAACTTGTTTGCAGGTTGAATAAGAGTCTGTATGGTTTGAAATAGGCTCCAAGGCAGTGGTATAAGAAATTTGACGGCTTCATGCAAAAGAATGACTACTGCAAATGCAACGCTAATCATTGTTGCTATTTCAAGAGATATAAATCAAGTTACATAATTCTTTTGCTTTATGTTAATGATATGCTTATTACAAGATCAGACATGGACGAGATCATAAAATTGAAAAGGCAATTGTCCACTAAATTTGAAATGAAATACTTGGGTCCAGCAAAGCAGATGCTTGGGATGAGAATCACTAAGGACGGAAAGAAAGGAACCTTGCAGTTGTCTCAAGCCAAGTACATCAAGCGGATTCTCAAAAGGTTCAACATGAGTGATGGTAAGGCAGTTAGCACACCATTAGCTGGTCATTTCAAGTTATCAAAGACTCGGTCTCTAGAGTTAGAGGAAGAGAAAAAAGAAATGGACAAAATTTCATATGCTTCAGCTGTAAGAAGCTTAATGTACACCATGGTTTGCACGAGACCGAATCTCAATCATGCAGTGGGAACCGTCAGCAGATTTATGTCGAATCTAGGAAAAATTCCCTATGAAACGGTAAAATGGATTTTTCGATATCTCCGAGGTACAATTAACAAATTTTTATGCTTTGGTAAAAGTGATATGACATTGCAGGGATACGTAGATGCAGACTTTACTGGCAAGATAGATCACAGAAGAAGCACTACTGGATATGTTTTTACAGTAGGTGCTACTTCCGTTAATTGGGTATCACAGATACAAAAAATCGTTGATCTATCCACTACAGAGGCAGAGTATGTAGCCATGATAGAAGCAAGCAAGGAGATGATATGGTTACAGGGTTTGTTGACAAAGTTGGGTTTCAAGCAGGTGAAGAGTGTTTTGTATAATGACAATCAGAGTGCTATACACTTAGCGAAGATTTCAGAATTCCACTCAAAGACCAAGCACATTGGACTCCGCTATCACTTCATCGGATCTCTTCTCAATGAAGGGATATTAGCCGTTGAGAAGATCCTTAACAGTCAAAACCCAGCAGATATGTTGACAAAGACAATGACTAGAGAGAAATTGGAGTTATGCTCAGATTCAATGGGTCTTCTAGATCTATTGAAACCATCCAGAAGATGATCCCTGCATGAGCACCTCAGAAGGGAGTGCAGGCACTCTCGCGAGGGGGTGTTGACACCTTGGGTCTAGGGCGAGGTCACAGTGATGCAGCATCAGAGTAGCGGACACTTGGTTGCCTCCACATGTTTGGAGGGGATGTTTTGTTGACCCACCTATGTGGGTGCATTTATTGTTGCTTGGAAAGGCACAACTCGTGCAGCATGCACAGCCTTGAGCATGCATTCCATTTTCAATGCTGCTCCATCTCAATGCTCATCTCTCTCATATATTTATATGTGCAATGCTTTCTAAAGCAATGTGGGTGTGCAAAAGAAAATATACAGCAGAGAAGAATAGAGATTGATGTGTGTTGTGTGCGTGAGGCCGAGTGGTTTGAGCTAGAGTTGAGTGAAAGTGTGTTCTCCTCCTCCACTGTATTTTTCCTTATTGATCATATAGTGTGACTCCCTCTCTCCCATGGATGTAGGTCGAGTTTGGCCGAACCACGTAATTTTCTTTGTGTTTAATGTGTTCTATGTGTTGGTGATTTGTGTTAGCTAGATTCCTCCCCTTTACCTTAACACTCCCATCTCTCTCTCTTATTTTTATTTAGTTGTTTTAATTTATTTTAATATACCTTGTTGGAACTTTACTTGGATTTGAGTTTAGTTATTTTTAATTTAAGATTTTGCATAAGTTATTTATATTATTGATTTTAATTTCATTTTTATTTAAGGTTTCAGTGTTAAAATTTAAATACTTGTTTTATTTAAGTTTGGTTATTCAAGTGTGGTTTTTTTTTTTTAATCTTTCTAGAGAATTAAATAATTGTTGGGTTCCAATTGTCTTAGTTATTATTGTGTTCTAGTTTATTACTTAAGTTGTTAAAGAGTATATTTTGATTTTGGTGAAACTATTGTTAGGTTGAGTTTAATTTTTGTTTTCGTGGGTTAAGTTCAATTGTTTAGTTGATGTTTAATTTTAAGGTTGAATGTTTTAATTAATTAATAAAGTTTCAATCTTTAGGCTTTTGTCCGGAATTTCATATGTAGGATGTATTTATTGTTTAAATATGACTTAATTACCGTCATTCGTTTCTTGTAATTCTACGCGTATTAGATTCTTATTTTATGTTTTAATTTCATCACAAAAATCTCAAATATCTCAAAAAACCCAAATCTGAACTATATTCAATAACCCTTTTTGTTTCTTATTTTCTTTAGAATTACACTAAATTTTGGAATTAAACTGCATTCCCTGAAAAAACGATCTACCCTTTGGGTTAAATATTATACTTCAGAACTCTTGTACTTGGGATAACTTCCGAACTGCTCATTTTTAGAGTCAAGTTTATAAATAGGACACAATGTTAATTCTTATATTAGACAAGTTGGATATTTGAAATGTCGATCCAATCAAATATGGAACATTTGTCCTGAGAGATATTATGGGATATTAGACCGGAACTAAATAATTATTCAAGTAGTGAAATTAATGGCTTTCATAATATTCTCAACTGATCCTATTTTAATGTACCAAATATTATATATATATATATATATATATATATATATATATATATATATATAAACAACCACAACAAATATATATTGTGTAATATTTTTTTAATAGGGACTAAACCTTCATCTTCTCAAGTAAATACGAAGCACATTCTCATAAATTTACTAAATAAAAATTAAAAGCTAATAACTATTAACTTATTAATATTTTCAAAACTAAAACAAATTAATTTTTTTTTGTTCGAACAAAATAACAAACAAAAAATTTAATAAAAATAATAAAATATAGCAATTTAAAATTATTTTATATAAAAATAATTATTATTTTAATTAATCATGTATTTCAAAATTAAAAGTTTAACTCAATGAGAACAAACATATTGTACATGACAATTGAAAAATAGTAAAAATATTTTTCAATAAAATTTATTAATTTTTTCGAAGTTATAGAAATTTTATGGATATATTGTTTTATTTTATTTTACATTAACATTGTCAATTTGTTTTATTTTAATTAAAAATAATGTATAAAATGAATATTTAAATCGTGAAAGTTAATACTAAATATTAAAATTTGTTATGATAGCACGTTACCAACTTTTTTTTTCTTTTTTTTCTTTTTTTTTTTTTTAAGTAAAAGAGGACGACACCTCCATTTATTTTTTAATATACCCTCGCTTTTGACGAAAGAATACCGTGGTTACAAGTTAAAACAACCCAACTAAACTATGACAAATAAAACTAAACATAACTAACAAAGGAGATAAAAACCTAAAAACAACCAAAATCAAAACGAAATACACCAAACGAAAAGAGTTGAACTAACGACGAACGGAAATGAGACCCCACCTATCCATCCGAAAGAAACCTTTCAGATAACGTGGTAGAAGGTGTTGTTTTTCGTAGATTACATTGTTTCCCATTTCTCCTTCTTTAGATAGAAAATCAGCCGCACTATTGTCTTCCCTATATTGATACATCACCATGACATTCACTCCTTCTAACTCTTACACGAGCTCCTCACAAAATTCCCAAAGATATCACAAAGTACATCTACCTTTCCGAAACCAATCAACTACAATTCACGAGTCACTTTCAATAATCACATTAACATAATGTAAACGTTTGCACAAACGAATTCCTTCCCTAATTGCTTTTAATTCCGCACTATTATTCGTACCATTGCCAAAATAACTTGAAAAAGCCACTTTTACCATGTCATGGCAATCCCGAATAATTCTTTCACCTCCTGAAGTACCCAGATTGGCCCTACAACTCCCATCACAATTAATTTTCATCCACCCTACTAGAGGTTTAACCCACGAAATAATTTCTCCAGGCCTGTCGCAAACTTCCTAATGCTTAATTTGAAACTCATTCAAAATCTTAATGTCCGACTTCTTCAATTTTTGAAAAGAATTGGTGCTCTCAGCAATAAAACTAATCCAAAATCGAACACTTCTCCACATCTGATCTGCACTTTGATAAATTCCTTCCATTCTCGCTTTACATCTTCGATTCCAGAGGCACCACGTAATTAAACATGGAATTAGCCCGATTAAAATACCTTTAATAGACTATTTTTGAGCATAGTGGAACAAATTTGCCATTTTATTTTTCCAGGGAAGAGATCGTTGGAAAGGAATCCCTAACGCCACACTAGCCCGACGCCAAACCTCTGAAGCCACCTCACCTAAAGAAAGAATATAATCAATATTTTCCTAACTTCTTTGAACGCAGCAATCACAAGTCGAAGCCATCGATATTCCTTTGGTCTGAATTCTATCATCTACAGTCAAGCATCTAAACCAAGCTCTCCATAAATACATTGAGATTCTTTTGGGCAATAAAGAATGCCAAGGACAATAAAGAATGCCAAAACCAGTCATTCCACAAAAAATTATCATTTCTGCTCCTCATTGCCACCCAAGCCTTTTTTGTAGAAAAATTACCGTCCAGGGCAGGCTTCCAAATAAAAATATCCTGCCCACTTTTACCTGTCGGCACCTGATGCAAAATTTCCTTTGTTTTATCAACACCAACCAATTCTCGTACTAAATCAGAGTTCCAATTCTTATTTAGCCAGCAATCCTTAATACACAGTTTCTTATTCAAAATATCCTTAGTGCTTACAAATAATGGGCCTGATGACAGTCACCTGTCGAACCAAAAAGAAGAGTTCCCACCTCTCACCAAAATTTTAACATTATCCATAACTTCTGGAATGGTGGTCACAATTGATTTCCAAAACCGAGAATCATTTGGTCTCCCCTTCCTTATTAATAAATGATCATTTATGTAATATTTAGCCCTGAAAAAACCTGCTCACAGATTGTTAAAAGTGCGCAATCAAAAGGCAAATTTCATGAGAAGAGATTTCTGAACTTCCTTAAAATCTCTCAGGCCCAGACCCCCTTCTGAGATAGGTTTACAATTTTTCCCCCAAGAGCACCAATGAATCTTCCTTTTATCTTTCACGTCTCCCCATAAAAAATTAGAAAGAAGAGAGTTAATGTGAGAATATGTGACTTGCGAAACCTTAATAACAGACATCAAATGAATAGGCATGCTAGACAACACATGTCTTAATAAAATCAATCTTCCACCTTGCGAGAGCAACTTAGATTTTCACCCTACAATTTTCTTTCTAATCTTCTCCATAAGAGGTTCCAATGTCCTGGAAGACAATTTTTCAGACACCAAAGGCGCACCCAAATATGTAACTGGGAATTTACCTTCCATGAAACTCGTGATTCTCAATAAACCACGCTTCCGAGCGGGAGTGATGTATTTTGAAAGGAATAACGCTGACTTAGTCTTATTGATTTTTTTACCCGACCACTTCTCATACCTTTCCAGAGCGTAAACTAAATTTCTAATAGACCTCTTCCCACCATTCGCAAAAATAAGAATATCATCCGCATATAACAAATGCGAAACCAATGGGGTCCCAATCGGATGATTAAATTTACCAATCCGACAGTCTCATAGTTTTTTCTAAGCAACCTTATCAAAACCTCATCCATTATGATGAATAAATAAGGAGAGAGTGGATCCCCTTGCCACAAGCCTCTCGTAGATTGAAAAAACCCTTTAAATGTTCCGTTCATCAAAATAGAAAACTATAGGGATTCCACACAATTTTTTATGAGCTTGCAAAACCTCTTAGAGAAACCAAAAGCCTTAAGAACCTTCAGAAGAAAATTCCAATTCACTCTGTCATAAGCCTTAGCCATATCGAGTTTTATCATAACTTTGCCGCCAGCTATTTTTTTGTACAAAGACTGAACCATTTCTTGATCCAGTGTAATATTTTCAAAAATACTTCGCCCAGGAATAAAAGCGCCTTGTTCATGTGAGAGCAACTTATCAATAACCTCGGTTAATCTAAAAACAATAATCTTGGAAAGAACTTTATAAGCCATAGAGCATAAACTAATAGGCCGGAATTTATCAAAGTTAGAAGGATTATCCACCTTCGTAATTTAAATAATAAATGAAAAGGAAAAAAACTTGGAAAGAGTAGTGCCTTGAAAAAAATCCATTGCCGCATCCAAGAGATCTTTTTTTACAATGTCCCAGTAAGATTTATAAAATTCATAGCCAAATTCATCCGGTCCCGGACTGCTTTCTTTGGGAATAGAGAACACCGCTCTTTTAACTTCTTCTTTTGTCGGTTTGGCGCAAAGGAAGTTATAATCAACATCTAAAATTTGTCTTTGAATTAACTTGAAGAGATCGCATGGTTCAATAGCTGAAGACTCTGAAAGAAAATTCTGTAAAAAAACAGTTGTCTCATTATGAATTGCTTCTGCACCCTCCAATATCCTCCCATTGTTCAGAACCATACGGTCTATATGACTCTTATTCCGCTTTTGATTGATAACTGAATGAAAGAATTTAGAGTTTTGATCCCCCTCAGCCAACCATTTTTTTTTTCGCAATTTGTCCTAAGCGAGATGCTTCCCTCTTCTCCCACACCTAAATCTCCAACTTAGTAATCAGCTTCGATGTCCTCAGAAAAACCTGTTTGTAGTTGATTTTCTAGATATTCCATCATTTCCTCAAGAGCTTTTAGATTTTCTTCCACTCTCCTAAAGATATTTTTATTCCATACACGTAATGCAACTTTAGTTCTCTTAAGGCGAATAGCAAGTTTCAAAAGACCCAAGGCCGAGTCATTCCTGATCTAGGCATCTTTAACGTACGACAAAAACATATCATGCGAGCTCCACATATTCAAGAACTGAAATAGGGTAGGTCCATACCAGAAGAAAGACGTATTTGTATACACCCTCATAGGGCTATGATCTGATGATTTTTGACTCAGATATTTGAATTGAGCCGAACCATATAGGTTGGAAAAACCATTATTAATAAGAACACGATCAAGTTTAACCTAACTACAAGCCACCCCTTCATGGCCATTGCACCACGACATTCGTGAGCGTGTTTGATAAATCAAAGAGACCACAATGATGTAAGCAGACATTAAACTTCATCATAGGTAACAGTGGTCTTGGATTTTGACCAATTCTTTCGGTATCCGTTCGAATCACATTAAAATCACCCATGACCAACCAAGGAAAATCTGATTAGCACTCCTCCAGTTGCCGCCATAACTCTCTTCTTTCAACATAAGAACATTTGGCATAGACAAAACTCACCAAAATTCTTTATCCATCCTTAAAAAACCACCCAGAAATCTTCTGAGTCGTGATTGAAATCACCTCAAAGACATTTACATCCTTCCAAAATAGCTACAATTTACCGCCCTGATTTTCATTAGATATAAAATGGTGATAATTCAAAAAATTACCCAGCATTACCATCTGCTCCTCAGCCGCGAACAGTTCTGAAATAATAAACAACCCAACATTAAATTTTTTAATTAGTTTCTTTAACCTGCCTCTAGACCTGCCCAACCCCCTAATATTCCAGAAAAGAATTGTATCCGTCATAAATTAATTTATGCGGTTGGATGAGAACCCTCTAAAATTTCCTCACCGAATTTTTTACGGAAATTCATCTCTGCCCTGTATCAGACTCATACATTTTTTCTTTACCCTTTAAAACTAATATTTCACCTTCTTCCCTCTCAAACAAATAACCTCAAGCCAATTCCTCCTGTTGCAAACCTTGATCCCTACCTTCAGTCAGTTTAAAATTATCCACGTGATCCACTTCCTCTTGAGATAGAGAAAAAAAAAAAAAACAAGCATGTTGTAATAATCCATTTTTTTCATTATACAAAAAAGAAAAAAAAACAAAATAAATAAAAATAATACCAAATAATAATTAGTCCAAATAATTGGATATTCAATACAAGTGTCATAACATAGATAAAGAAAAGGTAAAATGTTAGATTATATAAATTATTGGAGCGTAAGTTTTTAAATTAAGATTTTGAAGTCTAACCATGTATTAGACATTAGTTTAAAGTAAGGTGACATTTTATTTTACTAGTTATTACTAACAACTTGACCATTTTGGATACGGCAATATGTTTGTTCAAACTGCAAACGAATGGAAGAAAATAATATTAGAATATATAAAATATCATATTAAGACATAACTAAATCATTCATAGTTTTAAATTTTAGACTTTAGAATCTAATCATTTATTTAAAGTATGTTGGTGTTTACCTAGTACTCATTGAGACGCGGTCTACCAATGACTATAGAGTTGACCAATTGATAAGCTAACCAAGTTTGTCCAACATGCATATAAAATTTTAATATAATTTTTAAATAATTCATTTTTGTCTAACCCAAAAACCAAATTCTTTCTTTCTTTTTTTTTTTGAATTGCGATTAAAGTATTAGGAAAGTTCCGATGACAAGGGTTTGAATTGGGTAGTCCAAATTAAGATCTAGGTTAGGGTTTCTAGTTTATCCTATATAGGGACCAAAAGTGAGGTTAAAAAAATAACCATGAAAGCCACATGTCGATCTGCAATAAAAAAATTTATGCAAATATTAAATATATATGTGAATACAATTTAGAAGTCGGAAATGTGTCTTGACAAATTTCAAAATAATATGAGGAGATTCATCACTCTTACATGTGAATTTAATTTATTTATTTCACGTAATCTTAATATTTTTTTTCAAATTTTAACAACACGGTTCTCATCAGGTACATATTTGTTCATACTTTATATCATCAATTTAAGTCAAAGAGAAGTATAAGTTTTAATTGTCAAATTTGGATTGTAATATTTTTTAGCAAACCTCATTTAAATAATTGAGGTTCCTTTCTAATTAAAAAGTTTTGAACTCCAAAAAGTATCTCGTTTCTTAAAACGAGAATTGTTTTATTATCGTGTTTATTATGGCAGACCTATATCTAGGGTTTTTATTAAATTGAGAAAATAAAAGTAATTTAAAATATCAATTACACATGTCTGAATACTATTAAAAGTTGATATAATTAATTAGGTCATCCAAAGTCAGCTGTAAATTCAAACAATTAAAAGAAAAAGGGTTTAAAAAATTATATCTCAAGAAGAACTAAATGTTGTATATAGTATGGATTATTATTTTATTAAATTGGATCTAAGAATGAACCCTAGCTAGGGAGGCAGTGTTGCATGTCATCCAAACACTAAATCATTGCTTTATTGCTTTTTGTGAAGTACGAAGGGAGTCATATGTTAGCAGCTTCAAAAATAGATTTAATTATTAGCGACAAAGGAGCAATGCCCACATCAAAAACAAAAATGGCATTTTAATAGTTTAGACCTTGAAGAATCCAAGAGAGTTTTATCCTAAATTTCTTAATAAAAAATTATTAATTTGAATATAAATTAAACAAACGTGGAATTCATAGATGTCAGAAAAATTCAAGTAGGTCAATGCAAACACAGTCTCTTTGATATAGTGCACAAATATTAGGGGCATGTAAAACATGATTATTGTCGAAACAATGATTTGGTTATGTCTAATTCAATAAAATTAGATGTTAGGAATATTTAATTTAGAGAAATTTAGAATGCTTACATATTTCACTCTTATTATTAGGGTCTTTGACGGGTTATAACCCTTTTTATTAGGGAGAAATTATTCGACAAACTAATAATGATATAAAATTTTATTTACATTATATTTGAAGAGATTTTGGATTTGCAGTTGTATTGGGTTTGAGTAAGATATAATATAAAGTTGTATTAAATTTTTTCAAATCCATCCAAATCCAAATCAATGATTCAAAATGCATACTCTGAAACACTACCTTAATTTCTTTCAAATTGGTATAAATTTAAATTCAGGCTCCAAAATAAATCTGTGTTTCTAAGGACTACAGGAGATAAATGTCGAATCGATGCTCCCTCATACAATGAAATACGAGGAAAAAAAATAACAAGTAAAAGCATTGATCTCAATTAATAATAATAAAATCTGGGGTTTCTAGAATTGGGCAAATATGTGTTCATATTGGGCATATTGCAATATATCATTCATTAGAATGAATAATTGGCTCTTGACATTCACACTTCCTTTACAAGCCAGCATAACAAATCTGAATGTATGAAAATCACTTCATTATTGAACGTTTCATAAATGTTTTTGCCCCTATTGCTTGTCCTCAAGAGATGGTTTATAAAAAGCCAAATTGGAATTGGGTAGGGGGAGATTTTGAGCAGAAGAAGTGAATGGAAGTTTTTAATGTCAAACTTGGATGATTTATATGGTTTTGTTTGAAACTAATTGTTAAAATCAAAATTCATTTATGAGATATTTACGTTTTTTTTTTTTTATTACATAGGAACTCCAACCACCAACAAGTCCTTCGGACTCTCTGGTGCGGCACCAAACTTACGGATCAGCGTCCTCCCCCTAGGTCTTGTTGATCAAGTAAAGTCTGAAATGGGACACGGCTTCCGTGCATCAGTTGGACGTTCGGTCAATCCGACCCCCGGGACACATCTCCATTACCATCCACGGTCCCCACTAACTCACAGAAAACTCTCACCATCCACAGTTTCCGCTGGCTTACAGAGCAAACTCTTACCATCCACGGTCCCCGCTAGCTCACAGAGTAAATTCTCACCATCCATAGGTACCGCTGGCTCCGTGAATGTATCTACCTGGAATTAAACATTCGATATTCCTTCTTACGTGCTGATGTCTTTCCACCACTCCATGCCCACGAAGGCCACATTTATGAGATAATTACTTACTTGATGTTTGATTGGTATGCAGGACTGAAATGTAATTGAATTAAATAAATTTTTAGTAAATTATTCTTCATTTTATTCCGATGTATTCAATAAAGAAAGATATCTGGTAACAATTAACGATGGGACTTAATAAGAAAACTAATTGAATAAACTAATCATCGTGAAAAGCCTATAAGAATAACGAGGTAAAGTCCCCATATTTTTTTCCCTTCATTTTTTTTTTTTCCAATTTTCCGACTCTTGAGATTTAACTAGTGATTTTTTATATTTTTTTTACCACTCTCTCTCTCTCTCTATGTAACTCAAACTCAATGACTATTTTTAAATTTTACTCAAAAACGCTTACCTTTTGTTTGGAAAGAACTTGGATCTAGAGTTATATTGGATTTGAATGAAATGTAATATAAAATTATATTGAAATTTATCCAAATTAACAAAATTCAAGTTTAAGGTTCGAAATTCATACCGTAAGGTTATTCTTATTCTATTTTATATTGAATGAAATAAGACAAGTATTTACATGAATAACGTCTGTCATAATTATTATGTTCTCAATACAATTTTTACTACACTCGTATCTCACTCCAACATATTTTCAAAGACTTTAACACCTAAAGACATGAAAATGCTAGCACTTTACAACTGTGGAGGCCGAACGAGCTGGCTGAGTAGAAACAAATGATAAATGCTGAAGGCCCTGATGTGCAAAATTACACAAGCGACTTTGAATCAACTCAGCACCCTCACTCTGCAAATCCACCCATCATCTAATGTAAATAACAATCATCTTTTACGTTGAAACCATCTTATGAATCGTAAAAGACGATACTCCTGAGTTTGCTTTACAAAAAATATTCGTGCGTCAAGTAAAAGAGAGTTATTTTTTGTAAAAGTAAAATTATAATTTCAAAATGCTCTTCATTAATTTCTCTTTTACAATTAAAAAAAAAAAACACTGTAAATACAGTACCATGCTCTAGAAAATATTATCCCCAACCAAATATATTGCACATGTTTTTTATGACACAGAACTTCCACATCTCTGGAAAATCTTCCTTCTTTTCCGTCCTGTTTCCTCATCTCACAAGATGTTTTTTCAAATGAATCCTGAAAGAGAAGGGAAAAAAAAATTCGTTTCTTCCTCAAATTGGATTAATGGATTGTCCAATTCCACTGATAACAGAATGAAAAAGAAATTCTCTTCTTGTCATTCTTAAAGAAAACAAAGCAAAATATATTGTTATTCGATAAAATCAATTTTAATTTTACATGCCATTAACTGTTTAACTTTATTAATCATACTGTTACAAGTTTTTTTATTTTTAATGCGTTAGAAAGGGAGGGACAAAAGACACTTTCCCTGATATTTGGCATTGGAAGGCACGACAAAGATCTCTCAGATTTCAAAAATTCCATTAACTTTTCCTAAAATTTTAAAAATATCACAAATTTTTAGTAAAATTTAACACACGACAAAAAAAAAAAGAAATATATATATATATGTAAACCTCGACAGCAAAGACTTATTTTGTAAAATAAAAATAAAAAATTTTTAAAAAACAAGTCACTTTGGCGAACCTCGATTCCTAAAATTCTTAAAACCTCATAACATATTCCTAAAATTTTCAAAACCGCTTGTCAAACCTCAGGAAAGGTTGTCTTTTGTCCAAAAGAGAACACAATAGAAAATAAGTTAAATCATTATTTACTTTTCCTTTCCTCTTATTTATCAAACAAAATCCTCAAGTACAAAAAAGCATAAAATAATCATAATAATTTGAAAAGATACATTTCACCATGTAAATAAATGGTGAAAGGGCAGCACATCCACGGCTCAACCAAGACAATAGAAACAAGTTCTGTTAGTGCTTCTAAGAAGAGAAATCTACAAAAACAAATAAGTAATTGGTCCCAAGGAAGATGGGGGAAAGATGACAACAAATGAAGAGGGAAGCATCTAAACAAATAATAAATAGTTGCTCCCAAATGTAGCATCAAGTGCAACATTGCAACATCATGAAGCACAGTAATTTAGATTACAATTTTGCTGTGTTCCTGTAAAATTTTTTCAGCCGCACCACCCGATGCCGACAACCTTTTCACCAACTCTTAGGACTAATAACAGGGTTCAGTACAAGCTAACAATTTGTCAAATATGCAGTCTAAAGCAACTCTGACAATTTCGACATCGAGTCTCCAAAAGCAGAAATCATGTGCAGTCTGAATGCCACGAGCTGAAAACTGGCAAATTGCCTGAAAACCTGTCCAAGGAAATCTGACTCTGATTTATCTTCAAGATAATGGATGCCGCCTCCTGCATTTTACAGGCATAATCAAACAGCAGAACAGGGGGCACCCTAAAGGGATGTACATGTTTCCAGGGAGAACTATTTAGTTTCGTCTTTCCTCAACAAAAATTAGTTTTCTTGCCATGCTTACGCTGCTGAGTTTTTCAAAAAAATAAAAGATACTAAACCCTATATTTAAAAGAGGCCTTGGATTTGAATGGATTCAAGATTTGAATTTGTGGATTTAGAAAGCGTCATACAAAATCATATTGAATTTTGTCCAAATCTATTCAAATCCAAATCCAAAACCCGAAACCCATGCTCCCAAACGCAGCATAAGAGTTATGCGATAAAATGCAGACCAGGTTTCAAAAACCTCAAAAGCCTCTATGAGATTTGGCCAAAAAGACATCCTTCCTAAGATCTGAAAAATCCAACGGACCTCTCTGGAGGTTTGCTAAAAAGATGCGAACCTTCCCTCATATTTGACAAAAAGACGAGCACAGAAGGTACATAAATGCCCCAAAAACCAAATGTCAGAAAAAATGTGTGCGATTTTTTAAACTCAGGGAAGGTTTGTGTCTTTTTGTGGAACCTCAAGGAAGGTCCATGAGATTTTTGAAACTTCAAAAGAGATTTGAGTCTTTCTGCTGCAGGTCGGTGTCTTTTGCCCTTATTTAACCAGAGCACCTTAACTGATAACTATGGGGTTCCCAAGAAAACAAAAATGCACTGCAACAACAATCATTTTTGGAGTCTACATTCACCAATACATGCATAGCATTATATTCCATAATTTTTACACTAGAAAGCATTAACAGTGCCTCAAACATGACAAGGTGGATGAGCATAGTGCCCAAAAAGGCAGTAAAGAGAAATTGCATCACAATTCAAATCACATTTTAAAAGAGCAGTGCAGTGATACCTCTTGGGCCGGCTTCGGTCTTCCTCATAGTCCATTACTCCACCAGGTTCAGAGTAGATCTCCTCATGCCCTCGGAAGTCAATGTCGGCCTGCTTACAGTGTGTAACTTCTGCCACAACGTAAGTAAGACACATCGAGCAATATATCCCAGTATTTGAATATATATGCGTTATGTATCACGTGCATAAAATCATAACAATTGAATATTTGAATTTAATGATAGCATTACAAAGTTCAAATCAACTTCACTTCTTGCTTGCATGTGTAGTAGTCTCAAATTTCAGGCCCAAAAGGACACAGCAGAGTCGCATTTTTGGAGTTATCCAAACCCCCAATACACAATCCCCCTTCTCTTTTTTTTCTCATTTGTGTGAGTGTTTGCATGCCCAGGCACATGTGCATGCACGTGCATGGGCACTAGTCAGCATGCATACAGATGCCACAGGGAAAAATTGTTTTGAAAATTTTGCAAACAAAACTATTTAAAACTTCTCAAATATTTTCTTCCAACAATGCCATTTGCTTGCAATAAAAGCACAACCTTTAAAAAACTAAAGGAAACGAAATCAAACATTTTCATTTCCACAAAAAATCTAAACACGATCAAAGAAACTGCACGTACCTCAGTTTTAAAAGAATTTTAATAACAAGAGAAAGGAAGAAATAGATAGCCAAGTATAAAAACTGGATTCAACAGACCTTGAGGGCAAGTGACTTCTTTACTTCGTCCACCTTGTCCTCGACATCTTTACGGTGCTTCTTGTCCAACTCACTCATAGTATCTGCCCACTTTATCTTTTCTTGAATTGAGACAAGCAGATTGTCTGATGTAGCCAACCTATTTCAACATACAATAAAATTAAATAAAGAATTGAACATAACAAACTAAAATCACATAAAAATCATAATAGAATGAAAAGTTGAAAAAGAATATAGAGGCAGAATAGAAAGCTAATTCTTATTCTCACTGATCATTAGTGTTGTATCTGGACTCACTCATAGTTCAAATGGAATAAGAAAAAAGGCCAATTCATTTGCACCTGCCTGCAGGATGGAATAAGAAAAAATGCTGGAAGGGCCACTTGCGATTATTTCCCTAGGAGGACCCAAGTGATAATGAAGGGTAAAACAACATTTTATTTCCAAGAGACGCTCACTTGTCCAATCCTGGATACAGACTAAACATAGCATCACTTACGTAAACTAACATCACTAAGGTAAAATAACATTTTATGTCCAAGAGACGCTCACATGTCCAATTCTGGATGTGCAAAGGAACAAATTCAAGATCCTGGAGTTATTTTGCACAGGATAACTCAGAATTGACGATCAATCTATAAACATTGTAAATAATACCCGGGAAAAAAAATCCATCATAAAAATGTCACAGAAATCTAAGAACATCTCAAAATTTCATGTTAAAATGACATCAGATGTGTGCAAGTCACCCCCGCTAGAAATATCTAATCCAAATGGCAACTGTAGGGCAAAGCTCCAATAGCAAATCAAAGAACATCACCCATTAATCCATACTAAATCCCAGGAGAAAACCTCTATAGCCAAGAATCAGGGCATTATAGTCCACAACAATCAACACACTACAGGGATGGATCACCTAACCACCTAAAAAAGTGCAACACTCGGAACAAAGCTCTCCTGCCATATCAGTGGTCTGTGGAGGGCATGATTTATGCAGCCTTACCTCCACAATTTGGAGAGGCTGTTTCCATGACTTGAACCTGTGACCTTCTGGTTTGAGTTCACCAAACCACCAATGAACACAAAAAAATACATGATCTTTTCAGTGCCAGTACAGAGCACCATCATAGGCCACTACTCATAAGCACTTCGTCTTACGTGACAAACTAACAGGTCCAACCAGGCATGTAGAGGGAGTTGGGTCAATGTGATAGACAGGCTGAGCTTGATGCTAAAGCATTAGCAGGCAATGCAAAATAAAATTAAAAAAATTAATGTCACATACAAAAAATTAGAAAATAAAATAATCTACAAAAATAAATAAATAAACTGATCTCACCAGACTCAACCCAGGGAAAAATAGATATTAAAAAAAGAACGGATAAAAGCCTAGACTTGCAAGAAAGATCAAGTTTCTGCAATCTGAAAAACCTTAAGAGCACCAATTTCATATGCTTTGGGGAAAGATTAGCCAAAGTATTAAGACCAGTATACAGATGGCAGCATGTCACAAGATGGTTCACTGTGTGTTATCCAAACACCCAAGCTAGAGACAACAGTGGTTGATCAATTGTGATTACAAACACATATGCTGCATGCTGTAGATGTTGATGGTCATTTGGCCACTGAAAAGTGCATTCAAAATATCAACAGAAAAGCTAAACTAAATATCAGTGGATCCGGACGCAATACCAGTTTGTTAATGTCTGAATCATACTCCCCAGTTGTCCCGGTCTCGGATCCCGCCCTGCTGCAAATTGAACCTTCACAGACAAAAATAACTATATTTAGTAGCAGAATACAGATTTTCAGATACCATAACCAGTGAGCAACAAGTTCAAACCTCAAAGCATCTACGCAACTGATCCAGCTTCCCTCTAACTATTCCCTACAAAAATGAAGAACAAAAATACATATTGTATTAGTCACATAGTTCACAAAAATTTTTTCTGACACAGGAATCAAGGCCTAACACAAAACAAGCAAGAACGAGTTATAGAACTTGTATAAATGTTAATTGGAAGCAGAATATGACAAATTGAAAAGGTAAGGGGTTATAGTTAAAATTCTCTCTCATTTGAAAAGAAAACTATGATCTTGCTCAAGCAAGGCTGACTTATTTCAAATGTTTAAAAAAGTAGAGTACAATTGAAAAACAGAAGCAGCAAAGAAATTATTTATTTTAATGTCATAAATTGAGTAATGTTAAATCCTCCTTAAAACAGTATTTCAAATAATACCACCTGTTTCTAGTCATTTAATACCGAGCATACAAACATAACTAAAAATAGCAACAGGTGAACTGGGAACCATGTAATCCAGCTTGAACAATACCTACCACATACATGCACTCATTTATGAGAAAATCTTCAAGTTGACGTACGTTGATGACATCCAATTCCTGCATCAGTTGATCATAGGGAAGTACCTGTGGAAGGAGCCAATAATCATATGGAAAAAATAAATTATGCAAATGTCATACTGGAAAATTATCATATGGAATAATTGCTGCCTCAATGACACACAAGAAGATAGTATGGGAATAAACTAAAAAAATTAAACAGCAGAATAAACAAGCACATGCAAATTTTCAATTGAAATATCATGGTTTCAAAAAATGACAAATTCCATGGATAAAAAAATGTTTGTTTGTGTGCATGTGCCCGGATGACAATAAAGCAAACAAAAGTGCAAAAAATTGAATTGAATAATATTGCCACTGAATTCAGTAGTAATTTTTTTTTAAATGAAATTTTAAGTTCCTACTACTTCATTCCTATACTACCAATCTACTTTATTTGAATCCTATTCTACCAATCTACTTTATCTCCATCCTATACTACCAATCTAAATGTTGACGCTTGTGTAAACATAATAAAAATTCATCATAAACTTAGGGTTGGTATCATTTCTATTTTCACTGCTCTACAGTGAAGACGCAAAGACAATGTTTTTCTATGTTGCTAATTTTCTGCTTCTGTTGTTAGTTTTCATCTAATGTGGCAAAAACTGAAAATGAGGTTTTTATGATTTTCAATTATTGGGGAAACAAGTTGCCGCATACTTCAATATTCAGAATTTATTTTTATACATTAAATCATTATGTGCATAATTAATAAAAAATTAAAATAAAATAATCATGTGAATTTGAATTATAATCAAAAAATTATATAAGAAAATTTTCTAAACACTAGAAAAATAGTAAGTCATTCAAAAAAAAATTGCCATTTTTCAATTGTAATATACAATAGGATTGCTCTTGGAGCACTAAAATGTGTGTAAGAAATAATAATTACGTAAAATAATTATGATTCATTTCCATTTTTTATAATAATAATTCTAATTCGTATTCTTTAATATTTTCATTATTTTATCATATATTTTTTAAAAAATTTGAATCCATACAAATATGAACTTGCATTCAATTAGGTTTTAATTTTTTTTATCTGAAAATATGAACCAAAGAGTTTGCCAGTTTTTTATTTTTAGTTTTTAATCTTTGCTCAATATTGCCAAACAGCCCCTTAAAAATGAGATGCTAAGCCATTAAAAAATACCAATTAAAAATCAAATGCTTGCATTGAGCTGACACCCCCTAAGGTTAGGGGTATCCTAATATATGAACTAAAGGGGGTCATTTGTATGGCCTCCCCTAATATTCTTATGCCACAGGAACCAAAACTGGGGGGCTCATTTTTTCATTGGCCAAGGCATTCTAGTGGCTCTTTTGAGAGCCTGGTGATTTGAGATGCTAGTCTGCCACAAGGATTGACAGGCCCATAGTATTTTGTGTCAGTCCTTTTGGGCACGAGGGGGAGAGAATAGTTGACCTCTGTGTATGGACCTGATTGTCTGTGGTTTACGAGCTTCATCTCTCCACTATTTATGGTTTGTGTTACTATGGTTTTAAATCGTGCAGGTAACGTAACATCAACGGGGATACTGCAAGTCAGGAGGGACAGATATTACATTGCAAGAAGTGGGTGTAACAACCGTGAATTGTTTCAAGCACAAACAACCTTACTTACAAATACTGTTACACTTGCATGTTTTTAGTCTCTCACTCTTATTACAAAGATTTTTAATCTATCTTGGATCCTTTAGTTCGGCTAACAGAGTTTATTATGAGAAATAAATCATTTAAAATGCCATCAACTGAAAAATTATATTTTTTAAAATCTTCATTAGTCATATGTGTGATAAATAACAAAACGAAATGCATTATCTGATCGAGATTGATCTGCAAAATGGAAGAAAATGAGAAGAAAAGGTATAAAATATATTTTAAAAAATAAAAAAAAAATATTGCAGCAGTCCTGTAACAGCCGCAGCAGTCCCCTAATGGCCATATTGTCTATTATGTAACAATGGGTGGTCCACTGGATAACACCATAATGCAGTTTGGTAGGATATCATGTTCTTAGTCAAGCTCTTGTCTAAGCATATTCCCTCAGGATGTAGTAATTCTTCAACTTTTTTCCCTCCTTTTGGATTGGGTGTACGAGAAAGTCTCTAGGAGGTTACATGGGTGAAGGAGAGCTTTTCTTACATTTAGCGCTGGATAGAAAGGAGCATTGTTTCCATTAAGCGATCTAGTAATGCTAATTCAGGCTTGTCTCTCTTTCCTCCACAGTAGTACTTACACTCCCTCCATTTAGGATTCTGCCATTCTGGTAAGGATGACTCAAAAATTAGAAAAGCTACATGAGAGACATGTGATGGTCAAGGGTGGATAATACGAATAGAGACCATCTTGTGAGCCCCCGCATAGTTTGAAAGCGTAAAAGGGAAGGAAGTTTGTGTCTGGATAATTTAGTGTTAAAAAACATCTTTGTAGTAATACGTATGAGTTCTTCTCCCTAGGAAGTCCACCCAAAATATAATAATAAATCAGTTCAAATTAAATACAATTAACCAAAAAAACCCCTTTTCAGTCCCTTTCCGTCATAATTCACCGAACACTTCAAGTTTGCTAACTCCTTAAAACCCTTTCAATTTGCTTTTACTCCCATCAAAGCACACTTCATTTCCTCCAAAATCATATATCTTTAAACCCAATTTATCCATAAGATCTTGAACTTCCAAATCCTCCCCAGAAATCTCCTCTACTAGTATAGATAGAATTCCATCGTTGCACTGCAGTTTATTAACCAACCCATCGTTTTCAAAACTAGAACCGCCCCTCCAATCCTTCCAATGGGGATGGATGTGCATATGAGAAATCTTGAAGTACATCACAGGACTCAGAAACGTATCCATATTTTTCCTGAATCTCATCCAAAGGCAACCCCCCATCACAATCAAACTCACTAATGTCATCACTATCATTTATCTAAAAGATCTTTGCATTTCTTAGCCTCCTTTCCTTCACTAATTCCATCACTAGATATACCCCCCATCTTAGCATGTATATCTTCCACAATATAAAGTCTCCTTTTGAATCTCTTCGTAAAATTGTTTTCACTATCTCACTGGAATGCTCTCTTCTCTTCACACAACTTCCTCTCTTCTGCACCCATCAAAGCAGCCTTCCAATGAGCGTATACCTTAGGACTCTTAGATTTTTCAAACTTTTTAAAACTTTAAACATCAAGTTCCTCCCCAAACCAACTTCTTCTTTATTATTATTGGCAACACCAGCCTCCAATATCTCTACAAGACTAGAATCATCAACCAATCTGACACCCTTGTTTTTGTCATCATTTCACCAGAAATGAGTTCTAAAACCAAGCTAATATCTTCTTGATTATGCTCCAGATATTGATTTGTTCCATGCATATCTTTGAGAACTAGAGAAAGACTCTCAACTTTGTTAACAAATGATTGAAAATCCTACTTTCCTGTACTCTACTTCTATGAGTTATGGCAATGTAATTGGACCTACTCATTTACAAGGTAAAATAGGGAAGTAGCCTGGTCACCCTTATCCTTCAAATGGGCATGTTTAGAGACAAGGCCCAACTGCAAAAGACCCATAAGAGAGGAGCACTCATTTGAACCCAAAGAAAGGCCCGAAGCATTATTACCTAAACAATGGGCCAATTCAATTAGGTGGTCCTACTTAGTTAAAAGAGAGGCTTCTCCTATCTCAATTACCTGGCCCAAAGCCAAAATGACAAGCAGACAACCCGGCCCAAAATTCTTAGGCTCATCATCCTCAAGCACAACCCTACCCGCCTTTTCCAGAACGCAGTATCCTCCGAAACCCTAGATACCTTCCCAATATGGTCACCTCCAATCGAGTTGTAGTGTTTTTTGGAAACGCACACCTGATTCCTCCAATTGCAACTCACCCCCACGCTGAAGGCAGATCTATTGTAGTTGAATTCAGCTTGCACAACCTTCGCCTTTCTTCCCTTCCAACATCACCTGACTCCACAATTTGGGAGTTGAAGTGCTTGCATCACCTATGCCTCTAAAATCATAATGAAAATCCTCTGCAAATTTGCAAAAATCATGATGAAAAACTTCGCCAGCCAACCCTTCTACGCCACCAAGAATAAACACTAAAAAATTCTTGCCTTTCCACCTTAGACCTAACTCCAAATTCCATAAACTTCCCAACCCTTGTCCACATAATCGACATCTAGTACTATAGATTTCACGTACGAAGACTTCTAGAACCCCAACTAGCCGAATGAAAACTAATAAACCATCGGCAAACCAAAAAACTGCCTCTTTCAAGAATTTAAAACCACTTGTTACAAGAAATGTTATTCATGAGCACGAACGAAAAAAGGATCTCCCCATCCTCATCCAATCTCAGACCAAAGGTCTTTCCTTCAATCTAAACCGACCTCTTGAGCATCACATGTTGCTGTCAAAGTGTCACGAACTAAACACTAAACACCTTGTGAAGGGTCGTGCAACACTAGCTAAAGCACTTTTGCTTAACTAGTCAGCCAAAGTATACCATAGTTTACCACAATAGCACATTCATAGCAGTTGAATGAGAAATAAGAGAAAGTTGTGAGCAATTCATGTAAGCAAATGACAAGCATGCGGTAGACATTAACGCAACATAATTCATTAACACAACTTTCATAAGCAACGTTTGCCCAGTTAGGGAAGCAAGTACGCTAACACATTTACAAAAGCCAATGAGCTTTACAAGACTGATGAACAGCCACCCTCTCCTAAAGAGCTTTATATGCGATTTTAGCTCTGGCACTAGGGAACATCAAAATGACTAAGGAGTGATACTCTCATTCTACACTAAGGCATTGAGACACAATTAACAAACCTATACTACTATTTACATGATGGTAACCCATCCCATGCACATAAGACGAGCGGTCACAGGCAAGCATAATGCCCTCAACAAGCTTGGCTCGTGACATTTTCCCTCACTTATGTGGTCGACATCCTCACAAACTTAGACCTAGGTACTCTTCATCTTTGTCAATGGACGGTTGCAAGTATTCCAATAAAATTTAATTGATTTCTTTGTCTCCAAGGGCTTTCCAATTCACTAAGAACTCGTGATGCTTCATCCTTAATGATGTGAACTCTTTGTCCGCAAATATGACTTTAACTTTTATTTTTTCAGGTTTCACTATCTTCACAAGGGCTCTGGTTGACTGACTTCTGCTTAGATTTTCAATGTCTGCATTGAATGACTTAAGATGGCTGAAGTGAAATGCATGATGAACTTTCATCCAACTCGAAGGATCAACCTTGTAAAAGGACTACTCGACTTTCGCCAAGATGCAGACTGGTCCTTAATATCTAGGAAGTAGTCTCCCATCTCAACCTCATATTGACATGTTCTATTCAGGATGGAGCTTAACAAGCACCAAGTCACCCCCATTGAAGTGCAACTATCTTCTCCCCTAAGTTTGACGATCTCAACATTCTTTCTCCATTCTTTGGTGAAGATGTATGCTCTTGGACTCTTCCTCCGTACTGCTCATCCACTATGTGAGGGAACAACGATAGCCAACTTGTAACAAGCTCAAAATGACTCTTATTGGTTGTTGAGCTCTTTTGGGCATTGAAACAAAACTGAGCCAAATCGAGTAGCTACACCCAATTCTTCTGACTAGTGATGACAAAATGGCGGAAGTACTTCTCTAGTAGCCCATTGAATCACTCCATCTGTCCATCTATTTATCAGTGGTAGCTCGAAAAATGTCAATTTATGAACTGAGAATTCTGAAAAATTCTATTCAGAAGTTGCAAGTAAATCTTGAGTCTCATACACTAATAAGGTCTTGGGGAACACCCCAATATCTCAAATATGTTTAAAGAACAATACGTTGTCTCCTCTGTCAAAAAATACTTTAGTGCAGATATGAAAGTGTCATACTTCGAAAACCTATCTATAACCATCAACATACATCCTACTTCTCCCACTCTAGGCAGGCTGGAAATAAAGTCAAGTGAGACACTCTCCCACGGTCTTATTAGTACTTGAAGAGGCTCCAACAGCCCTACAACCTTCTTCTGCTCCACCTTGTCTTGCTAGCAAGTGAGACAAATTTGGGTATACTCGACCACCTCAACTCGCACGTGTGGCCATACCTCAGCTTCAACAATGCCAAAGTGTGATGTCATCCTAGATGATCCGACCACATAGTGTCATAACACTCTCTCAACATTGTCTTTCTAAGATCTCCAGCTTGAGACACAAAGAGTCAATTACCATTTGCCATTAGCCTTCCATCTCCTAACTAGAATCGGCGCGCTTTGCCCTCTTTCGCCAATTTCATGAGGTTTTGGGCAACTAGATCTTTGGCAAGGTTCCCCTTAATGCATTCCCACATTGTCGTGGTAACCTTAATGTCAAGTGTTTTACCATCTGTAAGACCGCAAATTTAGCCTTCTTGCTCAATGCATTTGCAACTTAGTTTATCAGTCGCCTTGTGCTCAAATAAGAAATCAAATTCTACAAAGAAATCTTGCCAACAAGCCTACTTAGATAAAAACTTTGCCTAAGTAAAGAAGTGATTGACAAAATTATCTGTTTTCACCACAAACTTTGACCTAAGTAGGTAATGTCATCACCCATGAAGGCAATGTATCATCGCTAGCATCTCCTTCTCTTGAGTTGTGTACTTCTGCTCTACTTAATTAAGCTTACGACTCTTGTTCGTAATAGAATGCCCATCCTGTAACAAGACTCCCCCAATGGCATAATGCAATGCATCTGTCTGTACCTCGAACGGTTTCATGATGTCCCAAAAAGTTGGTACCAAAACTTTCATAATGGCATCCTTCAAGTTGTCAAAGGTTCCCCAACACTTCTCTGTCCAAATCCACCTATTAACCTTCTTTAATAGTTTTGTAAAGGGATCAATTCTCCTTGAATACCCCTCCAAAAACTTTCTATAATAGTTGTCAAGTTTAAGAAAGAAACGCGACTCCTTTATTGTCATTGGGATCTTCCAATCTTGAATAGCTCTCACCTTCTCCATATCCATCCAGATAAGACCTTGCTTAATCACATGACCAAGCTTCACTGAGCAAAAGAGCACTTTTCTCTCTCTTCACATACAAACTATTCTCCTTCAACTTATCAAACATTTGTCATAGATTTTCTTTATGTTCCTCCCCAGTGGAACAATAGACGACAATGTCATCCAAGCATACACGACAAACTTGTCGAGGTACTCATGAAACACTTGGTTAGAATGTAGATGGTGCGCATTCATCAGCCCAAAGGGCATCACCAAGAATTCAAATGGCCTATACCGTGTCACACAAATCACCTTCAGTTCATTACCATCTGCTATCCTCACCTAATAATAGTAGTCCAATCGCAAGTCAAGTTTGGTGAATTACTTGGCATAACTTAATTGATCAAACAAATTAGCAATCAATAATATGGGATACTTGTTGTGCACAATCACCTTGTTGAGTGCACAATAATCCACACACACCCACATGCTCCCATTATGTCTCCTCTAAAACAACGCCGGTGCTTTGAACAAAGCTTTGGAAGGACGTATTATAGCTTGCTTCTAACAACTCATCAAGTTGTTTCCTCGACTCTGCTAACTCTAGAGGTCATCCTATATGGTCTTTTAACAGGCAACTTAACCCCTAGTAACAACTCAATTTCATGCCACACCGCATTGTGGAAGCAAGTTGTGAGGTAGCTAGTTTGGCATCACAATTTTATACTCAACCAACACAGCTCAGATTGTAGTAGGCACTCGCTCTTGGCCTACATCTTCATCTACCACAGGCAAGGTAAGTCTGTTCACCTCTTCTCAAACCCTTCTTGAGCTGCATGCAGAACTTCTCATCGTCTCCTTTCTTCACAACTTGCACCATGCTAGGGTGCTCTCCAATCAAACAAAGGGAACTAGAAAATAGCATCAGTATCGCCTTAGTCTACCTCAAGAATTTCATTCCAAAAATCACTTGGAAATTATTCATTGACACAACTATAAAGTTCACATGTCTCACCCACTGTTCAAGCTTCACAGTGACGTGCTTGACTACTCCTAGAGTAGGCTGATCTATGAAGTTTAAACACTTTCTTGCATCCTAAATTCTTCTCTAAATTCAAGGTAAGTCTCTAAGCTTCTGCCTGCAAGACAAAATTATGAGTAGTCCCAATATCCACCATAGCACGGGTGCTCTTCCCATTGACCCGTAGATTCACAAACATTAACCTTTAGTTTGGGTAACTTCTGGTAATTTCATCTGCCTCTCCAACGCATTGAGTAACTGATGCAGGGACAGCATCAAGGTTCTTCCATGAGAGAGATTAGAAATAGAAGAGGCGAAGGGAGGAGAGGAGATACCAAGGGGGAAACTCACGTTCAATCAACAATTCAAATTCATCAACAACTAACTTACAACATGGCTTTCACACACTATTTATAAGAAAGCTTAAACACATAAAATTACACACATACTCCTAAAACTACATGAATTAGTGAATTACAAACAAACCCATACTTTACATAAACAGCCACCAAATATGCATAATCCTATACTAATTAATACTAAAAATACATAATAAACTACTAACTTAACCCCACAATTCCTTAACCCACTCTTTTTTATTATTTTCTAGCAAGGATCTTCCCATTGTCTATTGCTTGTCCTACATCAACTCTCCCCCAATTAGAAACAATTCAGCCTCGAATTTTGAAATGTTGGAGGATCAAAAAGGAGAAGTAAACTTGAATTCTTTGAAATCCAACGCTTGAGTGATACAAGAAACCACAATCCTTTGGCAGCATTATAGACTTGAATTGCGAGTTGGCATCAATAAGCACATCAGGAATGACAAACTCAACAATTGGAATGTCTGAAGGGCTTTGGATATCTTCAAAAAAGTTAATTTCCTTCCTTATATTGTCATTAAGCTGAGAAATTATGATTGATTCTTAGTCTTGGTTCATTGGTAGAGCGGACTTCAAAACGATTTTCTTCCTATTATAATGAAAGACATATGAGCTCTCATGTCCTTGAGTCACACCTAAATCATCCAACCAAGGGGAACCAACGAGTACATGGCCAATCTTCATAGGTAGGATATCACACCAACAATAGCCAAATATTCATTCATTTGGATGGGAACCAAACATCTTTCATAAACATGTACAACAAAGTTGTCAACCCAAGATATCACATAAGGCTTTGGGTGAAGTTTCGAATGAAGCTACATTCAAGTGATTCCATTTACGGAAACCACATTCATTGGGCATTTTTCATCAATAGTGATTTTGCAACCTTTTCTTCACACTTGAGAAAGGTGCTAAAAAGCTTGAAATTGTGCCCAAAGATTGGCAAATGGCATTCCTTTTTCCTATAATTTGTCACCATGTTCTGAATTTATGCATATACACGCTGCAGCTATATAGCACAATCCTTTAATACAATTTCCCACGAGCCTTACTCTCAATTTCTCAAAAACTATCTTTAACTCACCTTGATATAGATTGTCCAGCTGAAATGAAACAAATTCACGAAGAAAACTCACAAATTACAGCAACAAAACCTGATTTTTGATGTTGGCAGTTACAATTTCTAGGGTTTCGTGCCGAAATTATCATGCTTGCTTCCAAAATATTGTGTCCACAACAAAATATCTCCTTGCAGGTAAAAATATCATGAAGAAAATCCAAAATCTTGTGGCTTAAGCAATTTTTCTTAAGACTGGAAATTGCAGAAAACTTTGGAAGTTTGCCAATCACAGGTTGCCAGCACATGGGGCACGTGCGCTGCGCGTGAGATGCCTCCGGCGATGAAACTTGGTCAAGAGGAGTTCAAAGGATAAGGGATTTAGCATTAGTCTCAATGTGTTTAAAAAATCATCAAATGTTGGGGATTCAAGGGGCCGACGGCTGCAATCCTTTTGGCCAGCGCATGAGCCTGAACTGGTGATTGTAAGGCGGTGAAAGGGGCATCGGGGTGTTCTGTCTTTGATGGTGTGGGTGGTGTTGCAGGATGGTGGCTGGAAAGTGGTGTTTGAAGAAATGGGGACACGGCTGGAACTTTCTGAGAAGTTCAGAAACCGCAGAACTGCCTTTTCAGTTTTTTTTTTTTTTTTAAAAAACTGAAATTTAGAGAGAGAGAGAGAGTTAAGAAACTAAAGGAGAGAAAAGAAGATGGGAGGTTGGAGGAGTTTCTGGACAAAAACTGCCAAGAAACAGCCACAGAATTCAGAAATGAGAAATAGAATTGAGAGAGTTATGGGAGAGAATTAAAGAGAAGATGAAGAAGAGAGGGAGAAAAGAAACAGAGAAGAAGCAAAGGGCTGAAGGCCGATGGGCAGCAAAGGATTAGGGACAGAGTAGGAGATCAGAACAAAAAACCAGAGAACAAGAAGAGAAGAAAGAAGTTGCTGCAGAGGGAGAGAGAAGTTGCAGAAGGGTGGGGGAAAGGAAGAAGAGAAGAAAAGGGAGGAAGAAGAAGATTGAAAAGAAAAGACGGGCGAATTGAAATGGAAGAAAGAGATCGTAAGTGGGCTCTGATACCAAATGATGCAGGGGCAGCATCAAGGTTCTGCCATGAAAGAGATTAGAAATAGATGAGGGAAAGGGAGGAGAGGAGATGTAAAGACCCGAAAAATTAAAATGATTGAAATAATAATAAAAAAAATAGATAAAAATAACGAATAAATAAATAAAAGGAATGGCGTGGGAAAAATAAAAAAATTAAATTAAATTAAAGAAATTAAATTAAATTAAGATAAATTAAATAATTAAATAACTAGTTATTAAATTAAACATTATTACATTGGATTTAAAAAAAAACTATAAACTAATTGAAATAAGATATATATATATGTATATATATATATAGGTAAGTTGTTATATATATGCATAAGTTAAAGTTTTATATATACATATATATACATCTGTAAAGTTAAAAAAGAAGAAGAAAAAGAGTTACAGAAGGTTCACACCCCCCCCCCCACTGAACTTATTTCCTGCGGCCCGTCTCCATCTCTTTCTCTCTTAATTTCTCGACGGATTTGCAGCGAATCAGGAAACAGAAGGTACCGTTGGATTCCTGATTCCGCTACCAACATTTCTATTGGAGCAGATTTTTCATGGGAACAGCTTAGGCACTGCTCCTGGGGAAAGGTAATTTTTCCCTATTTTCTCAATTTCGCTGTTAATATGTTGTTGAATCGACGATCAGGCACCACCACGGGGTCCTAATCATCTGCCTAATCGTCGTTGTCGTCATTTTGGCGTAGGTAATTTTTGAATTGGGATTTTCTATACCCTACTCCAAAGTGAGAGTAGGATTTGAGAAATTTGACAATTTGACTAAATTTAAGGGTATATGTATTATTTAGAATTTATGGCCCTATGAAGTATTTAAATAATATTTTATTCAGGAATAATTTATTGGAGTTAGGAATTTTTGATTCAGGGTCCGGGTGAGCGCTGCAGGTATTTTTCGGAGTCCCTGTTGGCTTAATTCAAGAAACTAGGTAAGGGAAAAAATATATATTAAATCAGAATTTTTATGAATTAAATGAAAAATAAATTGTGTTATATGTACGTGTAATTTTTCAGTATGGGTAAAATGCCAGCTGTTTAAATTATATATATTTTTTTTTAAGTTTAGGGCTGTTTATTAGATATGTATATGCGAAAATGAACGGATGAAAGTGGAAAAATATTTTCAGGATAATTATGTAAGGAATGAAATGTATTTTCAGTATATAAACGTTAAATGTTGGTTGGCTTATTTTATAGGCAATGTATGAATTTTACTGCTAAACTATGTGGCATGAGATTCTGTGCAAATATATGTTAAATGTACGAGATGCAGGTTAAGTAAGTAAAGCAATGAGAATAAAATGTGATATGCACAATGTTGTCTATATATGTGAAATGCAATCATGTAAATGTAAGACAGCTGAAAGACAGTCATGTTAGCAGAGCTCATTTCTATGTGAACTAACTGATGACAGCTAAAAGGAGTTGTATTAGATTCTAGCGCATTTCTATGTGGAATAACTGATGATGGCTAAAGAGTGGTTGTAGTACAAAGGAATGAAATGAAAATGTTTTATGAAATGAAATGACAAGGAATGACAATGCAATAAATGAAATGTGAAATGTGAATAATACAAATGGGAAAGAGTCACTTAAAGTGAAACATAAGGAAATGTTAAGTTATGAACATGAAAGAATGTGAATGATTGAATAACGGTGGAAATAATGATGTACTATGATATTGTACCTATGTATGTAAAACATGTTACGATTGGGCGAGGCATACTCTTCGTCTGAGGGCTTGCTGAGTAAGGCGAGTACACTAGTAGCTACAGATGTGGCAGTAGCCGCATAACGTACTAGGACAGAGGGAACCTACTTGTATGGGTAGGTAGATTTCTTTATCCTTAAGGCTTTCGCCGGTAAACTTTTGTATGAACTGTGTGAGTATTAGATCAATTTATCACTTGAGAACTTACTGAGTAAGGTAAGTGCCCTGGTATGCTTTAGCTGCGACCTTTGGGTTGCCTAAATATCAAAGCAGAGGGGTGCTACTTGAATGGGCGGGTAATCACCCCTATCCTCGGGTAATCTCGTGGGTTAAACATTTGCATGTGTTTGATTAGGTTCAGGGAATGATTTCAGAAATTATGTTAACGATTTTCAAATGTTAAATAATATGTCATATATAAACTCATGTTGGCCACGCACTGTTTTAATATATTGTTTCTTCCCTTACTGAGATGTGTCTCACTTGAATATGAAATTATCTTTTTCAGGAGTTCCTCGAGATCGAGCTTAGAGAGCTCGATATTTTATAGCATTTTTGGTAAATAGAAAGAGAAAATGGTATATTTTTATGTAATTTTGATATGTATATTTTATGTTTTATAATTTATGTTTTAAGTTTTATAAGATATGGATAGTTGTGAAACATACTGGTATTAGTGGATAATGTTTTGAGACATGTATATATTGGAATACAGGTGGATGATTAATTTATTATGGTTGGTAGTTAGAATTAGTAAACTCTGGTATTATGTTATATAGAGATTATGGTTATGTTTTCCGCTGCATATGTTATAGATTATGATCTATTAGGATATGATCAGGTATAACGCACCGGACTCAGGTTTAAGGGTTCGGGGCGTTACAGGAGATACCAAGGGGAAACTCACGTTCAATCAACAATTCAAATTCATCAACAACTAACTTACAACATGGCTTCACACACTATTTATAAGAAAGCCTAAACACATAAAATTACACACACTCCTAAAACTACATGAATTACAAACAAATCCAAACTTTACATAAATATTACAAACAACCCCCAAAATACACAAAATCCTATACAAAGGGGATACCAAGGGGGAACTCATGTTCAATCAACAATTCAAATTCATCAACAACTAACTTACAACATGGCTTTCACACACTATTTATAAGAAAGCCTAAACACATAAAATTACACTCTCCTAAAACTACATGAGTTACAAACAAACCCATACTTTACATAAATATTACAAACAACCCCCAAAATACACATAATCCTATACAAATTAATACTAACTACCAACTTAACCCCACAATTCCTTAACCCACTTTTCTTAATTATTTTCCAGCAGGATCTTCGCAATGTCTTACTTCTTGTCCTACATCAGTAACCGCATTGCCCCCATCCTTAGGGTTTCCTCCTCATCCACATCATCTAGTAGTGCACACTTCGCAATGGATGCTTGCAAGTCATTGATTGATGACTTGTGAAGGCAATCAGCAACTCTTTGAAGGCCTCGAGATAAGAAGCATGTCATCTTACCCTTACCACTGTCTATTGAATGATCAGGACGATGAAACTTCCTTTGAAGTTGATGCCTTGGTGTTGGCTCCCCCACTTTAGGGTATGCCCTTCTTGAAAGACTTTCTACTATTTCCACTCATGTCACTCTCTTTGGACATTGTGGAATTCTCTCCAGCATAGTCAATCAAGTGTTCTGTGGCATCTTCTGCGGTAGGCAAGTTTTGAACTCTTTGTTGATGAAGTTTTGGCCTTGACCACGATTTCAACTCCTGAAGAAAGTAGAACATCTTATATTTCTTTGACATGTCCCAAATATCCAAAATCAAAGCAGAGAACTGTTTCACATACTCCCTAATAATATCAGTGTGCTTAAGGTCTCGCAATTTCCATTGAGCATTGTACTGAACATTCTCAAGAAAGAATTTGGGCCTTGAGCTCTTTCTTTAAATCTGCCTAACAATGAATTATACAGCATCCATTCTCAATTTCATCGTACTTGGTATGCTACCATAGCTTAGCGTTACCACTCAAGTACAATATTGTTGTTGATGGTTATCTTAGTCATTTAGCATTGTTAGAGTGTCAGTGTTATGTTAACTTGTGAGAGTTAGTTAGGGTGTTATGATCATTGGTATGTACTTTGACATATATTATAATTAGAGGGAAAGACCTATCATTGTGATCAAGTTTTCATTTTACCCAATTATTCAACATGGAATCAGAGCATGGTTCTGAGACCTAAACCCTAATTGTCAGAGTCACCATCAAAACCGAAGCCTAAAACCCTAAATCTGATGCATGTCTACCATCGTAAAGAATTTCCAGCAACACTATAGCCCCAAAAAAACAGCCAGCAGGTGTTGAAAAATTCCTAGGCAACACTACCAATTCAAGAACACAAAATCCACTATAGATCTTGCAAAACACCACCCTTGTCACCCACAAACACTGCTGACCAGCCCCCCACTGAAATCCCATCTCTAGAAACTTTCCCACATGCCCTCACACGCCAGTTGAAGGCTGCCAGGGCCAACCCCACTTGTCGGCGCGTGAAGCCAATTTCAAGTATGTTCCTGGCCTAAATTCTTCCAGCAGCATGGTTTTAAATAAAGGCCGCAACCATTACGTAACGCCATTACGTAACGGTTTTTTGGGTTACCGATACCATTACCATGAAATTGGTGAGAAGAAAAATCACAATCGTAGCGCCCTTTATGAACCGTGACCGTTACGTAAAGGCCGCTACTACCGTTACGTAAAGGCCGCTACGGCCGTTGCGTAATTGCTACAGGACTATTACACCGAAAAATTTATTTTATTTTTTGTTTTTTCTTCTCACTTTTTCCCTCTCTTCATAAATCATTCTCAATATACCATGTGGCAAGAGGGAAAAGATTATAATGAGGATGACAATGATACAAAATTTACTATTTCTTTAAATACTCCTAATAGATGCATTAATTAACAATTTGAAAATACCATGTAGGAAAATATTTTATTTGATAATATTAGTAATGTGATATTTATGTTCTATATTTTTCAACTTCAACCATCATTCTTTTCTAGCTATTTTATATTTGTATTATTTGCATGTCTTATGTGTCTAATATATTAATGGAGTGTATAATGTATTTTGTTCTATTAATTAATTTAGCACACATAAGAATTTATCACAGATAAGAACAATGAGACGTATAAATACACACATACACGTAATTTTTCTATCAATGGTGGTTTAAAACAAAAGTAAACTTGTTGCCCTTACCAAATAACTTAGTTACTCGAACTAAAGGATCCAAAATACGCTAAAACTCTTTCTAAGAAGGGCTAAAAGCTTAAAACATGCAAGTACGCTAATTTGCACAAGGTTGTGCGTGCTTCAAAAAAATTCACGGCCGTTACACCCGCTTCCCGTTATGTAACATCCGCTACTCCCGCTTCCCGTTACACCCGTTATCGTTACGTTATGCTACCCGCAACCGCGATTTAAAACCATGTCCAGCAGTGCTCGAATCCCTCTATAAACATATTATTGAAGTTTTTCGTGATGTTTTTTGTCCAAAGATCTCACTTGTTTTAGTTGCTCATTTACGACATCCGAGGATTGCTTGTTTGATACTTCTTAAAGCTGTTTGTCAATGTTTATTGAGTTTATTGGGCCTGAAACAATGGTATTTGCCGTTTTTTTTATTTGTTCATTGTGGGCTTGTGGTTTGCCTCAGTTGTCAAAGGTTGTGTATGTTGGATTGAGTTGGTGAATTCGAAAAACATGTTGTCAGCTGTGTATTTTTTATATGCTGCTCTATCGAGGTTGTATGTGTGTTGCATTGGAGTTCCCAAATCCCAAAAGTATGTCTCCCTTGTTTACTTGTTTGAGTGAACAGCATACTATAGCCATCTCAAAGGAGGAGTATTCAAGGTTCCTACAATATCAGGCATCCCAACAAGCATCTCATCACACTGCATCTTTTGCTTAGAAAGGTAACCATACCATCTATATGTAACCTGATATCTCTCCCACTAACTAGTCCCTGTGTTATCAACTCTGCAACTACTAACCATATGATAGGTTCCACCAACATCTTTTCTACTATATTCTACAAATCTACCTCAAATTACCTTTCCTGATGGGTCGACTACTGCTGCTAAGGGAATAGGAACAATAAATCCTACTCCCTCCTTTAGTTTCATGTTTGTTAGTAAAATTACAAAGTCACTAAATTGCTCTGTAACCTTCTTTCCTGATTCTATTCTTAGCCAGGATCTGAAAACAAGGAAGACGACTGGCACAGGACGTGAGGCTAGTGGACTTTACTACCTTGAGTTGCTCTCTTCTCCTATTGCCTGTAGTGTCTACTGCCAAGCCACATCAAATGCATTGTCGCCTTGGTCCTCCATCACTGAACAAGTTAAAACAGCTAGTTCCTCCTTTTGAGTTTTCTGTCTAACCTCAAATGTGAGTCTTGTCAAATAAGAAAGCATCATAGTATTCCTTTTGCCTCCTGAGTTAATAAAAGAGTCGTTAGCACCTTTATGCTAGTCCATTCCAATGTTTGGGGTCCTAGTCGTGTCAAGTCAAAGTTCGGGTTTTGATACTTTGTTACTTTTGTCGATGACTACTCAAAAAATGACTTAGTTGTATTTAATGAAAGATCGTTTTGAGTTGTTTAATATCTTTTCTGCCTTCTGTTCTCAAATAAAGACTCAATTTGGTATGCCAGTCCATACACTTCATAGTGATAATGCTAAAGATTACTTGAGTACTCAATTCACTGCCCATATGACAAACTTTAGTTGATCTATCAATCACTTTCTGCCCACACTCCACAACAAAATGGAAATGCGGAATAGAAAAACAGACATTCTTGAAGTCACTCTAATCCTTTTGTATCAAATGAATGTCCCCAAAGTTTTTTGGAATGATGTTGTGCTCACCGCTTGCTCTCTCATCAATAAAATGTCATCTTCTGTCCTTGGTGGTAAAATCTTATGTCCACTTATCTTCCTCAAGGTTCCTTTGTTCTCCCTTCTTATGTATTTGGTTGTGCGTCCTTCATTCAGCAATTGAATTTAGGAAGGGATAAATTAGATCCTCATGCTATCAAATGTATTTTTCAGGGTTATTCCTATACTCAAAAAGGATATCGATGTTATAGCCCCACTTTACATCGATTCTTTGTCTCTACTAAGGTCGCCTTTTTTTAGTCTACACCATACTATTCTAATTCCTTTAGTTCTACTAAACTTGATGAGTCCCATCCTTTGCCTAGCCTTCGCGATCCTAACTTATTTCCTTCATCTAGTCTTCCTACATCTTCATCCAATTTGAGTCCTTCTCGTCGCTTGGATCATCCCAATCTACAAGCGTACGCACAGCAACTCAAGGGAGGAAAGCTTCCTCCAGCTTCCACTTTTACAGCTCCGGTTCTCTAGTCAAAATACCCTCTTCCCCAAGTGGGTGATCCTCCTATTGCTATTCCTAAAGGTAAACGCACTTATACCCAACATCCAGTCTCTAACTTTGTTTCTTTTGATTTTTGTGAGTATCTTGTCTTCAATTGTTCTTCCCAAGTCTATTTCTAAAGCCCTATCCCATTCTGGATGGAGGAAATCAATTATAGAAGAGATGCATGCTTTACAAGATAATGATACTTGAGAATTGGTATGTCTTCCTCTTGATAAGTATGTGGTTGGTTTTCGTTGGATGTACACTATAAAGGTCAATCCAAATGGCTCCATGGCTCGATTAAAGGCCTGTCTTGTTGCTATGGGATATACTCAAGTGTATGGTTTGGACTATTCAAACATATTCTCTCCTTTTTCCAAACTTGCCTCAATACGTTTCTTCATATCCTTAGCCACCGCCTATCACCGGCCTTTACAATACGCCTACTTAGACGTGAAGAATGCTTTCTTACATGGTGATCTTCAAGAGGAAGTCTATATGGAGCAACCATCTAGGTTTGTTGCTCGGGGGGTGTCAAGTTTAGTGTGTTAGCTCAAGAAGTCACTATATGGTTTAAAACAATCTTTGAAGGCATGGTTTGGTCATTTCAGTTCTATAGTACTTCGAGTTTGGCCTTCAACGGTGTGCAGTAGATCATTTTGTATTTTATCATCATACTCCATCCGAAAGGATTCTGCTTACTATATATATGGATGATATTGTGATTACGAATGATGATGATAAAGTATTCAAAGCCGAAAGCATTTCTTGCAAACTAAGTTTCAGACAAAGAATTTGGAACTATTGAAGTATTTCTTGGGTATGGAAGTATCGACATTTCGTACCGACAATTGTCATCACAAAAGAAGTATGTTCTTGATCTTTTAGATGAGACTGGACTATTGAAATCTAAACCCATTGATACACCAACAAATCCTAACAATAAGCTAGTGCCAAATATGGGTGATTTATTGCCCAACCCAAGATGATATCAGACACTTGTTGGAAAACTAATTTATCTCACAAGCACTAGGCCGCTACAGTCGTTACGTAACCGCTATAAGACTATTATGCCAAAAAAAATTTATTTTTTATGTTTGCTTCTCACTTTGTCCCCCCCCCCCCCCCCCCCCCCAAAAAAAAAAAAAATCGTTCTCAATATACTATGTGGCGAGATGGGGAAAATAATATAATGAGGATGATAATGATACAAAATTTACTATTTTTTAAATACTCACAAGAGATGCCTTAATTAACAATTTGAAAATACTAACTTGTTAGCAAAGTATTTTGTTTTGATGATACTAGCAATTTGATATTTATGTTCTATATTTTTCAACTTCAACCTTCTTTTCCTTTCGAGTTATTGTATATTTATACTATTCATATGTCTTCACCTTCTTTCTCTTTTCTAGGTATTGTATATTTGTACTATTCATATGTCATATGTGTCTAATAGATTAATAGAGTGTATGATGTATTTTGTTTTATTAATTAATTTAGCAAACATAAGAATTTATCAAACATAAGAACAATGGGAAAGTATAAATATGCATACACACAAAATTTTTCTATCAATGGTGGTTTAAAACAAATGTAAACTTCTTGCCCCTACCAAACAACTTAGTTAGTTGAACTAAAGGATCCAAAATACACTAAAACTCTTTCTAAGCAAGGTTAAAAGCTTAAAACATGCAAATAGACTAATATGCACAAGGTCATGCATGCTTAAAAAAAAAATTCACGGTCGTTACACCCACTTCCCATTATGTAACATCCGCTACCCCTGCTTCCCAGTACACATGTTACCATTACGTTACGCTACCTGCTACCATGATTTAAAACCACGTCTATACTCCAACCCCATAGTGTTGGAATTTTCCATAGCAAGAACCATCAGGTTCATCTTGGCTTTCAGATCCACTGTCTGAACCTATAAAGTTTCTACCATCGTGTGAAGGTCCTGTAACATATTCACCATAGAACCTTATTGACGTGTTTGTGATCCCTCCAATGCATCAACATTTGCACCAAGTTTGGCTATCTCCATGACCACATTATTGACTGTCTCAACCTATGCCTCTAGTGCCTCAATCCTTTTGATGTTGGTTAGCATGGTCTCTTACCAATCCTTCACACAATCCCACTATAAAGGCAATCGAACTCATGTAGCAATTAATCACGCTCTGATACCAACTGTCATAGGCCAAACACTTCACTCTTTGTGCAGGGTCATATGGCACTAGCTAAAGCACTTTCACTTAACTAGTCAGCCCAAGTATACCTTCGTTTACCGTAAGAGCACATTCACAACAATTGAATGAGAAGTAAGTGGAAGCAATAAGCAATTCATGTAAGCAGATGACAAGCATGTGGTAAACACTAAGACAACACAATTCATTAACACCTCCATAAGCAGCGTTTGTCTAGTAAGGGAAGCAAGTAGGCTAAACATGTTTACAAAAGCTAGTGAATTTTACAAGACTAATGAACACTCGATCTCCCACAAAGAACTTTATATGCTATTTTATCTTTGGCACTAGGAAACATCAAAATATACGAGTCATACTCCGATTCTACACTAAGACATGGACACATTCAATTAACAAAACATATATTCCTTTTACATAATGGTAACCCATCCCATACAAGACAAGCGGTCATAAGCAAGCATAATGCCCTGAACAAGCTTGGCTCATGACACAAAGCCATGGAAGTGTTCGCGCGCACGCGCACGCGCATGTGTGTGTGTGTGTGTGTGTGTGTGTGTGTGTGAGAGAGAGAGAGAGAGAGAGGGAGGGAGGGAGAGAGCAACAAATTTCTAGGGACTCAACTAAGTAACATTCCCTCCATAATAAGGGTTTTCACCTAGACTGCAATCCTTAACAAGATCCAATAACAGTGATTTGCTTTAGAGAAAAAAACAAATAAAGCCCTTTTGCCTAATGTGTGCACTTTTATCAGTGAAGGAATACTTGTTCTCATTTGTTGCCATATCCTCCCTTTCTTTGCAATTAGTTGTTTGGTGTTTCAAGGAACATTGGGTGCATCCATCTTTGTTGGAAAGTGTTTATCGTATTTGATTTAGGGTAGGAAGGCTTTTTGGAGATGCATGGTTTTCACAATTATTTGGTGTATTTGGTTGGAGCTTAGGGCCAAGATCTTCTTGGGTTTTGTGACTTGCTAGTCTAGTTTGGCATAGGGATGATTTTTCTAGTTTCATAGCAATATTCTGTTAATAGCTTTCTCCAACTCATTTGCAGAGAGATGAGAAAGCTTTGATGTGTGAATGTGGTGATGATGTAGTGTTTTTTTCTCTATCATTTTGCTTTTCTTTTTCTTTATAAGATACACATCCTCATTGCAATTTTTTCCACTCTTAATAAATTATTCATTTATAAACAAATATTATGAAATTTTGACACATCACATCTCCAAGTTTCCAAGAATCTTCTTAAAGCCATTCCATATGAAATTCCCAATAGATTTCAATAAAAGCTCGGAATATTTTATATCTCAGAATATAATATCAAAATAGAGTCCTATTATATTTTGATCCTACACTGAAAATTCAAAAGTTGATGCTTGTATAAAACATATTAAAAACTCATCATAATCATAAACTTAAAATCATATTATAAGCTACGAAAAACTACCCAGTGTCAGTATCATATTTTGAACAATAAGAAATTTTGACCTATCAAATCTCCAATGATCTTCAAACCTAATCCATATAAAATTTCCCATATCTCAATAAAAGTTCAGAATATTTTATATTTCCTAATTTAATTTCAACTCCAAATCTGGCTCCTATCACAGTAAAAAAGAGAAGCTATGCATGGTCAAACCCTTCAACAAGGCATCTCATAAGCATACAACCTTTCCTTCTTCTTCCAAATTACTATCAAGTCTAGAATTTAGCAAAATGACAAATTTCTTTCTTTTTTCTACTTGAGAGTCAAACGACAATACAAAGACCATTGTCACTCAATAAGGCATGTACATCAACATGTCCAAAATGTAATACCATGTATCCTGTTGAAGAAAATTATTCACAAAAATAAACAAGGAAAAAAATCCATGATGGCAAATTACCTTGTTTGTCTCAGCTAGTGTAAGCACTGTAAGTTGCTTTAGCTTGAGGACTTGATCAGGATTCAATTGCAAATATCGGCCATCATTAGCTACAAACAATAAAAGTTTCCAAATCATAACTTCATCACAACTCCTCTTACACAAGAACAATTCAATAAACTTGAAATAAGAGAGGTAGGAGACTTATATTGTCCATATAGTTATCCAACAGCAATTTTTCAACATAGCTTTAACATTTTTATGGGATAATAAACCATCCAAGCATTTACTACAATGATCCAATAACAAATAAAATTCACAATTCATGCCATACCTAGCCACTAATGGAATCTTAGAAATAGAAAATGCATAGAAATCAATGCACAAAATTATCCCTTAAACTACGGCATACAGAACAAAACTAAGCGAACATTACCATCTTAATCAAAAGAGCAGGCTTATGGTATCAAACTAGGATCCATATCCAAACTTTCATTGCAAAAATTAAAGAATGAATTATTGGTAGTTATAAGACACAAGAACACCGTAAAAATGTTTAGACAATCTTACATATAAATTGAGACTAAACAAGGGCGAACAAAATGGTTGATATTTACAGCCCCCCCCCCCCCCCCCCAAAAACATGTTAAGCATTAATTTTTAAACCTAAAGGAAGGCTATTCAGCACACCAAGTTTTAGGTAATATTTTACCACAATACATTTGCATGAAATTGGAAAAAAAAAAATGCTATTAAAAAAACAGTTTGAGAATGAAGCCAAGTACAAAAATAACTAGTACAAGCAGAAAATAATCCTCTTTTCATGTTAAAATATTATATATATATATATATATATATATATATATATATAATACTTGGATCAACGGTAAGGTTGCTCCACTATGACCAGTTGGTCACAGGTTCAAATTTAAGGAAACAGCCTCTCTGCATAAAAACAGTAATAAGGCTGCATACACTGTAACAACCCTCCCTCTACCCTCACAAAGCAGGGAACCTTGTGGCCTGGGGACGCCCCTTTATAGTTAAGTGTGGGAAGTAGGCAGGTTCATGAGTTTGAATCCTTCCCTAAGTCACATTCAAAGAACCCCTTGGTGGAATTTTGAGGACTCTCGCTGTTTAAAAGGAAAAGGGTAAAAGACATTGACCTCCTTTGAGGTTAAGCAAAAAGACAATTACCTCCCCTGAGGTTTCCAAAATTCCAAAGACTTCCCCTAAGGTTTCAAGAATTCCAAGGACCTCCATTAGGATTTGCCAAAAAGACACAAACCTCCCCTTGTTGCAAAAAGACAAGTTCTTCAAGGGCAGGTCTATGTCTTTTTAGCAAATCTTAGGGGAGGTTCATGATATTTTTGAAACCTTAAAAGGAGGTTTTTGGCATTTTTGAAACCTCAAGGGAGGTATCTGTCTTTTTGTCAAACCTCAGGGGAGATGAGTATTTTTGGTCAAAATATAAAAAATAAAAAATAAAATAAAAACACTTTAAACAATTTCCTCGTCCACCTTTATTTTTTTAATCAGAAAAAATAAAAATTATTAAATAGAGGCACTAAAGGGATCCACCCAGGTACAAAGGAAATAACAAAAGAGAAACATCCCTTGCTGAAAAGTATCAAGAACATCAAGGATTACAAAAAAGCCCATCCCAACCGACCTAGAATGCTGGCTAGAGATCATAGCAATCCAACATTCCATGACAGCCTGAATAGGGGATATAATTCCTTCAAAGTTCCTTCTATTCCTTCGTCTCCACACCACCCAAAAAATAGCAAGGGGAATGAGGAGAGACATTTTCTTCTCTCCCTTATTTGATCTTAATCATCTCATCCCTTTACAAGCCCATAATTCACCTCCCATAGTAGCTGCAATAACCCACTCCTGCTTTACAATAAAGATGGCTAAGTTCCAAAATTTCTTGGTGAAGAACAATGTAGAAGGATGCTAGGAAACATGGATACATCAAAAGAGGGGAAGTGTGGTATCGGATACAAATACATCTCCAATACAATTAGATATATGTCTGACATGCATCCATAATTTTTGTTATAATTTTTTTTGATAATAAAAGAAGGTCTATTAGATAGAGACAAAGAAATTACAACGAATGGGGACAAGAAGTCCACCCCAAAAGAATAAAATAAAATAAAAATAATAAAAAAGAAAATTAACAATTAAACGAGGAAACCCCTCTTCAATCCTTTTCCTTCATAGTTCACCGAACTCTTCAAGTTAGCTAACTCCCTTTGACCCTTTTTAGCTCTATTTTTACACCCATCAAAATGCACTTCATTTCCCCCAAGATGACAAAATTTTAAATCCAATACATCTATGAGTTCTTAAATTTAAAAATTCTTCCTCGAAATCTCCTCCACTATTGTTGGTAAAATATTGTCCTTGCGCTGCAGCTCATTATCTAAATCTTCATTTTCAAATATAGGGACCCCCTTCAATCCTTCCAAAGGGGATAGGTGCACATATGACATGTTGGGACTCGTGTAGATATGTTTGGATACATGTGGGACACATTTTGGCTTTAGGATGCAGCAAACCCAAAAAAGAAAAAAACAGAAAATATTAGATTCGAAAGGATCAAGAAGACAAACATGAACTTCTACTAATCCGCTCACAACTTTTGAACCTCCCTCCCAACCTCCATCATCAAACACCACAGCCTAGAAGGAGAAGACGGACATGAATGAATTTTGAATTAGTGAACCCTAGCTCTCGCAACCTTCAAACCTCTCTCCCAACCTCAACGGCTAGCACATGCTCGGCAATTTGAGAATAGCACAACCCATCCATAGCCTCAAATCCCTCTATCCTTCTTGATCTCTCTCGCTCTGCCTCTCAAAGGAGATGTAGAATAAGCTGGGGTCATCTTGATCTTTACTTGACCAAAATACCCACACTTGAACCTTTGGATCTTTATAAGCATGAATAATTCTCTATACATGAATAAATAAATATATATGTATGCATGTATGCATGTATCTATGTAAGTATATACATGCCATTACCAAACATACGTATTATTGCAATCGTCAATATTTTCATTTAAAAGGAAAAACATGCCTAAATATATATTTTCTATATTAATTAACCAACGTATCCCAGTCGTATTGTATCCTTGTTTTTACAAAAATGTCATATCGTTGTATCCATATCATTATACCCATATTGTGTAATATCCGTATCTTGTACCCGTAGCATGTCATATTTGTATCTCGTATCCATATCAGTGCTTCCTAGGAAGGACGTGAGCAATCGATTCCTCTTGATCTAGGCATAAAATGCATCTATTGACTAGTGAGAGACCTTTTTTTTCTAAAGACTGTCCATGGTGAGGATTTTCCAATACTAGCTTCCCATTTGAAAAAAGCAACCTTAGTAGGGGCTGCATTTTGTCAAACAATCCCTTGACTGGTGAACTCCATGTGTTGGCTAATGAGGGGATTTTGTCACAAGCGACTCTGAAGATGGGAGGGAAAGAGGAGCTAATCTTGGATTTGCCACCCAAATATTGTGCCAGAAGGACACATCCATTTCCCACATGATGAGAAAGAAGAATTTCTCCAATCCTTTTCTATTTTATCTCCAAACAACTATTCCCCATGAGCTTCCTTTGAATTTTTTGAGGTCCAACCATTCTAATAGAGACCATACTTGACAGCAACGACACTCCTCCAGAAATGATTTTTCTCTATCATGAATCTCAAAAGCCATTTCCCTAAAAGGGATTTATTAAAGATAATAAGGAATTTGAGGCGAAGACCACCCTCTTGCAAAGGGTGTTTAACCACCCCCCATTTAACACAAAGATATTTGAAAACTTCGCCCATGTTCCCCTAAAGGAATCTTCTTTGGATACCCTCCAATCTCTTTGCAACCATACTGGGATAGGGAAAAGAGACGTGAAGTAACATGGGAGATTGAATATAGCACTTTTAATGAGATTAAGTCTGCTGCCTTTTGACAAAAAGTTCCTCTTGCCGCACCTTTATATGGTATTAGAAAAGTAAACGAACTCTTCGAAGATGATTCCTTTGGCATTTACATTTTGGTTTCTATTTCATCTACCATACTAAATTTTCTACAAAATATTTGCATAATGACTTGCTCTTCACAAATGATAGCAGTTCTTCTTAAAAATCTCTTCTGGAAGTTTCATGGCTTAACTTTGATTCAATGAAGGATATATCTTGTCAATATAAAAAACTCAAATAAACTCTAATCCAAAAAAATAAGGGAGAGGGTAAAACAGAGCCAACTCCTTTGAATTGTCTCTTCAATGGAAGATTGTAGCTTGGCTCTTCAATGACAATGTTTCCAAGCTTGAATTAAATAAATTCATAGGCATAGTTTTACCGTTCATCCTCAAAATAACATTCCAAGTACAGTTTTTAATGTCTAAATGACACCGTCAAAATGGCATTACCCATTCTTGGGGAATATATAGCAAACTGGAAAACTACAAATCTACAGTCATCTAGCAAGGTATGGTTACAAGTAACATTCTAATTCCCCAATGTTTTTTATCATTGTTTGGTAACATTCTAATTCCCCAATGTTTTTTATCATTGTTTAAGATTTCTATTGGGTGGTTACTAAGTTAGAGAGTGAGAATGCTTTTCTTGGTTTGGTGCCGGTGAGAAGAGGGATAGCTCAATGAGTTGAGAGCTTGATTGTAAAACTAAGGCTGGGTGAGCTTGGCGTCATTTTTTGGCCCTAAGAACATTGCAATTGAGGGGGAGTGATTTTAGAAGCAAATTCTCTTTGGCATAAGATGATGGAAAAGATAATTTGGTTTGTAAAAGATGTCAGGATGCTAATATTGATACTGGGGTTACCCATGAGAGTCCTTAAAAGTTCATTTGCTATCAACCACAAGGCCTCCCCAACAAATGCAAACTAGGAACCAAATATAGAATTCATCAAATAACTCCCTAGTCCCACCCACAACCTATGGCCCACAAAAACCTCTCCCTCTCCTCTCTATGCTCATCAGTGCTACAGCATATCACTATGGCTGCAATAGGCCACAAAGGAAGGGGATAAAAGAAGATTAGTCCATATTGAAGGGAAAATATTTTATCTTGAGACTAGATAGAGTGGGAAAAGGTTGCTTTTGTTCATTCTTGAGTGTAATCTGAATTGCAATAACTGGGTGAAGATATTTTTATTGGACGTGAATTAGTCATCGGATGGTTTGTTATTAGTGTTGGGAAGGCTCGGTCAAAAATATTTTAGCATGAGTTTTGATAGTGTCGATGCATCAGCGAAGCTAGGGAAGTTTTCAGAGCTAGGGTTAAGGACTTAGGGTGGAAAAATAAGGAAGTTCTATTTTTGGTGATTCCAAAAGTGGTGTGACAATTGGCAAGGTATTGTGCAAGAGTTTAGTGTGATGGCTAGTGTTGGCCATACAAGTAGTGGTGTTGATGTTGAAAAGGTACAGAAATGCTCAATCATATGGCCTGTAAATGACAGGAACAATCAAGCTTTTGTAATCTATGTGGGAATGGCAATGGACACCATGAAACCTGTTCATTAATTGTTGGCCACCAGCCATCGGCATTTGGGGGGTTACAATTGAATCAGATATCAATAGGATTTCCCCAAAGAATGATAGTGGAAAGAATAAGGAACAGATGGAACTGAATGGGCCAAGTTGTGTAACTATTGTTTTGGACTTGGGCCAAATATTGGGTAATATAGGTCTTATAGAAGTTAATTCTCAAGTGGGCCAGGGTATGCAAGAGAGCATGCACATTGCTCTAAAAAAGTGCTCCAAAATCAAGTTATTTTCGTGAAGGCACATGTTGCTGTCCAATAGAATTCAAGGTCCGAACATAGAAATGGAGGCAGTACAGGTAGATATCAGCCCTAGGAAATATTACAGCAGGATAGTTGCGTAGGTGAGGCTTCTTGTCTTCTCCAGCGAGAGACAAAAGTGCGGGTGGGCATCATAAGCATTCATCTGATGGGCTGAGTGCAGGGGGGGGGGGGAATGTTTTGAACATTTGAGATTTCCAAATGTTTTTTCTATGGAGGATAGAGGTCAGGCAAAGGTTTTAGGGAAGCAGGAAGTGCAGATGGAGGTTAATTTTGTTGTTCATCAGATTGGTGTTACAGATAGTGCGAGTTGTTTCTATAAATGCAAAGGTAAAGACGGGTATGCATACAAAACCTTTGGTTGACGGAAAGTCAGCAATGTCAAAGCTATGAAGCACATGAAAAAAAGGAATTCCTCAATTGAAAGGCATAACAGTGCATAAGTGCAAGTAAAGTTCCGAAAATAAATGGTGATCATAGTTTTTATATTAAGGAGCTTCTGAGTAGCTAAACTATAGATTCAATAAGGTGGTTAGTGAGGAAAAGAAGGAATGGGCGATCAGGTTGATGATGAGAGGGCACCAGATAGTGATTTTTCTTGAGATGGGGTTACTTATATATGAGGTTTGTGGCCAATTTGGGTATGGATCATAGTCTCTTGAATTATTGAGTGATGATCCCTATTTGCCTCCAGCTCCACAGGATGGTTTAGAGGGCCTTTTTATTTTTGGGGATGATGGAATAGGCAAGAGAGAAGATTGAGCAGACTGAGGCAAGTAATTTGCCCAACACTAAGTCCTGCACTCAGCAGCTGCTGAATAAAATGGGCCTGCAGTAATCTAACTCCATGGGCAATGAAGTCAATTTGGATAGCAGTAGAAGTAATGCTAAGAAGGGGCGATGGGAATTAGAAAATTCGCAGTGCACCGTTAACTATCATGGAAAGGGATTGAAAAGGGGTCTTTTAATTTGATTTGGTCTTTTCTTAGTTTTCTTTTTTAAGGATTTCTCGTCCTTCATTGACCATATTTCCTCTCTATCTTAATATATCTTTATTTACCCCCCCCCAAAAAAAATTTTCATTTTGTGGTGTGCTCCTTTGTTTTAAGAAGTGGTGATGGATCTCAAGTTCAACTTTGGGGAGGTATGTGGTTTGATGACTCCTTTTTTTTTGTTTCTTTTCCTAACCTATATGTACTTATTTTCTGGTTTTGAAAAGGAATTTGGTTTCTTGGAATTTCAATTCCATCAAATCACTGCGATAGAGAGCCCAGAGCTCTCTCTATTACTCAGCAGTCAGCATATTGGATTCTTTTTTGCCGCACTTTCATAACGGGCACTGCAGTTTGGACTTTGGATGGTTTCCACTTTTTCCTTGCGAAGTCCTTACTCTCATTTAATTCAGTCTCATACCCCTTTTTCCTCCAGTCAATTGCATTCAGAGAACTAAGGTTCTAAATACAGTTAAGACTTTGCTTAGTAGTTTTAATAGAGTTGTAATAAGAATTTGTAGCAGATACAAGACTATAAAAAGGCTATATCACCTTATGACAATTCACATTCTATATTTTCTTGTACTGTCCTACAATCTGAAGCTTGTTTAATAGATTGTTTGTCCACGTTGCTTGAGACTTAGGTGTGCCTAACTGCACCATGGACCTCTACCAATTTCATTCAAAGGTCTTAGATCGAAGCAGGATGCTAAGAAGCTCTAGAATAGCTCGACCTAAGATTTGTTTTTGAGGCATAATGATGTCGTTTCATCTCCTTTTGAATATCTGATGGCCTTGTCTTCTTGGGATTTCAATTTCCACTGATTCTTAACGATAGGGAAGCAGAGGATCTCTCTTCGACATAATTTTTGTTGGAGAATTGTCTTCTTTCCATTAGGAGGGATAGTCATTCTTAGTCTTAGATTCTTTGGGGATTTATTCTAGCAAATCTCCGCTCCATAGAAGTCTTTGCAAGGCTAGAGTTCCCTCTAAAATAAAGGATTTTATTGGTTGGTTGTTCTTAATAGAGTTAACACTAACAATATGCAGAGTAGGACCTTCAAAGGCATTTTTTCTTGATGTCTCACTTTGATGGTTCAGAAACAGTACCTCATCTGTTTTTGCATTGTACTTTTTGTTTGGACAATTTGAAATAAGCTTTTTGGTTTACTAGGAGAGCATTGGGTTTGTCGGGAGTCTGTGGAGGATTTGTTGACCACATGATTTCTAGGTTTGATAGGTGTAAAGATGCTGGTGCATTGTGGAGATGTTTGGTTTTTGCAGTGTTGCAGGGAATATGGTTGGAACAAAATATGTGCATATCCTCTTTGTTATGCAATAGTATTCATTATTTCACCTCACTTCGTGTTTTGTTGCAGGCTGTTTTAAAGGAATGAGTTTCCAAATGTTCAGCAGGACTGTCAGGCATTGTTATTTTGATTTTTTTTTTCTCTTTCTTCTTTTGAAAATGAGGACTTCTTATTCTCCTTATTGTATATTCTCTCTTCTAATAAAATCATTTTTCTTATCAAAAAAAAATAATTATAAAATGAAAAAAACTACTCTATCTCAGCTCAAAGATTGACTTGATTAAAGGATGCTTGCAAGATAAATGAGTAGAGGTGAATTAGATACTTTACCTTGTCAAGATTTTAGACACAGCCTCAATCTCAGCTTAATAAACTTAAGGGTATTGATAGCCTGTGCATGCAAAAAGTCAAGAAATGGAATTCAATCCATGATTGACTCGGCCAAAGGAATGTTTGTCAAACAATGAACCAAGCTCTATATCTTTTTTTAAGCTCATTTAATTTTTTCCAATCCAAGCTTCAACAAACCAGTCCTCAACTCAATTCAGCTAAGGACATATAACTATGCGTATTTTAGGCTAATGCAATCACAAAAATAAAGTTGAATGAAATTTCAACATTATAGAAGGTCAACATGAGGCAAACTGGTAATATTATTTTCTGAACTTCCCACCTTAGAATGACCCAACTTTTATGCCCAATTATCAAATTTCAAGCTTCATTGTATACTCAAAATATGTAGAGGGTGAATTACGCTAATGTCCCTTAAACTTTGTCAAAAAATTTAATAAAGAACTCCCTGAGATTTAAAAAATGGCACTATCCTCTATAACTTTCAAAGTATAAAAATACTTATACCACCTTGTTTCTTGGGCATCTACATAAAAATGAAAAGCTAATATGTTGCCTTTCTTCATAGCTGGCACCTAAATTATTGAATGATTTGAAGAAATGAACACAATAGCAAATACTTAAAACATCTTTCCACATGTCTACATCTTCTTTTCATAGGTGCATCATCTTGCCAACTTTTTTGAGGATCAGTGCCAGCATGTGCATTGAAATTCATCCAAGAACTGTCCATGATCTTTTCCTTGACATTACAAATTCTTTTATTTACTATTCAAGGGGTAAATTCATTAATAACATCTATATAACTCCAAGGTTAACGAAGTAAGGGTGTGAATGTCGTCATACGATGTCATTTTTTGAACATAAGGAAAGTCTACATCTTTTTAGCAAATCTCAGGGAGGTCAATGTATCTTCTTTTCTATGAATAAATAAATCAATAACTTCTATCCAAACACCTTGGGTTAAATATTCACAACTGAGTGACGACAAGAAAACATTCTAGAAAAATTACAACCATTCCACAAATTTCCTTTACCAAAGCCATTTAACTTTTTTCAAAAATAAGCCCTTCAAACAATTTAATTTAATGTATGATAACTTCATAGTAAGTCATCATTAACTACTTAAAATCTCACCTCCAACCACCATAAATATTTTCATATATATTCTCCAATGCTCCGAAAGAACTCCATTGAAGAATATAACAATTTACGACATAAAATCAGATGGACCTTCATCTTAAAAGAAACAAAATACCAAGTAACAAAATGTAATGATACAACGTTAGAAAAAACATTTGCATGCTTACTCTTGTAATCACTCCATGTGCCATATGCAAACAATCGAAGCACGTCAAGGTAGACGGAATTCTCAGTTTCTTGGAGCTGCATTCAAGATCACTAATCAAAGCAGGAAGCATTCATGCATAATCTAACCTCTTGACTGTACTATAAGCTAAATGGGATTTATTTAGGGGATATGTAGTAAATCCTAATGGAAATACAGTACCAGGTATTTTTTACAGATAGACATAACCAAAAATACGGCGGGAGAGATTAATGGATACAATAAAGAACAGCAAAACTAGAGCCTACACTCGTCTATCATATAAAAACTACACTCATCTAACACCAACTTGGCTTACTTGGTGTGAATTTTTTTCTTTAAATTTTGAAACAGAACAATCAAACACAAAATATATCAGCACTATTTTAGCCAATTACAGTGCTCATACACCGTTACAGTTTTTGCCCACCATACCATTGCAATTTACACGTCAAGTATCGGATTTAATACATGAGATGGAACTAAAAATCATTAAATAAAAAAAATAACTGTCAATGAATCTCTCGTGTGTTACAGTGCTCATACCATTAAATTTCCACTAAAACTAGGGCTCGAGCATAGACCCAAAAACTCATAAATCACAGGGGCATGAAGACCCAATTGTGCCCATGCAGGTACACCGCTGGCTGTTTCCCTAAGTATGGCATCCAACAAAGTTGCTAATAGAAAATCTAAGCCATGAATAGCACTCAAACCAAACCTCAAGAACGTTGGGGACGGCAAGAATCTCAGAGAACGCGAAGAGCGACGGATGTGAAGTAGCCTCAACAATTATAGGTGCGAGGGCAGAGCCCTTGTGACTCGAGGCCTGCTTCGCGAAGTGATCGATGAGGTCTGCTTGCTTTTGTTCAATATCCATACTTAAAAAAACAAATTGAAAAGAAAATGGAAATTTATGGTGAGAGCGAATGAGCTGGGGACATTGAGTAGGAAGAAAAAGAAGGGATTCAAGTTTGATTTGCAGAGAATGGAGCGAGGTTTTAGGGCTTAGGAACTGTGCGGACACACAGAATGCTCTCAGCACTCCCTGGCAAACGCTTTGTTTTCATGGCTCCCTTCATTGCTTTGTTGTTGCGTTTATAGGGGTACCACCGAACAGGTTCCTTCCTAGAAGCTCTTTTCCTTTCAACCATTTCTAATTTTCTATACAAAAAATAAAATTATTTCTTAAATATCAAATTTATTTTCTAAATAATAATATAATTATCTTTGAATTTGAAATGACCTTTCCCTTGTTGAATTTTTGTGGTTGGTGTGGATAGAAATTGGACCTTGATCTCCACATTTATAGACAGCTAGTGTAGGGCACGTGTGATACATGCGTACATCCTACTATTTTAGGGTTTAATAAAAAAATGCTAACACTCTATATGTTTTGGTACATTAAAGTCTAATTTTAGTAAAGCACTTAAAAAGGTATAATTATAAATTACAATTAAGCATTGAGTATAAGTGAACACATATCTAAGTCAATCATGTATGCACCAATTTTGTACTTTGTCGTACCTTATATTATCTCATATTTAAAATAAAAGTTAAAGTACACTGGTAGTAATTCAAATCTCGAATAAATCAAAACTCTATAAAAATGCATAAAAACATTTTCTAAATTCCACTTGATTTTTTTCCAAATTATTGATCCTCTATAACAATATTTTGAAAGTATCCATATATTACAATATTGCTAAATAAAAAACAAAGATAGAGTGAAAACACAGTATGCATCCAAATTAAACAAAGGTTTGTTGTAATATGAGCATATAGATGGCAAAGACTTTAGCTCTCTTGGTGGAAGTTTGAAGAAACAAAAATAAGAAGTTGTGTTCAACATCATATTATCATTTGTGTCAAACTTTAATAACAAAGTAAGCTTAAGGAATTATGTGCACTATGAGATGGTATATTGCAACTGAAATGTTCATGGTTATATTCTATAAAATACCATGTAGCCAATATAAGGATGTGTGGAGAGGTGATACTTCCTTCTTCTTCTTTTATGCCATGAATGTAACAATACAAATTTTAACATCATTTCCTCTATTTTTAGGGCATTTTCATATTTTAGTGAACTTCCAAATTTCAAATTTATGTTGATATCGATAATTGTACAGGTATCAAGCATTTGAGTATTAAAAAATAAAATTATAAAAATAAATAAAAACAATACACACTAGCAGAGAACAACGACATCACAATTGCGAAGACTATATTGATGCCTAGAGTTGCTCTGATACCAAATCGGGGCAAGATCGCTTTTCAAATGCAATTAAATAGGAAAATTGAATCAATCACTTTAAGCAATGGATAGCATTATGAACAAGAAAATTTATGATGTGAAATGTGACGCCCCGAACCCGCCAAGTGGGGTCCAGGTGCCACGTGTTCCATTTACCTGTATCTGATACTATAACACCAATTACGCAGCGAAAAAATAAACTAACATCCATTATAACATGCCAAAGTTCTATATATATATATATCCCAAAATATATATATATATATATATATTCTCCAACATCCAATATTCACAATTATACAACTCATAAATCATAAATATAATACAGCCTAAAAATATATCCAAAGTTGTACCCTCTCTTTAAACTTTTAGGCTAGCCCCGAGCTCACTCAATTCGATCACGCGGAGGTCCTGAAAAAGATGAAATTCATATCGGGTGAGACACATCTCAGTACGACGGAATAGATTAATACCAGTGTGTGGCTATCATGAGGTTTGTGTACAAAATATAATCGTCATTTACAAATTAATCCATAATTATGAAATCATTCTTTGTCCCTACTCACACACATACAACGTATTTTATTAACGAGAGTCTCCCAAGGATTAGGGTGATTACCTACCCATACAAGTAGCATCCCTCTACTCTTATACCTTATGCAACTGGGTATGGTTACAACTGATGCTCATCAGGGCACTTACCTTACTCGGTAAGCCCTCAAGTGGATGGTTTGTATCGTATTCACACACATTCACACAATTATTTATTAGTGAAGGTTCCCAAGGATAGGGAAGATTACCCGCACATACAAGCAGTTTCCCTCTGCCCTAATACGTTATGCAGCCCAGTATGGCTATATCCGATACCTATCAAGGCACTCACCTTTCTCAGTAAGCCCTCAGGCGGAGAGTTTACATCGCCCCAAACACACATACTACTACAATATGTAATACACTTATTACTTGGTTACATTACTTTGTGCCTTGTTATCTCTGTAATACTTATCTTTTCATAATCTCAGTTTTCACATTTTTCAGTATTTCACAACACATAATCTCATTTCATAGTTCTCATCTTTTGTCTTCACATACTCAGTATTCACAGATAATTCACATACACTACTATCTAATATTCACTGGTTAAATCAACAATTATGCATTTAGAACTCACTGTCAGATGGATAAACACTGTCATGCTTCCCCCCATGATGGGTTGTGCGACCCGTAGGCTAAACTTAACCCTGGTCGACCCACCAGAGTTAAATCAATAACAACCTCTTTAGCCTATAAGTCAGATTGTTCCCATACTGGTCTAGACTCCAGGAGGACTCTACTCTTCTCAGCAATATCGACCATCCCGTCTCCGCACTCTCTCTAAGACGTATGGGTGCACTAAATCTTTAGAAATCATGCGCAACAGTACTGTGCCTACTATGGTCCACCGGAGTTCTCAAACCATAACTTGCAATTTAACTTTCACATTTAGCTCTGTTTTAAACAATCACACACAATATATATTCTCAACGCATTTAAGTATTTCCAACATCTCATAAATATATCATAATTCAACTCAGTTTATTCACTTTATTCATGCCACGCGATTTGAATAATACTCATAATTATATCATCTGAAATGATAAGCCAACCCCCGTTCATCATCTGTTTTACTGAAAATACACATTAAATTATCTTCACAATTTATCCAAAAATTTTATTACTTTAATCATTTTATTTCCGCAAATAATAACTAATAACATAGCCCTAGGCTAAAAATCACAGTTCAAACTGTTGGATTTTCAAAACTCACATGATAACATATATATATATACACATATAATTTCCATTTTAACCGGTTGAATCACAAAATTTCTAACTTAATCTATTCCTCTTACTTGGTTTTCAGAAATTACGCCAGCAAGGACCCCAAAACTATGCCTGTGGCGATCACCCGAACCTTAGAATTCACATTTTTCCCAAATCAATCAATTCATCTCCTAGAATAATTCTCATTTAACACTTTTTGGGCTCTATATACTTCAAATAAATACTTAAACACTAAAATACCTTACTTACTATAACGACCTACCTATTTCCCATATTTTTTCAATATAACAACATACATAATAACCCTATAAACCTGCTTATAAATTAGACTAATTATGATCAAACCGGACCCGTGGGTACCAAGGAAATACCTGTCATACTTCTCTAATACCTATGTAGCGGAAAACATAAATTACATACATACCATCCAACCAATCACAATACCAGAGTTTTACTAAATTTGCCATATACATATACATACATCCCAAAAAAGACCAAAAAGTATCCTAGGGTCAAAACCCAAAATCCATTTGACCCTAGCTCACCCACTTACCCTACAGACAGGGTAGCTCAGCCAATCACTACTGCCGCAGAGCTTGGTCCGCCCTTCTACCTGGATTTTCTAAAATGTTTGTATAGCTGGGGTGAGACACCTCTCAGTAAGGGAGATAAACTAATATCAGTGTGTGGCAACATGAGTATATTTCGTGATATACATAATTCATATCTAGTATAAATAATTGTACCATATATGAATAAAACATGATTTAACATAACATAGTTTAACATACTAAATTCATGTACTGAAAAATCATCTTATATAAACATATCATACTTGAATTATTACCCAAGATAGATATATATTAGCTATTATCATGTCTTACCCCCCACATGACAGGGTTGTGCGGCCCGCAGGCAGGACCTAGCAATGACTGGCCGACCATGCTAAGTCAAACATAGGTGTGTAAATACGGTGGGTATGTTTCACCTGTGCTGGACTACCAGGGAAACTACGACACTCTCATAAGATGTGTGGTAGCACTAACATAAACATAAACGTGAACATATAGCTACGGTATTGTGCTTCGTGAAACTAAACTAAGTCATCCAAGTTGTGATAACATATAAAACATTTCATAATATTGAACATAGTAGTTTCATATTTCAAAGTAAAACATGACATAGTAATATTTTCTTGAATCTTGACATAACATGCATAATTACGACATTTATGCCGTCATATCATAACGTAAAAATTATGACACCGGCACCGGCATAACATGACGTACTTGTACATGAAATTCTTGCACTTGTTAACATAACATTCTTAAAATCATAGTTCTTGTAATGTTTTTATGGTTTTCCTGAAAACTGCTAACATGCTTATCTTGGAAAAATCATAATATTTCAATATGACATAATTTTCATGGAAATGTTATACTCATGTCACACAAATGTAACTAGCCTCATAATGTCACGCATCGAACCCAGAAAATGATACCCAGGGGTGAAAATGTAAATCAACCATTCCCCGTACCACACAAACATCCAAAGATACAGGACAATGGACGAGGGTCCAACCCCGTGGGGTTCCTAGGCACCCTATACACATCCAAACACAACAGAATATATGCAACGGAAAAGATCATTCTATATATATATACAGTACCATACCAAAGTCTATACAAGAGCATAAACAAGCTCTATCATACAACGCACAACTAGGTGCCCAACACATCCCAAAATGGCAACCCATCAAAACACAGTCCTAGCACTTACCCAAGCGCTAACCGCAGTACACCGACCACTACGCTCCCTACACCAGGACGCTAGCTCCGGTTACTCAAAGGACTTGTAAAAATGTACGTACAGTACGGGTGAGACACCTCTCAGTAAGGAAGAATACAGGTTATATCGGTGTGTGGCATTTGAGTGTTATCATGATGCAACATACACGCAGTAAAATGCAGTCCAGTACTAGTTTACACAATGCATACACGCACACATACACATGATCAGCAATCCTGATGCCGTCACACCCATCAGCCTGAATCCAGCACACGACATACGACATTGGCTCGTAGCTAACCCGCGAACACGGCGCCACCGACACATAGCTAGTCCCCGACTCCCATAGCATCGTACTGGCGCTAAACTAGTGAATCCACACCCTTCGGCCTGATCTACCGGAATAGGCTCACGCTTTCAAATATAGAGCCTGACCTCTGCCAATCTATGGCCAACGATTTCATACGCCCTCGGATATAGAGCTGGACACTCTCAGTACCTGGAATAATTCGAAACCGCGTTCCTACTAGCATTTCAACCAATCACACACACATGCATGCTCATATAACCAAACAAACCACACCCATTTGGTAATCTAAAATCATCGTTTTTCGAACACATATAGTTTAAAACAAGTCAAGGCATGACCATCCCTATAACACAGTATAAATCAACATATACGTTCAGTTTTCAACAAAACTAGGGATGCAGCCCGTCGCCCCCATTTTCCCAAAACTATAATCATGAAAAACCCATAGTTTTCCCCGTTAGATCCCCCCAAATGAGTAGTAAAAACACACACAGGACCGTGGACCACAGTTCCACTAAGTCCGATTTCAAAAATAACCGATATAAACACAATTCCCCTTACCTTTTCCCCGAATAGCAAATCCCGAACTCTAAGGTCCCTAAACAGTGAACCGAGTTCCAAAACCTACAACCAATAGTATTGAAGATACTTACAACACTGTTCTCTACTAAACTACTAGATCAAAACTGAAAACTGAGCCTTACCTCGATTTTACGTCAAAACCCAAAAATCTCCGAAATGGGATTCTGATCCATAGAACTTGTGGAGAATCCTTCCACGATCCTCGTGGTAACATCAGATTCACGATTCTAATGACGAACGACGAAGAAAACTAGAGAGATAAAGAGTAAGGAGAGTTTTAGAGAGAGAGAGTGATAGGATTTAGTTTTCTTAGCTTGGAAGTAATGAGAATTGATATTTACAACCCTTTGACTCGGGCATATTCATTGACAAAATGGCGTCCTCGTCAACGAATTTGCCATTGCCTTTGTCGATGAAGCGGTGGCCTCGTCGACGAGCTTGAGATCCTCAGTTTCCTGAAATCTCTCGACTTCTTCTCTTCGACGAGCCTCTAAACTTCGTCAATGAGACTTACATGGACTTCGTCGACAAACTCTAGCTTCATCGACAAATCTTGCTAAATTCCCAATTTGCCCCTCTTATTAATTTAAACCCATATATCACAGTTCGAGTTCTTATAATCTCCCCTCCTTACAAAAATTTCATCCTCGAAATTTGCAATCTTTCATTCACAACTCATTCATACAACTAAATACATACACGCAATACTAACAAGAAACTGGCGACTACTACAACGCAGCCCCATCATACACATACACATACATACCCTCACTTATGGTGGAGGAATACCGTGGTTCATATACAAACGTCTCAGGAGTTCACAATATACACACTCCCGACGACTAACCACCTATCCCAACCCAAAGCATGATAACATACAAGTACTCAAAACAACTGTGGATACTTCCGGCGTATTTCTGTTTCCAGTTCCCAAGAAGCTTCCTCAACCTCGTGGTTCCGCCACAATACCTTTACTAACGGTATTTCTTTAGTACCAAGCTTTTGAACTTTACGGTCCAGAACCTGAACAGTTATCTCCTCATACGCTAAAGTATCACCAATTTCCGACTCATCATAGCTGATAACATGTGAAGGATCAAGTACCTCCTCAGTATGGATACGTGAAACACATCATGGACCCTCGAGAGTGTTGGGGGTAGTGCAATCCTATAGGCTAACGGACCCACTCGCTCAAGTACCTCAAATGGCCCAATATACCTCGTGCTCATCTTGCCTTTCCTCCAAAATCTCATCACCCTTTTCATCGGAGCGATACGCAGAAATACCTTACCCCCCACCTCGAACTCTAACTCACGGCGGCGAATATCTGCGTAACTCTTCTGCCAACTCTGAGCTGATCTAATCCTCTTCCGGATCAAACCCACCTTCGTAGACGCCTGTTGCACAAGTTCAAGTCCTAACACTTGACGTTCACCAACCTCATCCCAACACAAAGGAGATCGACACCTCCGACCATACAAAGCCTCAAACGGTGCCATCTCGATACTAGTCTAGAAGTTGTTATTATACATGAACTCTACTAGTGGCATAAACTACATCCAGCTACCACCGAAATCTAACACACATGCTCGCAACATATCCTCTAAGATCTGTATCGTCTTTTCCGACTGTCCATCAGTCTAGGGGTGGAACGTTGTACTGAAAGTAAGCTTCATCCCTAGTGCCTCCTGTAAGCTCATCCAGAATCGAGAAGTAAACCTCAGGTCTCGATTTGACACAATGGACACCAATACCCCGTGCATTCTCACAATCTCATGTACATACATATCTGCCAATCTACTCAAAGAATAGCCAACCTTCATCGGTCTGAAATGAGCAGATTTCGTCAACTTATTCACGATTACGAAAATAGCATTATGCTCGTGAAGCGCTAGTGGCAATCCGGTCATAAAATCCATGGAAATATGCTCCTATTTCCACACCAGAGGAGGCAAAGGCTGCAACGGCTTTGCCGGTCTCTGATGTTCAACTTTCACCTGCTAACACATCATACACTGCTTCACGAACTGAGCAATCTGCCTTTTCATACCAGACCACCAGAACGTCTCGCGCAAATCCCGATACATCTTTGTACTACCAGGATGTACCGTATATAAAGAACGATGCGCCTCCTCTAGAATCATCTTTCTGATCTCATCGTCATTCGGAACACATAACCTGGTCCCAAACCTTAACACACCTCCATCAGAGATGTTAAACTCTGTAGCCAGTCCCTGTTATACCTTTTCCCTAACCTATGTCAACTCTGCATCACTACCCTGTGCGACCCTTATACGCTTAAAAAAAGTCAGCTGGACCACCAAACTAGCAAGATAAGCCTGATGATCACCAACCACCAACTCCACATCAAGGCTTCTCAGATCTCATCTGAGGTCTGAAAACTACTACCTTCCTGCAATAGTCGATCACAACATAATTGGAGAACAACCCATCCATCCCCAATATGATATCGAACCCCGACATGTCGTATACCACAAGATTCACCGATAGCAGCTTCCCCTGAATTACCATTAGGCAATCTACCAACATCTTCCCATAGAAAGATACACTTCTAGATGGCGTAGTAACGGACAACACCTCATTCATGACTCGGGTCTCAACCCCACATCGTCCAACAAAATTCACAGATATAAAGGAATGGGTTGCGCCCGAATCAAACAAAACAGAAGTCTTATTTGAAAGCAATAATAAGGTACCTGTCACTACTTTCCCAGCATGCTTAGCGTCCCCTGGAGTAAAAGAATATGCTCTGGCCAGAGCTGTATTCGTCTGAATAGTTCCCCGAGGTTTCTGGTTACTCCCTCGGTTCATACTGGACGTAGGCATGTCTCTCTTTGGTGTAAGACAATCACGAAACATGTGACCTGACTGCCCACAGTTGTAACAGTTACCCCCAAATGACCGGCACTTACCCTCATGCCATTTGTGACATCTGGTACAACGACCACTAGTCTAGCTCACTTAAGAATCCTAGCATTCGGTATTCTGGCGATAACCCGAGCCCTTGTTCCTCTTCTTCCACGATCCCTGACGAGATCTTGTCTGAGAACCAGAAGGTACTATCCTCTTCCTCGATTCCTAATCCACCTCGTCCTCTCGGATACTGGTCTCAATCACTGTGGCTTTGTCTACCAACACCGAGAACTCACGGATCTGAAACATACCCACTAGTCTGCGGATATCCTTCCTCAAGCCCTTCTCAAACCTCTGAGTCTTCTTATACTCGCTCAAGATCAAACACGGTGCAAACTGGGACAACCCTATGTACCGAGCTGCATACCCCGACACCGTCATACTCCCTTGAGTCAGAACAAAAAACTCATCTGCCTTCGCATCACGTACTAAAGTTGGGAAGTATCTGTCAAAGAACACCTCCTTGAAACGGCTCCGCGTCATCTCCTCAGGACTGGCTCTCTACTTCTTCAGAAGACTCACCGCAGTCCACCATCGACTCGCCTCTCCAGATAGTTGGAAGGTAGCACAAAGGACTCGCTGCCTTTCTGTGCAGTGTAGGACCTCCAAGATCATCTCAGTCTTCTCCATCTAGTCCTCTGCTATCGTTGGGTTAGGTCCTCAAGAGAACGTCGGAGGATGCATGCGTGTGAACCTCTCAATGGTACACCCTGCAGCAGTAGGAAAGCGCTCGCTTCTTCTCACACTCCGCCCAATCTCCCGTAACACCTGCCTCGTCAAACCTCGAGGCACAGAAGGAGACTCATCACTCGCAGTCTCCTTAAAGCCACTTCCCAGGTAATTATCCTTGGGCTCCATTTTGCAGCACAATAGGAATCTATCAGTATCCCTACAACACATAAAGTTAACACAATGATCTATCACTAATCGTGTTAACTACTCCCTGCCAGGTCCAGGTCTGTCCTAACACACTGACACAAAAGTCGTCAATGGTTTGCCCTGCTTTTACTGGAATCGTCACTCCAGGAAAATCACGGAATACCGCCAACAAATCTCGGTCTAGCAAGAGAATAACCTTCAACCAACTATACCCATATCCAACATCCTATACTCTAGTATGTACTCACAGCTAAGCCAAACCAAGTCTATAAAACCTAACAACCTGGTTAACTCTAATACCAAGTTGTCACGCCCCGAACCCAAAAAATGGGACCCAGGGGTGAAAATGTAAATCAACCAGTCCCTGTACCATAAAAACATCCAAAGATACAGGACAATGGACGAGGGTCCGACCCCGTGGGGTTCCTAGGCACCTTATACACATCTAAATACAACAGAATATACGCAACGGAAAAGGTCATTTTATATATATATACAATTCCATACCAAAGTCTATACAAGAGCAGAAACAAGTTCTATCATACAACGTATAACTAGGTGCCCAACACATCCCAAAATGGCAACCCATCAAAACACAGTCCTAGCACTTACCCAAGCACTAACCGCAGTACACCAGCCACTACGTTCCCTACACCAGGATGCTAGTTCTGATTACTCGAAAGACCTGTAAAAATGTACGTACAGTAGGGGTGAGACACCTCTCAGTAAGGAAGAACACATGTTATATCGGTGTGTGGCATTTGAGTGTTATCATGATGTAACATACACGCAATTAAATGCAGTACAGTACTAGTTTACACAGTGCATACATGCACACATACACATGATTAGCAATCCCGGTGTCGTCACACCCATTGGTCCGAAGCCAACCCGTAGCCAACCTGCGAATACGGCGCCACCGGCACATGGTTAGTCCCCAACTCCTATGGCATCGTACCGGCGCTAAACTAGTGGATCCACATCCTTCGGCTTGATTTGCCGAAAAAGGCTCACGCCCTTGGATATAGAGCCTGACTTATGCCAATCTATGGCCAGCGATTTCATACGCCCTCGGATATAGAGCCGGACACTCTCAGTACCTGGAACAATTAGGAACCGCATTCCTACTAGCATTTAAACCAATCACACACACATGCATGCTCATATAACCAAACAAACCACACCTATTTGGTAATATAAAATCATGGTTTTTCAAACACATACAATTTAAAACAAGTCAAGGCACGACCATCCCTATAACACAGTATAAATCAACATATACGTTCGGTTTTCAACAAAACCAAGGATGCAGCCCGTCGCCCCCTTTTTCCCAAAACTGTAATCATGAAAAACTCATAGTTTTCCCCGTTAGATCCCCCCAAATGAGTAGTCAAAACACACACAGGACCGTGGACCACAGTTCCACCGAGTCTGATTTCAAAAATAACCGATATAAACACAATTCCCTTTACCTTTTCCCCAAATAGCAAATCCCGAACTCTAAGGTCCCTAAATAGAAAACCAAGTTCCAAAACCTACAACCAACAGTACTGAAGATACTCACAACACTATTCTCTACTAAACTACTAGATCAAAACTGAAAATTGAGCCTTACCTTGATTTTACGTCAAAACCCGAAAATCTCCGAAATGGGATTCCGATTCGTAGAACTTGTAGAGAATCCTTCCATGATCCTCGTGGTAACTTCAGATTCACGATTCTAACGACGAACGACAAAGAAAACTAGAGAGATAAAGAGTAGGGAGAGTTTTAGAGAGAGAGAGGGATATGATTTAGGTTTCTTAGCTTGGAAGTAATGAGAATTGATATTTACAGCCCTTTGACTCAGGCGTATTCATTGACGAAATGGCGTCCTCGTCGACGAATCTGCCATTGCCTTCATCGACGAAGCGGTGGCCTCGTCAACGAGCCTGAGATCCTCAGTTTCCTAAAATCTCTCGGTTTCTCCTCTTCAACGAGCCTCTGAACTTCGTTGACGAGACTTACATGGACTTTATCGACAAACTCTAGCTTCATCGACGAATCTTGCTAAATTCCCAATTTGCCCCTCTCTTATTAATTTAAACCGATATATCACGGTTCGGGTTCTTACACATAAACTCATACTTTGTTCTAAAATCATATTTTTTATAAAATGTGTTAAAATCATTTCCGCGTTCACCCGTGATTACGCGTGAAAACTGCGTAATTGGGCATCTTAACCCGGGCTTTACGGTTTATATTTTTAATTAAATGTCTAAAATTGTCCAATATTTTAATAAAGTGCCAAAATCATCATTCTTTAACTTTATTGCACTATTTATAAGGTTTTGGTAATTTTTTCTTGTAGGAAAAATCTCAAAAATCACAACCGACACCTGTTCGTATTTCATGCATAACTTCTCCGTCCAAACTCCGATCAAGACGATTCAAATTTCTAGAGAAAGAGGAAAGGATTATCTACAACTTTCATGTTTTAAGTTTTATGAGAAACAGGCTTTAAGAGGGTAAAATTTGGCTGAGAACACAGAGAGCAAAGATGAAGAAAAAAAAAGAAAAAAATAATAATAAAACCATGTTTTGATGTGACCCGACCATGCATGGCCGGGTCGGGTTAGCTCCAGTGGGTCATAGGGTTCCTTCCCCCCTATCCTATTTAACCCTTCTTTTCCCCTGTTTTAAGGGGTGTGCCCTGCGCACCAATTCTCCCCTCTTCTCTTCTTCTTCTGCTTCATCTTCTTCTTCTCTCCCTTAGTTTTCCTTTCTCTCTTCCTTAGTTTTCTTTTTCTTTCTTTCCCTCTGTTTCCTCCCAAAAACTTCTTTGTTTTCCTTCTCTTATTCCTCTGTTCCTCTCTTTTCCTCTCTCCCGTGAGCCAGAGCTCCTCTCTCCTATCCCTGTTCCACCCGACAGCCCCAAACAGCCTCTGTCTTTCTTCTTCGGCCACAGCACAGCAAAACAGGCAGCAGAGCAGTCCCATATCCGCCACCAAGAACCACCAGCAGGCCTCCTCTACTCCAGTCTAGTTGGCCGTAGCAACCAGAACACTCTCGGGTACCATCCTTGCAACTCGAGCCACATTAGATCAGCAGCAGGCCAGAGTTCCTCTAGCAGCCACAGCACCTTTACAACAGTGCTGCCATGGCTCTCCAGCTTTGCTCTCGGCCAGCACAGCCCCTCCATAGTACCAAGAACCACCCTCCACAGTGCTAGCCACCCAGCACAGCCTCTCGGCCAGTTCCCAGCAGCTCCCATGGCTGAAAACTATCACTCTCTCTCTCTCTTATTTTCTTTTTATTTTTCTTTCTCTCTCTCTCTCTCTCTCTCTCTCTCTCTCTCTCTCTCTCTCTCTCTCCTTTTATTGCAATTGAATAATGTTTTTATTTATTTATTTATTACAGTTTATTGAAAAATTAGAGTTTGGACACTTGTTAAGTGATTTTAATTTTTTTTCTATTCACTTATCTTGTATTTAATTCAAGTTGTTATTAGATTTAATTTAGTAGTTTTTATTTATCATTCGTTTAATTTAAATCCCGTTTTAATTTAGTTGATCTTTTCAAATTTAAATTTTTTTTGTCGAAACTTGTTTTAGTTTAGGTTCAATTCGTATTAGAATTTTCATTTTTATTGTGTTCAGTCTAATTTAGGTTGTTAGGGGTAATTTCTGTCTGAGTTCTTGGTTGCCCTTGAAGTTTGGTTTTGATCCAATTTCTTAATTTTGTTAAAGGTTTGATTTTTACTGTTTGCGAGTGTGTTTAATTTTGATTGCATATCCATTGCGTGTTTAATTCCATGATCAATGTTACCATTTTTAATTAGCGCGTGTTTTGATGTCTCCTTAGGTAGATTAGAGTTTCCATTCGTACTCTTTAAATTGAAGCATGCTAGTTTTAGGACTTTAATTTATGTTTTTGTTTAAGTCTCCAAAATTCTAAAAAATCCCGAATCTGAACTGAGTCCAGTACATTTTTATTTTCGATTAGGAGAACGTGAAATTGAGATTAAAATGCATTCCCTGAGGAGACGATCTAACCCTTGGGCTTAATATTACACAACATAACTCCTATACTTGGGATAGCTTCCAAGCTGCTCATTTTTCGAGTGAGTCAACCAGCAGTATTCCCAAACATAATTTTATAACATACATATTTTCCTGAAAATAAATGCTATATAATAATAAATAATTTCATGAAAAATGCTGACTTAATTTATCCCCTTACTTGACTTACTGAGAAGCCTACAAACTTAACCAAACTTATTCTTGTGGTATTCCAAGCTCAACACCTTGAAATTACATTTTCCCCAACAAAACTTCAGTATTATTTTATCTAAAGCATTTTTCTCAGTCCAAAAATACAAAATACCTTATAAAACTTAAAATACCCAACTTAACCAGATTTTTGGATGGTGCCCAAGTTGGCTTAAGCAACGAACTACTCCGGCAGACTTGAAGAGAATTTTCTTAGGAGTAGCGTGGCAGTTTCCGATCGTTGAACTGGCGAAGGATGAAGTTAGAAACCTAGAAAGAAGTTGGGGAGGATAGTTTTCTAGAGACATAGAGGGTTTCCATGCAAAATTTATCGCTGAATCCCGAGTTTAGCATATTTATAAAGTGCTGACTCGTCGACAAGTCACGTCACCTCGTCGACAATACCATGAAGGAGGTTTGTCAACGAACACATTACCTTCGTCGACGAATTTCAGACCTAAAAATAGCCCTCTCAATAAGTTCTCGTCGATAAGACACGCATCCACGTCGACGAGCCCAAGAAGTTTGTTCGTTGACGTGCACTCTGCACTTGTTGACGAGACCCTGTTGAATCCCCTTTTTGAAAAATCCTTTTCTCTCCTTTCTTTTATTTACATAATTTCTATAATTCTTTGGGTCTCTACACTTACCCTGATTTTGGAGTGGTACCCAGGAACTCCAAATCAACAATCCGCTCTAGTTAAGTTGTAGAGAATCTCCCCACGAACCCCGTGGTAACTTCTGATCGTCAAAACGGGTTTAGACGGAGCAAAAATTAAAGAGAGAGGGAGTTAGGGTCGTAGGGTAGAGAGAGAGAGAAATTAGGCTGAAAATGACGAAGGGCCTATTTATAGGCCAGGTTTCGCTGATGAGTTAAAGTGATTCGTAGACGAGCCAATGAAGACATTTCGTCAACGAGGAGGCTGGTTTGTTGACAAACCTTAATTTCTATGAAATTCCTTGACTCTCAGTATCTTCTTGTCGACGAGACACATGTACTTCATCGACGAGATCTAGAGGGACATTCATCGACGAAGACCATTGATTCGTCGACGAACCCCTGCTAATACTCTTTTTAAATTTCTTTCCCCTTTTCATATTCTTTTCCTTTCTCTTTCCTTTATTGTTTTTCATAAATAAAATTTTCGGGTCTCTACACGAAGGATCAACTTAAAGGCTGCAATAGCATAGCATACTTATGAAACATACAAAGTACATTCAAATATAAAACTTTCATTAATGCCTCGGTACCTTTTTACATTGACAGAACTCTAATGGACAAAGGATAGGAGAGAAGAGAGAGAGAGAGAGAGAGAGAGAGAGAGAAAGTTTGGTGAAGCTCAAGACTTAAGATGCTCTAAGAGAATCCCCATACTTGGTGCAAGTTACAAATGAAATAAAACTCTAATTTATGGACATGAGGGTTGAATTTCAAACGGTTGGGAATCTAGGGTGAATTAGTGCAGGTGCTCATTGGTCCCCATCGTCCACTTAATTCAACACTGGATCCTTACAAGACAAACGAGCCAACACAAAAAAACAAAATACTTTTAATAAAGTAAAGGTGATAACGACACATGGACAATCTCCTTTGGGTGGAAAGTCCACTATCACCCAATACTTTCTGGATGGACTCAAATAAAAATTTACAAAGCTGGCCTAAAGGTGGACAGCTGTAAAATCACTCTCCTAACTCGCTCATAATTACAAGCTGGACCAATCGGCTAACAACTAAAAAAGGAACTTTAAGACAAAGTGTCTTTATAAACTTTTGAAAAATAGGTCTGGAAGATGACCATCATCTTGAAAATCTTGAATGCTGATGAAGAGATAGTCAATACTAAAATGCATGGCCGCAACTTTTGACAATTGTTATAATTATTTATTCTTTGAAGACTTTTGAGCTTTTGATCTCGAAGCCATCTCAATCATTGGATCTTCTTTATTAATAAAGTCATACCAAATTCTCAATATCTGATCCTAGTAAATTCAAATCAACAATCTTATGAGGATCATGATCATTGGAAGAATCAAAGTCATTTGATTCCAACTATGCGATCATCTTGATTAATTTAGACCCCATACTGCTAGATTTGGATTTTCTCAAACAGAGTGGAACATTATCGTCATCTTCAAAGACTTTCGTTTTATCTTTTGATTTTGGATAAGAACTTTGTAATGGAGAATCATGACCAAAAACTTGAACAAGCCAGGCACGAACTTTTCCTTCTAGCATGATGAATTTGTCCCACCATCTAACCTTGTAAATTCTTATGATAGTTTTTGAAAAACATATTGAACTTTCTTCTAAAGGAACTATAACATAGTCCTAAAAAAAAAATTCAAGTTATTATAAAATATGAACAAAATAGTAGAAGGCTTGAAGAATCATTAGAAATGTCCTGAGGATGATGAAAATTCTTTTGAAACAATTCAAAGTCATTTTGAATTGATTCAGGGAAAATAAATTTTTCAAGACCGAAGAACTGAAACCATGATAAAAACCATTTGGGAAATTTTTTCAAAATCTTTTGATCAAAATGGATAAACCATGAATGATTGTAATTACGAACGAATATTGTATTGAACTAGACATCATTATAGTCTTTGTAATCATAGTTTTTAGGGCAAAATACGCCTCTAAACTGTCTTGAGATGCGTGGGTGTTGATTCCACTCAGAAGGAGTAATAATTTTTAAAATCTTGATTTTTGAAAAATTAACTTTTGAAACATCTTGCAGGTCATAATTATGATCAATGAAAATAGAGTTTGTTTCAATTAGAATTAATTCATAAAACTTTCGATCCTTTATAGGGTCAGAAGTGTCAAAGTGACATCCTCTAAATAAATAACTTTTGATAACATCAAAGGGGGAAGATGATTCTCATCCGGTTTCAATGGGAGACAGATCTTCGATGATATCCTTATTAATGTAACCCTTTGTAGACTTATGCTGAGAAGAGGAAGAACTCTGCTGGCCTTCCATGATTTCCTTGAACGAAGGAGTTTGAACTGTTGATGGTTTTGTAAGGGGTGAAATCTATTACGAGTTGGAACATCTTTTGAGGAGGTGGCTTTTGAATAGTAATCACTTGTTCTTTGTCGAGGCATTCTTTCCTTGTTAGAAATCTCTTGTAAGAAAATCAGGTATTGAGTTTGAAGTTCCTTTGATAAATTCAATTTGAAAATCAAAAACCGAAAGGATGGCTTGCCATCTAGCAAAGATTTGTTTCGAAACAAGATTTTTGACATTTTTTCTAAAATATCTTTTGCACTTTTACAATCGACTCTAAGAAAAAATTCCTTATTGAATAAATCATCTTGAAATTTTCGAATGCATAAAACTATTGATAAAATTTCTTTCTTGACTATTGAATAGTTGACTTGAGGACCTGACCAGGCACCTAAATGAAATTTGACTAGGGTTTCTTTTGATCCTAACCATTGTTTGAGAATACCTCCAAATCCAACATTAGAGGCATCTGTTTCTACTATCATAAAGGCTTTTGGATTAGGTCGACTGAGGCAAGGTAAGGTTTTGACTAAGACTTTGACCTTAATAACTATTTGAGTATGCTCATCCATCCATGCTGGCGGATTCTTTTTTAATCTTTTGAATAGTGGTTTGAGTATTATCCTAATGTTAGGAATAAAATCTGCAATGTAGTTGTGACATCCTAAAAATCTTTGAAGTTGATTTTTGTCTTTTATTTCATTTGGAAATTTGTTAGCAAAATCTAATGACCTTTATATAGGAGTGATTGTATTTTGATAAATATTATGACCTAAAAACCTAACATTTACTTTAAATAATTTGATCTTTGGTTAAGAAACCACAAGACCATTCCTTTTAATTACTTCAATGAAAATGTTAAGATGTTTAAAATGTTGTTCATTTGACTCAGAGTATACAAGGACATCATCAATGTATACTATAGTAAATTTTGTATAAGGGCTAAATATCTCAATCATAATGTTTTGAAATTCTGAGGGTGCATTTTTAAGTCCAAAGGGCATTACGTTCCATTCGTAATGTCCAAATGGTACGGTAAATGCAGTTTTGTACTCATGTTCTTCAGTAATTTGAATTTGTCAAAATCCATATTTCATGTCAAACTTTAAGAATATTGCAGCATTATATAAACTATTTAATAAATCCTTTTTATTAGGTATTGGATACCTAATCCATTGTAAAGCTTTGCTTAAATGTTTGTTATTTATGACGAGTCTTGAAGCTCCATGTTCTATTTCAGCTTTATTCTGAACATAGAATGCTCGGCAACTCCAAGGAGATTTACTTTTCCTTATTAGCTTTTTATCCAACAAATCTTAAATTTCCTTTTTACAGTATTCTAGTAACTCTTGATTCATTTGAATAGGTCTTACTTTTGTAGATACTCTGTCTTCTGTAAATTCTTTTTATATAAGGTAATTTTATCATATGTTTCTTTATTGACCAGAAGGCATTAGGCAAGTTTGAACAGACTTCTCTTTTTAACTTTTCTTTAAATTGATCAATCTTAGTTTTGATTTATGGAGTTTGAATCCTGTATTCGATCTTTTTATGATAAATCTCTTTTGAAAATTGCTTAACATGTTTCCTTTTTTGTCTTATTAAATTAATTCTTTTGACTACTAAATCTTTTAATGTATTGACTTCTTTTTCTTTCATTTTATCAATAAATTCAAACAATGCTTCTTGACCTTCTATTTGCATATGAATACCGTCTTCATTAACGTGAAATGGATAAATCAGTGTGAAGAATGGTGTTCCTAAAATGATTTATTGTTGCATATTTTTGACAAGTATGAAGGTAGTTTTTAAACATATCTCTTGATTACAAACATGCACAACTAAAATTTTGTATTGTATTTGCAATTTTGCATTATTTGCTCCATATAATTGAGTTGTAGTTTTTTCGTAATATTGAGTCGAAATCAATTCCTCTTGAACACAGTTCATGTCTGCTCCGGTGTTCAGTAAGGCACGCGCAACAAGAACAAATTTTTTGTTAATTACTAATTTAACTTCTGTATACAATTTATGTATATTAACTTTTGATAAGTATCCTAATAAGGCTTCTCTTTCAAAATCAACTTGAAAATCATTTGCTTCATCTTCTTGTTCGTCTTCAAATTCTATTTTGGTTTTTCCCTTATCACAAAATGAATTAACTTTGATTTGCAAATTACTCATTTTTTTCTTTATTCTACTTATTTTTTCATTGGTATTATTAACTTCTCGTTGTAAGTCTTGTATAGTAAGTTGATTGTTTGTATTGTTGACTAAATTTTCCTTTTCTCTATACCTATTGATAATATTTGTAATATCATAACCCTTTTGAAATTTTGGCTTTTCATCTTTTGTTAGTTGTTCTTTTAATTTTGTTAAATATTTATTCTTTACTTTTGGATCATCAATATGCTTTATCATTTCTAACATAACTTTACTTTCTTTTGAAATAACATTTATTGACTTTGAACATTTGTTACAGAAACAAAATCCTATATCTTCTTTACATGATTTTTCTTCAAATGATGATTCAATTTTTGAATAATCTGATGAATTTTCTTGAAATTCATTAATAAATTATTCTCCTTATTCAAAAGATAATTCTGACTCAAATGATTCATAATCACTACTAACAATTAAAGCAAGCATTTGCCTTTTGAGCTTATCACTGCAATTTAATTCTATAATCTCTTGTTTAACCTTACAATGTTTACTATAATGTCCCTTCTTACCATATTTGAAACAAGCTATTTCTCTTTTATCTTTATATATTGACTTAAACTTACTTTTTGATGGTTTGGAATATTTTTTCTTGTTTCGTCTATAATAGTTTTTATCATAATTTTATAATATCTTTTACAAGGTTTTTTTATAATAAAACTTATGATATTTATGCTTTTTTGACGGTGCTTGGATTTTTTCATACCCGTATTGAATTCATTTTTCATTTGAGATTGTATTTTAAGTTCATTACACAATTTTAAACCCTCATGATAAATGACATTGATTATTTGACCATAAGTGATTGTTGCATAATTTGTTCATAAAGTATCTTTAATTCTATCCCTAACTCTTTGAACAAATAATTTTGGTAATCCCCTTATAAACTTTTCTTTCTAAAAACCACTTCTACCATCTGGTCTCCATAGATCTTTTGCAAGAAAGACATCTTTATACTTTGAAAAATAAGATAATTTTGGACAAGTTAAGTTGACTAATATAACTGTAATGACTTGGAAAATTTTAACTATTTAAAATAATAAGAAAGATAATGAAAAGGAAAAAGGGAAAATAGAAGAAAGGGGAAAAGAAATTTTAATGGGTAATTGGCAAGCACTCATCGACGGGCTGGATTTTCTCGTCGACGAGCAACCTTCTGTGCCTCGTCGCCGAGTATGCTTGTCTCATCGACGAGGGTTTACCAAGGGAGGTTCTCACAATTCTGAATTTCATCGACGAAATTCCAATCTCATCCACGAGTGGTGTTCTTGGGCTTGTCGACTAATCCAGACGTCTTGTCGACAAGGCCACGTGGCAAGTTGTTTATAAATAGGGAAACATCAAATTTTCAGCAAAAGAAACCATTTCTCCTCCTGTTTCTCTCTCTAACTACGGATTCTATGCCTTCTCTCTTCAATTCCGGACCAGATTTAGCTTGATTCGACGATCGGAAGGTACCACGAGACGCTTGGGAAGATTCTCTGCAATATAGGCGGAGCGGATTGTCGATTTAAGAAGTATGGGAAACATCCAAAAATCAGAGTAAGTGAAATAATTTAAGATTTTATTATTATTTTGAGGTATTTAGAGCTTAAGAAGTATTAAATGGGTATTTTTTTTTTTTTAGATTTGAGAATGTTGGGATTTTTGGAATACAGGGTCTCGTTTTGGTTGATTTTAGGTCGAATCTCGAAGAGCAAGTAAGGGGAAATACTTTATAAAAGTATTTTTATTAATTTTAAAATGACTACTTTTGGGTATAATTTCTACATATTCATATATAATTTTCTGAACCTTGTTGGTATTGAAATATTGTTTTTACCATGACCGGGGTGTTTGTTTTGTAACCTGTGTGGTTTGATTTGTCCTGTGTGGACATCTATGTTGTATGTGTGACAGTCCTATGTTGACATGTATGCTATGTGATCGATTAATCATGTGTGGACATATATTTTCTATATGGATGATAGTCCGGTGTGGACACTGTATTCTATGTGTTTATGGACCCTGTGTGGGTATAATTGAAGACTGTGTGGATTGATTGTTAGTTGCGTGTGATTTTAATTAATTAAGTATTTATGACAAAGTAGGTTACTCCACCCGAGGGCTTGCTGAGGAATGAGAGTACCCTCATAATTATTTGTGGATACTAGAGTGGAAGGGAGCCACTTGTATGGGCGGGTGACCTTCCCTATTCTCAGAGACTTTACCTGGATACATAACCCGAGGGCTTACTGAGAAAGGTGAGTGCCCTGGTGTTAGCACTAGAGTAGAGGAAATCTACTTGTACGGGTGGGTAGACTTTCCTATTCTCGGGATTTATTAGTAAAATATTTATGTATGTGGACATGTGATTGGATGACAGAGAAATTGGCCATGGTGTGATTATGAACGCGTTACCTTGGTTGCTATCAGATTATGAATGCGTTTGTATGGATATTTTAAATATATATATTAAACACTTCAGCCACACACTGTTGTAAATTATTTCTTCCTTACATAGAGGTGTCTCACCTCGTCGATGATTTAATCTTTTTAGGTAATCCAGGTGATCGAGCGTAGAAAGCTCTAGGGCAGGGTGGTTTTGTGAGTGGATATTATAACAGATATGTATTTAGTTTTATGTTTAATATATTTTATTCAAGTTTTGTAATATGGAGAATGTGGTTGTATTTTATGAGTTTGTTGATGTGAATATAGAACTCTGGTATAATGCTCAAGGTTATTTTATTATTATCTCCGCTGCATGAATGGTATCAGAGATGCGTGTTGGTCTCATAACACTCCAAGCTCCACGTGGTGGGCTCAGGGCGTTACAATAACACTATTTTTCTCTAAAATATTATTAGGTTCTCCTATGAAGGCTTTAAGTATAGACCAAAGTTGTAACACCCCAGACCCGCCATGTGGGGCTCGGAGTATTATGAGACCAACATATGTCTTTGATACCATTCACGTAGCGGAAATAATAAAGTAACCTTGAACATAATATACCAGAGTTTTATATTTACACATGCAAATCCATAATAATTACAACCTCATTCTTCATATTACAAAACCTGAATAAAATATATTAAACATAAAAACTAATAACATAACCATTATGGTACTAGTCACAAAACTACCCCGCTATGGAGCTATCTAAGCTCGATCACCTAGATAACGTGAAAAGTTTAAATCATCGACGGGATGAGATACCTCTAAGTAAGGAAGAAATAATTTATAACAATGTGTGGCTAAAGTGTTTAATATATAATTAAAATATCCATACAAGCGCATTCATGATCCTTTAGTAGCCAAAATAACATGCTCATAATCACACCATGGTCAACATCTTTGTCATCCAATCACATGCCCACATACATAAATATTTTACTGATAATTCATGAAAATAGGGATTATCAGTAAAATAGGGAAGTCTACCCGCCCATACAAGTAGATTCACTCTGCTATAGTGCTAACACCAGGGCACTCACCTTTCTCAGTAAGCCCTCGGGTTATGTATCCAGGTAAAGTCTCCAAGAATAGGGAAGGTCACCCGCCCATACAAGTGGCTTCCCTCTACTCTGGTATCCACAAGTAATTACCAGGGTACTCACCTTCCTCAGCAAGCTCTCGGGGTGAAGTAATCTACTTTACCATAAATACTTAATTAATTGAAGTCACGTGCAGCCAACAATATTCGTTTACAAAACTCCACGCATATGTGCATATCCAAATCAATCCACCCAAGATAATCATACAATCTTCAATCATACCCACGCAAGGTCTACACACAATATGTATTCGTCCACACAGGACTCTAGTACACATATCATTCATGTCCACAAAGGACAAACCAATCACACAACATATATGTCCACACAAAATAGGTCCATATAGGATACCCAATCACACAACATATATATCCACACAGGACTCGTCCACACAGGACTAATCAAACCACACAGCTTACAAAACAAATACTTCGTTCATGGTAAATGGGTAAATAACCTCCTCATACCACTGCCAATGTTTACCTCCCAGTATAAACGCCCATATAATGACCTCCTCATACCACTGCCAATGTTATATGATGGTTATACCAGGTACGATATAACGACCTCCTCATACCACTGCTAATGCTATATCGCAATTTACATGAACCACGACAAACTAATCATTCAACACATCCACAGTTCTACCATAGTATACACGACATCAATATCCGCAATTAACTAGTAAATTCAACCAGGCAGAAATTTACACCCAAACATTATTCGCAGTCTCAATGGTTCATCAAATTCACAATGCTCACAATCATTTAATTAAGAAGACTAGTTTCAACCACACACATTTTTTCCCAATATAATATAAATATTTTAAAACAGTATATTTAATACCAGCATTGTTCAGAAAATTTATACCTGAATATGTAGAAATTATACCCAAAATTAGTCGTTTAAAATTATTAAAAAACTATTATAAAATATTTCCCCTTACTTGCTCCTCATAGTTCGGCCTAAATCAACAAAACCAGCCATTGTACTCCAAATATTCCAAATTCCTCAAATCTTAGTAAAATACCCTTATAATACTTCCTATCTCCAAATACCTCAAAATAATAATAATACCTTAAATTGTTTCACTTACCCTAGTTTTGGGATGTTTCCCAAACTTCTCAAATCGAAAATCCGCTCCACCTATATTGCATAGAATCTTCCCAGGAGTCTCGTGGTAACTTCTGATTGTCAAACCGAGCTAAATCTGGCCCAAAATCGAAGAAAGAAGGTAGTAGGGCCGAAATTCAAGTGAGAGAGAGGATTCATGCAAAAGATTTCGTGCGCTGAAATGAAAGAATTCGTTATTTATAGATAGGGGTTCATTGACAAGACACGTGGACTCATCGACAAGTCCTAGTGCACAGTTCGGTGACGAAACAATAAACTCGTCGACGAATTTCAATCATGTGAAAACCCTTTTTAGTAATTCCTTATCGACGAGACCAGTTGGTTCATTGACGATTCTTTGCTGACATTCTTCAAAATATTTCTCTTTCTTCCCTTTTCTATTCTTTTATTATTTTTATTAATTAAAATTTTCGGGTCGTTACAAAAGCAATGCTGAAATAGCATCGCTTACCTGTGTTGGTTGACCATTAACTTCCTCTATTTTGACTGCAACATATATTTATTCTCTTTCATTTGGAGTGAGATAATTATTCCACCAAGCCTTAAGTGATCCATTGAATCCTTGAACAAGTAGACTTGCTATGGTTGGTTCTTCAGCTTTTGGATTATTTAATTTAAAGGCAGTGGCTGCCAAAGTCATTTGTTGAACTAATGTAACTATTTGATATTTTGTAAAACTGTCAAGATTCCATCCATGTAGAGCATTACCACTAAAACTTCTTTCTTATTTCAAAGGTTCATCTTCAAATAATAAGCTTGGAGGTGTTGGCTTCTTGTAATAAGTTCTAACACTTTCGTTTTTTCATGAATTATTAATTTTGTTTACTTCAAAATCAATTTCTCCTTTAAAATTCATTTCTAAATTATGAATAGCTTCTTATTTTGTTAAAGTATTAATGTTTTTATTCTTATCTTTATATCTTTTAAGGATTTCTTCAATTTTTCGTGTAATTTGATCATTTTGAGTTTCAAAGCTAAAGTTAATGTCTTTTATTGAAAAGGGTTTAAAAATAGGTTCTTACTTTTTAACTTGTTTGCTTGATTCTCCTTTTTCAAAAGTAACGTTAAAATTGATATCTATTGATTCTTCCAAGAGATTTTCTATTCTCGTGGAATGATTTGCAATTGTTTGTAGCATTTGATTTGTATAATTATTTTGACTTATTATTTGATCAAATTCTTTGTTTGTTTCCTTAACTTCTTTGTAAGGTGATGCTATAACCTTTGTTCCTTTGTTCCTTTGTAGTCTATTTTGATTGAGTCTGTGGGCGGATGTATCGAGGATGGATTATTGTTGTCTAAAAGCTTCCAATTCTTTTTATTATTATGAATGACATTGATTGTTTGTCTGTCCTTTAAATATTTGAAAAGTAAAATATTCTTTTGAGTTTTTTGCATTTCCTCTAACCAACCAGCTTTTATTTTTTCTCTTTCTTCCTTATTATATTTTTTGAAAAATTCATCTCCGTCCTCTAACCAAACATGAAGATTTGCCCTAATGTTTGGATAACGTTCAAAATATATTGGGCTTTCTGCAATATTTGACTCTAACATTCCTAATAAGGAATCGTTAAACTCATGATATCTGACGTCTCTAAGTAAGACACAGATTAGCTTATTAAGACTGGCTCTGGTAAGAGGAAACAGTCCTACTTGGACCATTCCAATATGAATCTTATCATAGTTTGACTTACGGGCTACTAAATCTTCAAGACTCAAGAGTCTTTTTTGTTGTCTGACTTCATTTGTTACTAATGAGATATACTTATTAACAATTTTGACAAAATATTCTTCATGAACTTCTATTGAACCCTTTTGTTTAATGATTTGAGATTCTGTTCTAGACATTTTCCAGATTTCTTTTGGATCTTGTTTAGGTAAATCCTTATCATTCCAATTGGCTAATCTTTTTTCAATTTTTCCTAATGAAATTTGAATTTATTTAGTATTGAACCAGACATCAATATAGTCTTTGTAAATCGTCTTGAGATGCATGGGTGCTGACCCCACTCGAAAGGAGTAATAATTTTTAAAATCTTTATTTTTGAAAAATTAACTTTTGAAACATCTTGCAGATCATAATTATGATCTATTAAAACAAAGTTTGTTTCAATTAGAATTAATTCATAAAACTTCCGATCCTTCAGAGAGTCAGGAGTGTCAATGTAACGTCCTAAAAAATCTTAATATAAAATAAAACATAATAAATAGAATGGTCAACCCGAACCCGTGGGTAACGAAGATATCTGTCAATCACAGCGGAAACCTAAGCAGCAGTAAGCATAAAATCTCAATCATCCAACCACAAAACATAATACCAGAGTTTACTACATCATCAAAATACTGTGTTTATACACAACTTTCAAAACATCAAAATAACTCTAGGGTCATACAACAAAAATCTTTTAATCCTAGATCAAAATCTTACCCTCGTAGTGGGGTAACTCAATAAGCTCAACGGCGACCACGACCCGCCGGTCTCCCAGGATCTCCCAAAAAATTAATTATATTCGAGGGTGAGACACTTCTCAGTAAGGGAAAATAAACTAAATGCAACTGTGTGACAACATGAGTATGTAATGCAGTTATACATATACAATACATTTCATAAATTTGTAAACATTTGTCATAACATACTGAATCATCATATACTTTCATATTTTTCTAGTAACTCATATCATTCATAAATCGTCTGTTATATCTGATAATATTGAAAACATACCCAGGATGAATAACTAGTTGATGTCATGTATTATCCCCCATGATGGGTTATGCAGCCCGAAGGCGGGACCTAACAATGGCTGGTTAACCACTTTCGAGTCAAAAATATCTGTAAGTACGATAAGCCTGCCACACCCTGGTCCGGACTGCCAGGTGGACGTCCACACTCTACTGAAAGCCACATCGACTATTTATCTCTCACCCCCTCGTGGGGTGGTTAGCACTAATCTTATCATAAATATCTAATCTATAAGCTACGGTACCGAGCTCTTGAAATTGAACTAAACTAACATCTGGGTTTTGATAACATATAATACATAATATTATAGCATCTTTCATAATTTCATAAATACGGTCTGGCGCTGAAATCATTTTATAAATACAGCCTTGTGCCGAACATTTCATAATTACGGCCTCGTGCCGAACATTTTGTAATTACGATCTCGTGCTGAACATTTCATAATTACGGTCTCATGCCGAACATTTCATAATTATGGCCTCGTGCCGAACATTTCATAATTACGGCCTCGTGCCGAATATTTCATAATTACCATTCTAAAAATAAATCAATTATCATGTATTTCAAAATCATCATATACTGCATTATTACGTAATTCCTGAAACATGTTTACTCGTAAAATTGTCGCAACGTAATACATTTCATGAAAAATAATACTCATGCCACACGATGCTGAATTAAATCATACGTTCCATTCTAAAATCATAATTCCTGTATACATCATTATTTTCCCAAATATGCATTTATTCCATAATATTCAAATATCGTACATATTTTTCAAAAAATCAATTTGCTCGTAAATAATAATAATTTGCGTAAAAAGTAATTGCTTTAGTTTATTCCTTTACCTGACTACTGAGAAAGCCCATAAAATATCCCGGTCTAACACCCGTAGGATTTCCTACTCAATACCCTGAAAATGAAAACTCTCAATACTAAACTTCAGTATATTCATGTGTATATCATTTCTTATAACTACCGTAAGACCAAATTTGACTTAAAAAGCCTTACCTTAACTCACGGATGATTTTCCACTTAATTCCACTGATGATCCGCTCTGGCAGATATGAAGAGAACTTCCCTAGGAGCGTCGTGATGGCTTCTGATCGTCAATCCGGCGAGCAACGAAGCCGGAATCGATGAGAGAAGAGAGAGAAACCATAGGGAAAGTGTGAGAAAAATGTAAATTTTGACATTTAAATCTGGGTTTTTTATATTTATAGGACTGGATTTGTCGATGAGCCACGTCATCTCGTCGACAAGTCCTTTAGTAATTTAGTCGATGAAACCCACTCCTCGTCGACGAAATTCAGACTTGCTCAAAACCTCTCTCGGTATTTCCTCGTCAACGAATCTTGCCTTCGTCGACGAGGTCCTTTTATACCCTCGTCAATGAATCCCATGTGTTCGTTGATGAGGCCTTAATAACTTCCCTTCATCTTTATTATTTAAATCCCATTATTATTCGGGTTGTCACAGTCAAAGTGACATCCTTTGAAGAAATAACTTTTGATAACATCCAAGGGGGAAGATGATTCTCATTCGGGTTCAATAGGAAACAGATCTTTGATGATATCCTTATTAATGTATGTAATGACCTGCTTATCTTATCATATATCAAAACATAATCAATAACAAAGTCAACCTGAACCCGTGGGTAACGGGGACACACCTGACATTCACAGCGGAAACTTAAGCAACAGTAAATCTAAATCACATTCTCAAACCATAAAATACATAATACTAGAGTCAACCTAATCCCAAAATGCTGTATTTATATACAATCTCCCAAAAATACAAAAAAAATATCTCTAAGATCCCACAACAAAATCTCCTAATCCTAGTTCAGACTTACCCTCCTAGCGGGGTAACTCGACAGACTCAACGGTGGCCTCGAACCGCAGGTCTTTTTGGGTTTCCTGAAAAATATTTAATATTTAGGGGTGAGACACTTCTCAGTAAGGGAAAATAAACTAAATACAACTATGTGGCAACATGAATATTTGATACAATTATACATATATAGTATATTTCATATACCTGAAAACATTCATCTTATCATACTGAATAATCATATACTTTCGTATTTTCTAATAAATCATACAGTTTATAAATTGTCTGATATAACTGATAATACTGAAAATTTACCTAAGATTTATAGCTAACTGATGTCATATATTACCTCCCATGACTGGTTATGCAGCCCAAAGGCGGGACCCGACAATGGTTGGTCTACCATTGCCGAGTCAAAAATGTTTGTAAGTACGATGGGCTCGTCACACCCTGGTCCGGACTGCCAGGTGGACGTCTACAACTCTACACTGAAAGTCATATCGACTATCCATCTCCCACCCCCTTATGGGGTTGTTAGCACAAGTCTGAACATAGATATCCGATCTGTATAGCAACGATACCGTGCTCCTATAACTGAACTGAACTATCATCCGGGTTCTGATAATACATAACACATGATACTATATAGTTTAACGTAAGTAGATTGATAGCATGTTCTGTAATAACATAAAAACATACGGCCTTGCACCGTTTACTTTCATATCTGTGGTCTTGCACCAAAATCATACATACGACCTTGCGCCGAAATCATATATCATACACGGCCTTACGCCGGCTATCAATCACAGCCTTGCACCGAACATTTCATAAATATCGTTCTGAATATATAATTCATTTATCATGTATTTTGAAACCATAACGTACTGCATTATCTCATAATCTGTAAAAACATGTTTTATTTGTAAAATTTCCATAACATAATAATTTTTAGGTAAAATAATATTCATGCCACACAATGCTGAATAAACTGTACATTCCATTCTAAAAATCATATTTCCTAGCCTATCATACTAATATATATACATTTCAACGTAATAGCAGTATTTTCCCAAATATGCATTATTACCAATCTCTTCATATATATTATACATTCTTCCTAAACATAAATTTGCTGATAAATAATAATAATATAATTTGCATAGAAAATAACTGCTTTAGTTACCCCTTACTTGATACTGAAAAGAAACCCCCTAAAAACACGCTCGTCCTGCACCCGCAGGGTTCCCTGTTCAACACCCTGAATCCAACAATTTCTAGAACTAAACTTTAGCATTTTTACGTGAATAACATTTCCTATAACTACGGTAATACCAAATTTTGCTTAAAAAGTCTTACCTGAAATCACGGATGAATTTCAACTCTGCCCCACCAACGATCCGCTCCGGTAGATTTGGAAAGAACTTCCCCATGAGCGTCGTGGTGGCCTCAGATCGTCGATCCGGCGAACTACGGAGCCGAAATCAAAGAGAGATGAGAGAGAAACCATAGGGGGGAGAGAGAGAGAGAGATTTCTGCCGATTTTTCTGCGTAAAATCCAAGGTTTGGCTTATTTATACTAGGGGCTTCGTTGACGAGCCACGTTACCTCATCGACGAGGTCAAGAGGTAATTCGTCGATGAACTCTCCCCTTCGTCGACAAAATTCATAGTTGCCCAAAACCCCCCTCTCGGTATCTTCTCATCGACGAAGCGCGCATTCGTTGACGGACGATGAGCCCAATATACAAAGTTGTCGACGAATGCTTCTTTCTATTGCTGTTCTCATTTCCCTTTCTCTTGTTATTTTAATATCATTATTTTTCAGGTCATTACAATGTAATCCTTTGTAGACTTATGCTGAGAAGAGGAAGAACTCTGCTGGCCTTCCATGATTTCCTTGAACGAAGGAGTTTGAACTGTTGATGGTTTTGAAAAGGGTGAAAATCTATTACGAGTTGGAACATCTTTTGAGGAGGTGACTTTTGAATAGTAATCACTTGTTCTTTGTCAAGGCATTCTTTCCTTGTAAGAAATCTCTTGTAAGAAAATCAGGTATTGAGTTTGAAGTCTTTGATAAATTCAATTTGAAAATCAAAAACCGAAAGGATGGCTTGCCATCTAGAAAAGATTTGTTTCGAAACAAGATTTTTGACATTTTTTCTAAAATATCTTTTGCACTTTTACAATCGACTCTAAGAAAAAATTCCTTATTGAATAAATCATCTTGAAATTTTCAAATGCATAAAACTATTGATAATATTTCTTTCTTGACTGTTGAATAGTTTACTTGAGGACCTGACCAGGCACCTAAATGAAATCTGACTAGGGTTTCTTTTGATCCTAACCATTGTTTGAGAATACCTCCAAATCCAACATCCGAGGCATCTCCGTCCATGCTGGCAGATTCTTTTTTAATATTTTGAATAGTGGTTTGAGTAGTAAACCTCCCCTTTATGAATCCTATCTAATATCTGCATGGGAACTAGGAGGCTCAAGTCTCTTCCTCCGCTCTGATGTTTATGCACCTCTTTGCAGGCTCAACTCCTCTACGGTGGCTTTATCCACCAGCTCTGAAAAGTCTGGTATCTGCAAAACTGCCACATGCTTATGGATCCTCTGGTTCAAACCCCTTTCAAACCTTCTCGCCTTTTGATATTCATTCGGGACTGTGGAAGGAGCGAAACAAGAAAGCTCCACGAGCCTAGCAATATACTGTTGTATTGTGAAGTGCCCCTAAGTCAAGTTGAAAAATTTTTCTGCCTTCACATTCCTGGTTGTGGTGGGGAAATGCCGGTCGTAGAAGACCTCCTTGAAACATCTTGAGGTCATCACCGTGGGTACTGCTTGCTGCTCTTCCAACAGCTTCACCGCTTACCGCCATCGCTCAGCCTCTCCTGTCAACTTGAAGGTGGCGAAGAGAACCTTCTATTCCTCAGTGCTGTAACGACACCAATATATATATATATATATATATATATATATGTGTGTGTGTGTGTGTGAGTAAGTGTGATCCAAAATAATAATAATAATAATAAATAAATAAATAATATAACATTATTAAATTGGGTAAAATGGTTGTTATATAAGTACATATATATATATATATAAGTATATAATATAATATGATATTATGTTAAAGTAAGTGAAGAAAAAAAAAAGAAAAAAAAAGAAAAGGATAAAAAAAGCTTACCTAAGAAGCTTCTTCAAATCCAAATTCAATTTAGATTCATTCTCTCAACATCTTTCATGTTCCTGCGCCTCTCAGACTCTCTCGCTTCTCATCTCTCTCCTCATCTCCACTCTCTCTTTCCTCAATTTTTTGTCAAATATTGGGCTGATAAAAAACCTGAGAATACCAATGGACTCCATTCTTCGCCACCGACATTTCTACTAGAGTGAATTTTTCGTAGGAGCGACGTAAGCATACTTCCTGGGGTAAGGCAAATTCTCACTCTTATCTCAATTTTTCTTAAATCTTAAGTCAAATTAACAATCGAAAACCACCACAAAATTCCTGGAACAATTCTCTATAAATCTAGCGGAGCGGAATTTTGGTTTGAGGTTCTGGGGCTTAGCTCCAAAATTTGGGTAAAGTTGTATTTTTGGGTTTTAATGTTTATTTGAGGGAAATAGGTTAAGGAATATTATTAGGAAGTGTTCTGGGATTGAGATGATTGGTTTGGAATTTATGGATATAGGGGCTTTTGCACGGACACCACAGGAGTAGTGTAGGGTCCCTGCAGGTTTATTTTCGAGGGTCAGGTAAAGGGGAATAAAATTATATCAGTATTTTATTAAGGTGAATCGATTATTTATGAGCATATGAAACCTAGTACTTATCTATAAGATTTTCAGAACAGCCCGAGTACTGGAAAATGTTGACTTTGTTTAAGGTTTATATTTGGGATCATTGCATATGATATTAAAACCATGTGGCATGAGAACAATTTTTCCTAATTAATTGAATATGAATTACTGTGGTATTTGGGCTTGTATATGGGGATGTTTGTAATAACTATGGCATGATGAATGCATTGTTATGTTTGAATTCCTATGTGGAAATGCATTGTTATGTTTGACTTCTTGTGTGGAAATGCATTGTGATGTTGAATTCTTGTGTGGAAATGCATTGTGATGTTGGATTCCTGTGTGGAAATGCATTGATGCGTCTGTGTGAATTACCTAGTGTGGTTATTCGTACGCATCACAATATAATGTTGGCATAAGGAGGTTATTATATTGCCTAAATATAAATCATGATATGATATTAGCAAGCCAAGGAGTTCGTCATATTCTCATTTATATGGGGTTGGACATTGACAGGTTTGAGGAGCTTGTTCTACTGATGTACTATGGGTAGGTTATGGGGATTGGATATTGGTGAAAAGTGGTGGCTGTATGGGCCATCCTGTGTGGATAGTGGTGCCTGTGTGGGTTACGTGTAGATAAGAAGTACGTAGGTACCTATGTGGGCCACGTACTAATATGTACACAGTTGCTCTGTGTGGGCCACGTACTGAGGACTTTGAAAGATGAAGTATGAGATGCATGATTCCTGTGTGGATGTGTTGTGCGCACGTGACTTTAATTATAGCATAATAATAATGATATAACATATTATGAATGCATATGTGTGCATGCGACGAGGTAAACATGCCGCTAAGGGCTTGCTGAGAAAGGCGAGTGCTCTGATAGGTAGTTTCTTGGCATCAGTGCAAAGGGATGCTACTAGTATGGGCAAGTAATCATCCCGATCCTCAAAAACCTTCGCCTTTAAAAATAAAAATAAAGATGTGTATACTGGCGGTGAGGTAATTCTTCGCCTGAGGGCTTATTGAGTAAGGTGAATGCACTGGTAGGTATCTTTTAGGTACCAAAGCAGAGGGAAGCTACTTGTATGGGCGGGTAATCTTCCCTATCCTTGGGGACTTTTGCCTACATAAAAATTATGTACTTGTGCATATTGGATGTGTGCATGATATCAAATGTCAATGATGTTATTAATGATGCGTTTTCTCAGCTGTTATTGATATTATATGTATTTTGATATATATTTATATTAAAACTCATATGCCACACACTGTTATAATTTATTCCACCCTTACTGAGAAGTGTCTCACTCTAGTGGATTATCAACTTTTCAGGTTCTTCTAGAGATTGGGCTTAAAGGCCTAAGTTGGGACTATTTTTGATAGTTTTCTTTTCGGGATATTATGAGATACTGGTAAATATACAGATATATTTGTATAGGGTTATGTTTTAAATGCTGGTTGTAGATACGTATATCTGGATGTTATAGTATTCATTTTTGGGATGTTTATAGAACTCTGGTATTTATTTGATGTTATTTATTTATATTCCATTGTGTGTATCTTAATTATAGTATCAGAGATGGTGGATTGAACAGTGTGGCACTCAAGCCCCACTTGGCGGGCTTGGGGCGTCATAGTGCAGTTCGACACTGTCAGTATCTTCTCCATCTCCTACACCCAAGTCTCAGCCATGACTGGGTCAGTGTCGCCTGCAAAATGAGAGGGTTTTAGGCGAGTGAATTGGTCGATTGAACAACCCTAATTCACTGGTGGGTAGGTCGATTCTTCGGGGTCCCATCTCATCTCTGCCCTAACTTGTCGAGCTATACCTCGCAGCATTTTGGAGGTTTCAATCTTATCTCCGCTAGAAGCCCCCAATTCGTCCAGCATCCACGTCTTTACCTCAGGGATCCATCCTGAAGATAGGACACAGGCAAGTTTAAAATCTCCACATCTTAACATAACTGGAACAATTATAAAACAAGAAACCAGATTAGTATTCAAATCCTCAATTAAACATCCAACACCCAATTAACCAAAATCACCAAATTACAACACTTCAATTATTAAAATTCCCTTTCAGAGGCTTATCCTTATAAATCAACCATCATAACCTTCAAGTTCTAATTTCAAGTTCTAGTCTCTTAGCTCGAAAACATCACTGTTGATAGATTTACCGTAATTTTCTGAAGCCAACTACTGCTTCAGAAAAACACAGAAGACCATCAAGAGATTTCTACCTCCAAACTTACGAAACAAAACTCAAAAGTCCTAACAATGTCCTAATATACATGTTCCTATCATTGTCCTAACTCGAACCTATACTCTGGTATTAATCCATCCTAGAGTTTGCAGAACCTATAACCTAAAGTTCTAATACCATTTTGTCACGCCCCGTGCCCGCCAAGTGGGACCCAGGGTATGATGAGACCATTCATATGTCTCTGATACCATTCACGCACCGAAAATAATTAAACATTCTCTAATAAAATACTAGAGTACTATAAACAACCCAAAAAGGAGTATAACAAATTCTCCATATTACATCCCTAGAGAAATATAAAAGCATAAACTTTACATATATCTATTTTTCCCACCACTCAAAATTACCAAAAACTAACCCTGCCCCCAGAGCCTTCTAAGCTTGATCACCAGAAGGACCTGAAAAGATAATAATCCACTTGGGTGAGACACTTCTCAGTAAGGATGGAATAAATTATAACAATGTGTGGCAAATGAGTTTTAATATAGATATATATATATATATATATATATATATATATAGAAAATACAACTGTTCTTAATCCACCACAACAGAGAATACACATGCATATCCACGCACACATACATAAATATTTACCGACGAAAGTTCTCGAGGATAGGGAAGATTACACGCCTATACATGTACCTTCCCTTTAATCTGATACCGTTTGTAACTTTCCCCTTTTTATTTAGGTGAGGCTACATATGATACTTATCAGGACACTCACATTTCTCAGTAAGCCATCGGGCGGAGAGTTTTACTTCGCCCTAATTATTTAAACATTTAAATACACGTACATAAGCTCACATACATTCAACACTAACATGTCCCAGAATCTGCATATACAATGCCACAACATATCCACATAGGATACTACACACTTCATTCACACCCACACAGGGTCCATATCCACACAGGATTCACAACCACATAGGTTACTACTCCACACACACAACCCTGTTCATAATAAATCGGTAAAACAAACTCCTCATTCCACTGCCAACATTTTGCCCCCTTAATATAAATGATCATATAACGACCTCCTCATGTCATTGCCAACGTTATATGGTAATTTATATCAGGTACGATATAACGACCGCCTCATACCACTGTCAACACTATATCACAATTTACATGAACCGAAATACACATCAATGACATAACCAATCATCCAGGCACATCAACGCATTCATCACAGTATTCACAACTAGACAGTATTCACAACATCTTACACAAAACAAACCATCCAAACCCATCAATGCATTTTCAACAGTATTCGCAACCAATCTAAAATGAAAATGTTAATCTCATGCCACACTAGTTTTTCCCAAATATAAATTATGTTCAAAATCATCATTCTTTGAATGCCTAAATCGTTCATAAAATCACACTATAAATGTAGTAACCGAGAAAAATAAGATTAAATAAAAAATAATAATAATAATAATTTTTAAAAAAATAATAATAGTAAAATGAAATAAATTAATTAAATTAACAAGTAAAATGAATAGTATGATAAGGAAATATATATATATATATATATATATATATATATATATGTAAGTAAGTTATTATGATATATATGTAATATATAAAAAGTTGTACAAGCTTCTCCAAGAAGCTTTGCTTCAATTAGTAAATTATTAAAATATTAATATATATATATATATATATATATATATATATATATATATATATATAAAGTTGTACAAGCTTCTCCAAGAAGTTTTGCTTCAATTAGTAAGTTATTATAATATTAATATATATAATTGTACAAGCCTCCTTAGGAAGCCCCATTGTTCTCTCTTTCTCTCTCTCTCTCTCTTCGATTTCGGGTCAGTTTTACGCTGGATCGACAATCCGAAGTCACCACGGCGCTCCTAGCGAGATTCTCTACAAGTCTGCTGGAGCGGATCGTTAGGGAAACGAAGTTAAATTTCATCCCAAATCCAGGGTAAGACTTTTTACTCAATATTTGGATTTATGACAGTTGAGAAAAGTGATATACGCTTAGAAATACTGAACTTTAATACTGGAAATTTTCTATTTCAAGGTATTGATCAGGAAATCTTACGGGGGTTAGACTAGATTGTTTTAGGGGCTTTCTCAGTAGTTAAGTAAGGGGATAAACTAAGCTAGTTTTGTTTTGAGAAAATACTTGTATATATATATTTAGCATCTGATTTATGGAAAATAAATATATTTATATATATATGTTATATTTGCAAAATACTGTGAAAATGATCGTATGATTGAATATGTGAAAATCCGTTTGTGTGGCATGAGTAAAAATGTCGTGAAATACTGTTTTCTGGAATGGGATTATGATATGGGTTTTACAATGGGAAAACCGGCGTACGGGCCGAGATTTTTACATATGTGGTTTGCCGGAGTACAGGTAGTGTTATGTTGTGATTTGCCAGCGTACGGGCTGTGCTATGATGTGATTTGCCGGTGTACGGGCTATGCTATGATGTGATTTGCCGGTGTACGGGCCGTGCTATGTTGTGATTTGCCCGCATACGGGCTGTGCTATGATGTGGTTTGCCGGCATACGGGCCATGCTATGTTGTGATTTGCCAGCGTACGGGCTGTGCTATGATGTGATTGCCGGCGTACGGGCCGTGCTATGATAAAATGTGTAATACCGGTGTACGGGCCGATGATTTTCATGATATATGTACATATGCAAAATGATATGATTAATCTGTTAATTAACGATATGAGATATCCCTGTATCACAGTTTTAACATATGTTATATAGTATCAGAACCTGGTTGGCTTGGTCTAGGCTAACACTTGCACGGTACCGTTGCTATGTGTCCATGGTCTCCATGATTATGATATTTGTGTTAATGCCGCTGTACGGAGTGGTGTGAGATTGGATGGTCGATGTGGTTTATAAGAAGTGTGCTGATCGCCCCTGGTATACGGACCAGGTCTGGCAGACCCATCGGACCTACAAACTACTGTTTGACTTGGCAGTGGTCGGCCAACCATTGTCAGGTCCTACCTTCAGGCCACACAACCCAGTCATGTGGGGGTAATACATGATAACAGTCAGCTAACTTATCAGATTGTTTTATGTCATTATTATGATATGAGATGAGATATGCTTATGAAATGCAGTATGTTCTGCCATGTTTTGATATACATATGCTTTCCCATATTTGATAAACAGTACTAAATATGATATGTATGGTATATGTAGAACATGGTATACTCATGTTGTCACACACTAGTATTAGTTTATTTCCCTTACTGAGAGGTGTCTCACCCCTAAATCTCATAAACTTTTTAGGAGCCCCTGATAGGAGAGCGGGAAAAGCCTCGCTGATCTAGAGTGGTTTATCTGCCCTTTTTGAAGGGTAAGTTTTTGGTAGGGATAGTATGGTTTTGTTGGAATTATCCCTAGATTTCAATTTTTGGGATGTATATATGGAAGTACAGTGATTGTAGTAACTCTGGTACATTGTGATGTATGATATGATGGTATGAATATGATTGTACATTTTCTGCTGCGTAGGCTTCTGCTTTATGTTCTAATGTATCCCTGGTAACCCATGGGTCCAAGAGGATTGTGACCTACTGAGTTGGAATGTCAGATGTGCAGTATTGATTTTATAATGATATTATTATAAAAAAATGTGGAAATTAAGCAGGTCATGACAATAAATATATGACTTTTATACTCGAAACTAATCGGTTCAAAATTTAAAAAACTGGTATAACTTACTCCCTTTACCAGTTTTTTCGAAAACGACTCGGAACGAACAGAAAAATAGAAACCCTAGCCTCTCAAATCTGCCGAGGATTGACGACCTATGTGCTGGGAAGAGGAAGAATGGATAGTGGAGCACCCAGGAGCTACCAAAAGACTTAGAGTAGAAAGAGAGATGAAAGAGATTCGAAGCAAAGAGAGAGAAGAAAGTTATCCCAAAAAAAAAGACCTAAGATCTATTTATAAGTGAGCTGTCCCTACAGAAAATCGTCGATAGTTTTGCTGGCCATCTTGAAACCATCGATGAAAAACGTGAGCTAGAGAATACCGAGAGCCTTTCTGGAGGAAACCAACGACGGTTTTGTCCTGTCCTTCACCAATTTATTTATTTTTCTTTCCTTTATTTATTTCCCTTTTCTTTTATTTATTTTTCTTTTATTTTCTGGATTCGGGTTATTACACCAACTCTAAAACACTTACCCTGAATACAAGGGGTACTATATCCCCACTATCTCGGAGCTCGCTCCACTTGCCTATAGAGATTTCTTGAAATGTTTAAATTTTGGGTGAGACACCTCTCATTAAGATGAAATAAATTATTGACAGTGTGTGGCAACATGATTTTTGTTATATCATAACACATTCATTTAAATAATTATATTAATTGAGAAAAACATACAAATATGTACTCATAATCATATTTATGTATAAATCATAGTTTCATCAACTTTCATATCATTTCTTATAATCATATATCAACATGTTTCCATAAGCTTTCCTTTCCCACAATCATATTCTAGCTTATGAGTATCCACCAATATATAACACAACGCGTCTGTAACTCATGACTTTTCATTTTTCATTTCATTTTATTTCTCATATTCATATTCTAGCCCATGAGTATCCACCAGCATATAGCACAACGCGTCTGTAACTCATGGTTGTTCATCATATTATAACATACAATTATTGCTCCTGTAATGAGGAATCATCCTGAAGATAGTCATGTCACATCGTTATGTATTCACCCCACATGACTGGGTTGTGCGGCTTGTAGGCGAGGTCTAACCATGGCTGGCCTACTAGGTTAGATCAAAACTAAATGTGTTTGTAGTACGATTGGCCTACCTAATCCTAGTCTGGACCCCAAGGGGCAACTCAACTCTAGGCCCAATCAACTGTATCGCCACACTTTATACAAGACGTGTGGTTGCACTAACACATATGCTAGCAACGGTACCGTGCTCTCTGTATATCTATGCTCCATCAAGGTCCTCATTTCCAAATTTCGGTATTCATTTTTCATTACATCTGTATTGTAGAGACCCAAACCCTAAGTAAGCTGGGTACATCAATGAAGGAGTCACGTTTGTCGACGAAGTCCTTCAGAGCCTCGTCGACGAAATTCAGGGCCTCGTCGACTAGCAAATACAGAGCGGGTCAGAGAAATATCCGGAATTTGGGCTCGGGGATGAAGGGATGGCTTCATTGATGATCTGTGTGGCGGATTCGTCGACGAAGACGTCGCCTTGTCGACGAGTTTGACTCGGTCAAAGGCTCTATAAATATCAATTTTGGTTGCTTAGAGGCTAAGTTTCTTCCCAAAGCTCTCTCTCTAACCCAACGAAATTCCTCTCTCTCTTTGAGATTCTTCGCCGTTCAACGTCTGTTTCTAAAAACGGAAGTTCCTGCGGGGATCAGAGGAGGAAGTTCTACAACTTTAGTAGATCGGATCGTTGTTTTGAAGATTTTTGGGTTTTCCCAAAAATCGAAGTAAGGATCTGATTTCGATTTCGATTGAATATTTGGATAGTAGTCGAAATATTAGTAAGGTTATGTTCTGAGGTTTTTAGGTTTTGAGGATCCCAGGGTGTCGGTTTGGAGCCTTTAGCGGATCGGATCGTTTTTTTAAAGATTTTTGGGTTTTCCCAAAAATCGAAGTAAGGATCTGATTTCAATTTCGATTGAATATTTGGATAGTAGTCAAAATAATAGTAAGGTTATGTTTTGCGGTTTTTAGGTTTTGAGGATCCCGGGGTGTCGGTTTGGAGCATTTTCGTATGTAGTTTCATTTCGAGTTTAAGGTAAGGGGAATTTGATTACAACAACATTTTTGGAAAACTAAACTGCTAAAAAGCTTGTTTATACCTATATGTATGATTTAAATGCTTATTTGCTAAATTCTACCCAGTAGAAATGCTGATTTTATGATTTTACGATTTTTGGTAAAAATGAGGATTTTGGCGTATGATCTCCAAATTTTACGAAAATCACTTATTTGCATTTATACTGTAGTAGTAGATGCTTGAATCCTTTAATTTTCCATTTAAATGTTGTTTACTGGATTTTTATCATTTAGCGGATTATTTTTGGATTGAACTCGTGTGATATATGTTGAAATGGAAATGTATGAATTTCTATACTATGTATATGGATTATGGGAACGGAGCTCCCACTTGTTATACTGAAAATGTGGAAAACAGAGGCTGGTTATACACCGAGCTATATCAGTGAAACAAAAAGGGGTAAACCGAGTGGATAGGCGCCGATTTGAACCCGATGTGATTATCTGAATTTGTGAAAATACTGGAATTGCACAGGTTACTATATTTTGCTATAAATTGTATATATAATAATGGAACCACAACTTGCGACCAAATTAAGTTGAAAAAAACTTTAGTGATGGGGTTGAAAAATACTCTAAACTATGATAAGCACGGTTCCGATATTGGCAGTACAATGCAACCATACATGAGGGATCAGTATGGGTACTTTAGATGGTCGACCTGCGAGGAGTTAGTAAGCTACTGGTAAAAATAAACTAGGGGGTGGTCAGACTATAAAAGATGCTCGGCTTTGTCTGCACGAACAGGACACTGTCAAAGGTATCAGTGCACAACAAGTGCCACGGGGGTAAACATGCAAATTGTCATACCAAGCTAGAAGTGTTTTAATAATCATATGCATGATTTAAATACTTAAATGTGCAGATAAATTTTATATGTTACGGTATTATAAACAAATGTTCCATATGTATGAGTTTTTATAAAAATGTGAATATATGCAATCACACACTGTTGTAACACTTTCTTCCTTACTGAGAAATGTCTTACCCCATTATACAACCTTTGTTTTTAGGTCCATCAGGACGTCGGTCTTAGTAGCTAGAGGGACTGGGGAGATTGTTTTTGGTTTAGCTACGTAAGCGTTCAAATCATGTATTAAACTTGGATGAAGTTCCTTTTTGGAGGGTTGTAATAACTGGTTATATTTTATGTCGAACTTTATGTACTTGAGGATGTAATAGTAAACTCTAGTGTAAGTCTAGCAGAAATCCCAATGAATGTTTATGTTTTTACGTAACATTTACATTGTAATTATGTATGGTTTACACCCGTATGTCCCTGTTTAGGCGGGTTGTCTACGTATCTTAAATAGGTACAAGTATTTTATATTCAGTTTAACGGTGTTAGTCTGTATAAAGGGTCGGGTCGCTACATGTATATCTCATCATATCTGTATATATCTCGTCTTATCATTTATGTATAAAACGTCTCTGTGTATGTCACATATCATCATTTCTATATAAACACATCTGTGTATATCACGTATCATCATTTTGGTATAAAACATATCTATATTTCTCATATCATTTATGTATAAAAACATATATATATATATATATATGTATAAATCTCATATCATCATATCTATATAAAACATTTCTAGGTTTCTCATATCTTCATAGTTATATAAAACATATCAATATATATCATATTATTATATCTGTGTAAAAACATATTTGTATATCTCATAACTTCATTACTGTATAAAATCATATCTGTGTTTCTCATACATAATTTCTCAATGCAAATCATATATTTCAGTATCAATTATATTCCCAATAAAAGACTGTTATTTCATATTCCTTATGCCACACAATTTTAGACTGATAATCATAATACAATAATCATAGGGAAAATATTCATATCATTGTTTTTCCAAAACTATACACAGTATTCTCATTTTCACATACTTTAAATTAACCATTTAATTTTCCAAAAAAATCTGTAATAATTTATTCCACTTACATGCTTACTGAGAGAGTGTCTGCTAAGATCTCTAAACTAAAACCCACGGCGTTTAGAGTTCAAAACTCTCAAATCATATTTTCTCAGTTTAATCAGCTCAACTCCAGAATTGCAATTATCTTAATATTTTTAGATTCACATACTCCCATTAACCGGTTAAATTCTAAAAAAAACGCAGGTATAATCCACTTCGCATAGTTAAATTTAATTTCTAACATATTTAAAAACATCAATAAGATCAAATCCCCACAGTTTAATATAATTCCAAAATATTCCTCAAAAATCTATTTAATCAAATCCCTGCAATTTAATTTAATTCCAAAATATTCCCCAAAAATCTAATATAATCAAATCTTGCAGTTTAATTTAATCCCAAGAATATTTCCAAAAATCTAATATTATCCAATCTTGCAGTTTAATTTAATCCCAAATATATTGTCAAAAAATCTAATATAATTCAATCCTATAATTTAATTTGATCTCAGGAATATTTGCAAAAATCTAATATAATCCAATCCTACTGTTTAATTTAATCCTAAGAATATTTCCAAAAATCTAATATTATCCAATCCTACACTTTAATTTAATCTCAAAAATATTTCCAAAGATCGAATATAATCAAATACTACAATTTAATCAATTAAAATTTTAAAACAACAAACATAATTTATACTCCTCACCTTAACCTTGGAGTGGTGTCTAAGATCCTCAAATCAAAAATTTGCTCTGATTAACTTGCTCATAATCGAAGCTGGGACCTCGCAGTGGTGTTTATTTTTTTATTCGGCTTACCTATGGAAAAAAAAATGAAGAGAGATAGTGGGGCGTGAGGTGAGAAAGAGGGAGCAATTCGAATGGGAGGCTTCTCTGTTTCCAATTGGAAGTCTTCATAAAGCTCAAGATTTAAGCTTCCATGTATATATATCTATTATTATATAGACCACTAACATTATAATATTAGATATATATATATCTATTATTATATCATATTCATATTATATTTATATACATTACTTTTATCCACATATATATATATATATATATGTATGCATACATCTTTTTATATTATTTATTTATTTATTTTAATAATAATTAATTAATTAATAATTTATTTTTTTATTTTTTACACTTCCATGCATATAATTTTCTAAGGCGCTAAAATACGTATATTTTATTTCTAGTTCACAACTCGGTTTAGCAGTAGCCCCATTTATATAAATCTACAAATATGTAAATAAGAACCTCCTTGATTGGACTATCATAATCACATCATGTAATAATCCCACATGATCGGGTTGTGTGGTCCAAAGACTGACCTTAGCCTTGGCTGGTCTACCACCAGGGTAAGTCAAACATAACGTGTATGTAGTCTGCTTTGCCTACCGCAGCCTGGTACGGACTCCAAGGGCGGTCCAATACTCTTCGTAGGCCAAATCGACATCCACTACCAACACTCTCAACATAGTGTGATTGCACTAACATATATATATATATATATATATATATATATGTCTCGTCTATAGCTATGGTACTGAGCATCCGTTATCCATCAAGGTTCTTAGAACATACATTGCAATTTACATAATAAAACAGATAACCTATTCATATTTCTCAACACATATTTCATATTCATAATTCTCAACACATATATCGTGAGCATTCCACCTTATCGTCTCAACGATAATTTTTCAATAACCACGTGATCAGTATATCATCGTGAACTCACAATTTTTGCATTATTCACCACATTTCCAAGCTCAAAGCTTATTATATCCAGATCTCAGTATAAAACCAGTATTCCGTATATTGAACCACCATTCAGTATAAAAATCCCAATTTTCCCATGCAATACCATATCAAATAATCCACCGGTTAATTATGCATTTAAATAATCTTACTCATGTCACACTATTTGGATATTAAATCGTAGTATAATTAACTACTCGGGAAAAATATATTTTGTTGAAAAATAAGGGTATGATCACCCATAAACTTACTTCAACTCAAAATACATGTTCTCTTGGTAAAACAAAGATGATCACCCCACTCATTTAGTTTTTCCCCAAACCCAAGTATAATGACCAAAACAACATTTTTATCCGCCTGATTAAATCAAGAAATTATACATAACATTCTCATACCATACACTACAATTTAATTGGTTTACATTTAAAAAATAACTGGCATAATCCCTTTACCTGATCCTGAAAATCTGCCTACCACGTTCCCTAGAACAAAACCTAGCTTTTCCTTGAGAAACTAGCAAGCCTAGAGGAAGAAGAGAGGATCAGAGAGCACGAGGGAGACCCGAAATAGCTTTAGAGAGAGAGAACTCCAAAACCCTAGGAGATGAGAGAGAAAGAAATTATTTTTCTAAAAAAAATGAGCGTACACTTATTTATAGGTTAGCTGACTCGAAGAAAACCGTCAACAGTTTTCCTGAAACTTTCGATGGTTTGGCCACTTACTAGGCCAAACTCTCTTGCTATAAGCTCTCAGTTGTTGAAATCGTCGACGGTTTTCCTAAAATTTCCAAAACCGTTGATGGTTTTCCTGAGTCCTATAAAAGTATAAAACCATCGATGGTTTGGTGTTGTACCAAACTATCTCATTTCTTTTTCTTTTTCTTTTCTTTTTTCTTTAATTTTTTTTTCTCTATTAGGGTTCCTACATTGATGGTCAAGATGATCGCCATGACAACATCCGTAGCAATGTGCTTCAGATGCGCCCATTTCCTTCCATCGAGCAAGCTTATGCTCATGTTCGCAGGGAGGCTCATTGGTAGGTAGTCATGAGCGTTGGGCACTCCAACAATACCTCTGGTGCGGTTTTGACCACCAAAGGGCTGAAACTGAGTTCAGGAACCTCACCCTTTTGCTGCTGTCTCCAGCCAGCTCTCCAGAAAATCCACTACAACCTCTAAGTCATGGACTGTTCCTGGTGGAACAAAATGCTCCCATTGTGGCAACCATCGTCACACAAGTGAGAATTGTTTTAAAAAAATTCGCTATCCTGATTGGTGGCATGAGTTGCAAGCAAAAAAAAAAAGGACTTGGTGGGTACGAACATGAGCAAGGTGGTCGTAGTGTCAGCCTAACCTCACCTTTCCTTGATTCCCTAGGTTGAGTCTTCCAAAAATGCAGAATCTATCTCCAATATAGGTAACTTTGGTTCTGATTTAGTTATCTCCTCTTGTGATGTCGATCGTGGTGTCTGTCGTATGGATTTTTGACTTTGGAGCCACATACCACATGGCTTTTGCAACTACCAATTTTGCTACGACATCTCCACTACGACGCACTAGTGTTGTGAATGCTAATGGGGGTGTCTCTCCTGTCAAAGGGGCCGGATTTGTGTATTTGTCTCCTTACCTCCAATTATCGAGTACATTACTTGTAACATCGCTTTTGCATAAATTACAGTATGTTAGTCAAATTACTACAAAATTAAATTGAGTTATCCTAATTTATCCTACATTTTGTCTTCTTCAAGATATTCTCACCAAGGAGATAATTGAGCGTGGTACTAAAAAGGGGGGAGGGGCTTTACTACATGGAATACGTTAGCGTGGGTCGTGCTCATCACATACAAAGTGATGGGAAGGAACGACAAATCTGGCTTTGGCATCGACGTTCGGGGCATCCAAATTTTAGTTATCCGAAACATTTATTACCTGATTTTTCCCTAATATGGTGTTGTCTGACCTTAAATGTAATACATGCATTTTAGCAAAAGTCATCGTACTTCCTATCAGCTAAGTATGAATAAAAGCACTATTCCCTTTGTGTTAGTTCACTCTAATGTGTGGGGTCCTTCTCCTATCTATATTGGGTCTGGTGTTCATTGGTTTGTTATTTTTGTTGACGGTTGTACTCTTATGACTTGGCTTTACTTGATGACACATAAAGATGAAGTGTTTCACATATTTCAATCATTTATTGTAATGATCCAAACTTCGTTTTTAGCTAAGCTATGTGTTCTCCACTCTAATAATGGCGACGAATAAGTTAACCAACACTTTTGCACCTATTTCAAACGCCATGGACTCGTTCATAAGACATCGTGTCCTCAAACTCCTTAATAGAACGGTGTAGTTGAGCGGAAGAACCGCCATATTCTCGAAACTGCACAAGCTTTACTACATGGAGCTTATATGTTGACTCAATATCGGTCTAATGCGGTATCCACTGCCATCTATTTACTCAACAGACTATCCTCCAAAATCTTAAATTTTAAGACTCCGCTCCAGGTTTTGGCGTCCCATGTCTCCCTCCCCACAACCCTAATGCTTCCTCCCCGAGTATTTGGGTGTGTGGCTTATGTGCATCTTCATGAAAATCAACGAATGAAATTGGATCCGTGTGCTATTCGTTGTCTTTTATTGGGATATGTCATGCACTAGAAGGGATATCAGTGCTATGATCCCTTTACTCGATGTATCTATGTGACTATGGATGTCACCTTCCTAGAGTTCAAAATTTTTTTCCCAACCCCCAATTCTTACCTTTAGGGGGGGGGGGGGGACACAAGATGAAAAACATAATTAGTTGCACTTTGACTAACCAAACAGTGAAACAATGGCAGATGAAGTACCAAGTCCAAGGCCAGTTGAGCCCACAGATGAAGCACCAAGCGTAGGGCTGGTTGAGCCAACAGGGCCGGTTGAGCCTACAGGGCCGAATGGGCCTATAGAACAAAATACATCTTCAAGAAATAATACGCCTTCAGAAAATGAATCAAGTTCCCCCCCCTCCTTTCTTAGTACTTGCGGACCTATCTCCTGAGAATATCTTGGAGGTAAGTGTAGTAACTCGGAAAAAAATATTAATTATTAACTAATTAATTAATTATTATTAAACTGAATTAATTAAATAAATAATATAATAAGATATCTATATATATAGTTAAAGGTATATGTATATATATGTGTATATATATAAAATATAAAAAAAGTAAGTTATAATATGTATGAAATCTGAAGCCCCTAGAGGCTTCAGATCCAATTTATCATTTCAAGCACACCCCCCGGCGCCAACTCTCAATTTTCTCTCTTAAGATCTCCATCACTCTCTCTTCTCTGTCCCTCCTTCTCTCTCCCTCTCTTCATTTTCTTAACGAATACTTGGCCGATCAGAGAATGAAAAATACCCTTGGGTTCCATTCTCCGTCCCCGACATTTTAACTAGGGTGGATTTATCGTAGGAGCATCGTAGTCACCACTCCTAGGGTAAGGTAACCTCTCTCTCTCTCTTTCTCTCTCTCTCTCTCTCTCTCCCCCCCCCCCCTTCAATTTCTCTTTAAATCTCCAGTCAAAATGACGATTGGATACCACCACAGGGTCCTAGGTTCGATCCTCGTCACATTAGTCGAAGCACATTTTTGATTTGGGGGTCCTAGGCACTACTCCAAGGTTAAGGTGAGGAGCACAAATTATGTCAATTATTTTAGAAATTCAACCAGTTAAATTATTATGTTGGATTATTAAATTAGAGTATTTGATTATAGCAGGTTTTTGGGGAATATTTTGGAATTAAGTTAAATTTTAGGGATTTGATTAAATTAAATTTCCGTGAATATTTTGGAATTAGATTAACTGTAGGGATTTGATCCTATTGGTATTTTTAATATGTTAGAAATTAAATTTAAATATGGAAAGCGGATCAAACCAGCGTTTTTAGAATTGAACCGATTAATGGGAGTGTGTGAGCCTAGGAAATGTAAAAAATAATTGTAATTATGGAGTTAAGTTAATTGAATTGAGAAAAATGTCAATTGCAGGGTTTTGAGGTTTGAATGTCGCAAGCGTGGGATCAGGTATTTTAGCAGGCATCTCAGTAAGTCAGGTAAGGGGAATAAATTATAACAGTTATTTTGAGAACTACTGGTTGGATTAATATGTGAAAATGAGAATATGATATTTTGCCTGAAATTATTATGATATGAATATCAGATAAAATTGTATGGCATATGATTTATATTGAATTATGATGTTTTGGGATTTGTAATATGGGAAATGATGAAAAGAAGTAAATAAAATTGTTTTATTGAGAATGATGAATTATGTTATACCAACATGTATTTTACTGGGAAGTGATGGAATATAAAATATGAATATAGAAATGTTTTCTATGATAAATGAGGAAATATGGAATGATGATATGTTTTATTGAGAAATGTTGAAATATGTGAAATGGAATATATACTGAAATATGTATACTGAAATGTGAATATTGTGTGAATACTGAATTGCGAATACTGAAATACGAATACTGAATTGTGAAAATGAGTTCCTACTGTTGTCGATGGGGAGGTATGCTCAGTATGGAAATTGTGTGTGTAGTTCTTACTGATGCTAATGGAGAGGTATACTCAGTATGGAAATTGTGTATGTGTAGTTCCTACTGATGCCGATGGGGAGGTATGCTCAATATGCAAATTGTATATGCGTAGTTTCTACTGATGCCGATGGGTATGTATGCTCAGTATGGAAATTGTGTGTATAGTTTCTACCGATGCCGATAGGGAGGTATGCTTAGTAAGGAAATTGTGTATGTGTAGTTCCTAATGATGCTGATGGGGAGGTATGTTCAGTATGAAAATTGTGTATGTGTAGTTCCTACTGATGCCAATGGGGAGGTATGCTCTGTATGGAAATTGTGTGGGTGATGTTCTTACTGATGCCATTGGAGAGGTATGCTCAGTATGGGAACTGTATTGTGAAGTTCCTACTGATATCGTTGGGGAGGAATGCTCAGTATGGAAAGTAAGTATGTGTTCAGAGTTAAAGTTAGGTGAACTGTTGTATTATGTAAAGTACATATATATGGATTTACGTATACATGGATATTTTTTGAGTTAGAACATGTTTTTGAGAATGAAAGCTATTGAATATGCATTTGAGAAATGAATAAATAGGGCAAAGTAAAACTCTCTACCTGAGGGCTTACTTAGTAAGGTGAGTGCCTTGATAAGTATAAGTTGTAATCGCACCCAAGTTAATTAGGTAAGGTTACAAACGATATTAGAGCAGGGGGCGCTACATGTATGGGCGTGTAGTCTCACCTATCCTAGGGAACTTTTGCCGATAAATATGGGTTGCTTGTGTTTGAATTTGAAAAATGGAATAAAAGCTTAAAAAAGATAATGTTTTATTTCTATATGATTATGAGCACATATCAATATATTTTCTCAGATGATATAATCACTTAAATGAGTATATTATGATATAACTAAACTCATACTGCCACACACTGTAAATAATTCATTCCATCTTACTGAGAGTTGTCTCACCCAAATATCTAAAATTTTTAGGGAATCGAGACATACCAATAAATAAAGCTTCAAGATAGAGAGGAGCTAGTACCCTGATAGACAGGGTAAGTGTTTTGAGTTGGTGGGTGTGTTTTGTGAAATCCACTGGTGTATTTTGTGGAGTTGTGGAGATGTATATGTGTATGTATAGATACATAGTACCCTGGTATTCGTATTCTAGATGGTTTGTATATATTGACTTCTGTTGTTAGGTTTGTGTATATGAGATTTAACGTTTACCTAGTACCCACTTCGGGTCGGGTTGTGTTGAACTGGTATCAGAGTTGTGACGTGGCAGACAATTGAATAGTTATTATTTATAGGGAAAAAATGGTATGAAAATTGGGGCGTCACAGTAAGCACTCTAGACACGCCTTCAAATACAAGTTACTTGAATACTCCTATTGCATATACATTACCTTTTTGGGAAAATCATGCAAGCCACCAAATAGATACTCTCCTAATACTGAAGAACGAAGATCATAGTATATAATTGCCAACGACATGTCTACCAGGAGATTATTTGAACCCCTCTATTGGCCTAACAAAGCTTGATCTCGTTTTGATAATAACAAACCAAGGTATCAGATTGTGTTTTCAAGTGAATTTACAGGTATTATATCTTACAAGCACAATGGACCTTATTTAAGCTTAAAAGACATGAAGAAAACAAGAAAAATGAATAATGGCTAGAGTTCGGATGATGATCAAGCTTCAAGATATGAAGACCTAGTTAATCTTTCATGTGTAATGTAATATAAGTCTAATGTAAGTACTTCTCAAACTTAGGTTTGTTTATGAAACTCTTAGGTTAATTACTTGGACCTAGATACCTTTTTAAACACTTGGAAAATATTTTTTTAAGATCAAAAGTTATTTCAAAAGGGTTAAAATTATTTTTGGAATGAAAAGCCCCAAAACAAGATTCTTCAAATTCCCTTCTTTTTTATATAGTTGCATTGATAAGTGATTTTCTATATCAATGACTTCCCATATTCAAAAATATTAAACACAAAAGTTGTGGGATTTTTTCTTAACTTTGTTTTGATACTAAGATTGCATTATTTAGAGTTTTCTAGTGAAAGTTATGCCAAAAAATACTAAAGAGTGTTTGAAGCTGAAATTTCCCAGCAGTTGAGGCGACTGAACCATTGTGGTCAGACCACTGACCTGCTATTGACTTTCTTATGTGCTACTTTTAAAGAGTTCAGGTGACTGACCTCCCAGGTCAGGTGACAGAAATGCGTGATAAGTCTTGCAAATGACCTAAAATCTTTTCGTTTTTGAAAGATAATGTTACCAAAAAATGCCCAAACGGTCATATTTCAAACCAAACTATAAAAGGCTAATCCTAAACGTGTTAGGGTAACAAACGAGCATCAAAGAACATTGATTTTATCTCTTAAACACAGTTGTGCGCCAATCCCTTTTCTTAAATGTTTTTATGGTTTTTACACTTCAAGTTCATAGTTTTTAATCCAGAAAGCCTAAAAATATCTTGAGCTTCATAACAAATTTATTTTGAGAGTATCCTAGTGCTTTTAACATGTAAAAGTCCGCTCTTTTGAGAGTTTCTTTTGTACAAAATTTTGTTGTTACTTGTGTTGGCCTAACTGAGCTTTTTAATCCTATTTTGATGATAACAAAATGAATGATGTTTTAACATGTGCTGTTAAGTGGTTTTATTTTAGGACCAAGCCAAAGGACACTCATGGTTAATTAGGGAAGCAAGCTGGAAATCAAAGTCAATTAAGTGAAAGTTTCTTAGTATATTGAAGCAATGAATGAAAAATGGAGAGCTTAAAGGCCAAGTAGATCTGGAAGTAAATATTGAACCTCAAGAGGCTGCAAGACTTAGTGATTAAGGAGATAATGCTTAGAAGGATATTTGTAAGTACTTCAAGTCATTGTTATTTAGATATGTGAAGCTCCTTAAAGATACAAAGACTTAGAGACCAGTACTTGAAAAACTCTTGAAAATGTTTTTGAAAAGTTATAATTAAGTTTTTCAAGTAAATTAGATTTTAAAGAAATCAGAAATATAAAATATTTGAAAAGAGAGAATTGCCTAGCTGACTAACTCAATGAACTAAAAGTACCTAACTGACTGACAGTACCCAGCCGACTAATCATATTTGAATGTGGTTCAGCTAGCTGACTGACAGGAAACCTTCAGCAAAGTTAACTGTCCAGCCGACTGACTCGATGACTGAAAATGGCTCGTCGACTGACAGTACCCAACCGACTGACTATTTTAAACGTGGTTCAGTCAGCCGACTGACTAGTACAAAAAGTTACCCAGTCGAGTGGGTCAGCCAACTAAATCTGCGGAGAATTTTTGAATTTCAAAATTACGGGAAGATTTTCAAAATTGATTCTATGATTTAATATTTTTTGAAAAGCTACCTAAATGTTCCATGTTAAATGAAGAAACTTTTCTTTAAAAAAGTCTAAAAATACCTCCCTTGTTTAATGAAAAATAGATTCAAACAATACACAATTTCTACGCTAAAGTTCTCTTAAAAAAGGTCATACTTTCTCACACTCTTGCTGGGGGAAAACTCTATGAAATTGCTAGATTAAAAAGGGATGGTTCTGAGTTTCATCTAAAATCATTACATCAATAAGAAAGAACCTTTAGTGACTTTTAAACCTTGAGTTTCACATTTTCTATCTAGTTTTGGTTTTGAAGTACAATTTGAGATTTAACTTGTATAACTTGCTTTGTGTTTAAGAGTGTTTTTATACGCAAATATTAATTCATTTCTACTAGATATTTAGGGTTCAAGGTATTGTTGGATCGTTGGACCAAGCATAAGTTGTTGCTTAGAGAGGATTCTCTTCCTGAAAAATGGGTTGGTTATTGTAAAGGTTTTTGTTCCACTCGGAAAGAATAATGTGACGACCTGCTTAATTTCCATATTTTTTTTTTACAAAAATCAATATCACAAATTCCAGATCAGCAGATCATAATCCACCTGGACCCGTGGGTACCAGGGATACATCATAACACATAACGGAAGCCTAAGCAGCAGTAAACATATAATCACAATATTATAAATACAAAACATCCATTACATTACTATAAATACCAGAGTCACTGTATCCACTGTATTCCAGTATAGACACCCCAAAACAAAATCTAGGGACATTTCCCACAAAAATTAATTGTCCCTACTAAAACTTACCCTTCAAAAAGGGCGAACAACAGCTCTAGATCAGCGGGGCTTTTCTCGCTCTCCTATCTGGGGCTCTTAAAAAGTTTATAAAATTTTGGAGTGAGACACCTCTCAGTAAGGGAAATAAACTAATACTAATGTATGACAACATGAGTATTTAGTGTTTTACACATACTATACAGAACATATTCAGTATTGTTTTGTCAAATCTAGGAAAACATATGTATCATCAAAACATGGTAGAACATACTGCATTTTCATAAACACAATCCATCTCATATAATAATAATAACACAAAAACATTCCTGGTAGGTTAGCTACCTGTTGTCATGTATTACCCCCACATGACTTGGTTGTGTGGCTCGAAGGCGGGACCTGACAATGGTTGGCCGACCACTGCTAAGTCAAAAGTACAGTCTGTAAGTCTGATGGGTCTGCTAGACCAGGTCCGTACATCAAAGGCGATCACACACTCCTTAAAAACCACATTGACCATCCAATCTCACACCACTCCGTACAGCGGCGTTAACACAAATATCATGATCACGAAGACCATGGACACAAAGCAACGATACCGTGCAAGTGCTAGCCTAGACCAAGCCAACCAGGTTCTGATACCATATAACATATATTGAAACTATGATACATGGATATCTCATGTCATTAATTATCAAATCAATCATGTCATTTTGCATATATACGTATATCATGAAAATCATCGACCCGTACGTCAGTATTACACATTTTATCATAGCTCGGCCCGTACGCTAACAAATCATAGCACAACCTGTACGCGGACAAATCATATCCATAGCACGGCCCGTACGCCGACAAATCATATCATAGCACAACCCATACGCTGGCAAATCACATCCATAGCACGACCCGTACGCCGGCAAAATATATTCATAGCTCAGCCCGTATGCTGGCAAATCATACACATAGCACGACCCATACGCTGGCAAATATATATATATATAAATCTCAGCCCGTACGCCGCTTTTCCATTATAAAAATTCGTATCATAATCACATTTCCAGAAAACAGTATTTCATAATATTTTATACTCATGCCACATTAACAGATTTTTCACATATTCAACATACGATCATCTTCAACAGTATTTTCCCAAATATAAATCATATTTATTTTCCTAAAATCAATTGCTATATATATATATACATACATTTTCTAAAAAAGAACTAGCTTAGTTTATCCCCTTACTTGATTCCTGAAAAGCCCCTAAGAAAATCTGCTCCGCACCTGCAGGGTTCCCAACTCAACACCTTGAAAATGAAATTTCCCAGAACTAAAGTTCAGTATTTTCAAGCATATAACACTTCCAACAACTGCAAAAAATCCAAATACTGAGTAGAAAGCCTTACCCTAAATTTGGGATGGTTTCCAACTCAGCCTCACCGACGATCCGCTCCGACAGACTTGGAGAGAACTATTTCAGGAGCATCGTGGTGGCTTCGGATCGTCGATCCGGCGTAAATCTAGCCTGAAATCGACGAAAAAGAGAGAGAGAATCGAAGGGGAGAGATAGAGGAGAGAGATTTCTTAATTGGAAAGTAAAAATCCAAATCTTTCTATATTTATAAAGCTAGATTCGTCGACGAATCCTTTAATAATTTTGTCGACGAAATTCAGTCCTCGTCGACGAAATTCAGCCGATTCAAAACCTCTCTCGTCATTTTTTCGTTGATGAAATTCAGTCTTCGTTGACGAATTCTCTTAACCCCTCATCGACGAATCCCCTGTATTCGTCGACGAATTCTCTTAAACCCTCGTCGACGAAACCCTGATGATTCCCCTCGGTTATTCCTTCCTCCTTCTGTTACTGTCTCCATTTCCCTTCCTCTTTATTATTTAAATGCCATAATTATTCAGGTTGTTACAAATAAGGTATAGTGAAATCCTTAGGCGAGGATGTAGGCTAAGGTAAGCCGAACCTCGTAAAAACAACGGTGTCACTCTCTTTCCCTTACTCTTTTTAAATTCCAGTAAAAATATAAATTGTGTGGATTTTGTAATTCTTTCAATCATAAAAACAACGCATATTGAAAATTAAATAAGCCAAAGCCTAATTTGTTCTTGAGCTTGCGGAAACCGAAATGGAGTACATTGGTTAATCAATTTTTTGCAGAAACCGTAAGGGAGTACGTTGATTGGTTAACAATCTAAAACCTATTAGCTGAAGGTTTATTTAAATTCTGATCATGAAAAAGTGTTTGGATGTTATTTTAATCTTCATTTCAAAAGCCAACTACAGGACTTGCACATTCATATATAGGGCTGCTGAATATTGCAAAGCTATTATTAATTACGTGTATGGTGTTTGTTTGGCTTGAATAGTTAATCAATTGGCTGTGTATGTTGTGGTTGCGGATTGAATAGAGGAAGTAAGTGTTTGTGTGGATTGCCTAAACAAAAAGAATATAAGAAGTCTTTAAAAGATTGTAAGATTGTAAAAAGGCAAGAACTCACAAAAAGACTCTAAGGAATATTAAATAACCCAATTCACCCCCCCTCTTGGGACTACACCTTAGGTTTCAACTTGTATTATAACTTAATGGTTCGGGGATAGAATTGTTGCCTAGAGAGAGGGTTGTTCTCGTTAGAGAGGTGCCTCCTTCTTGAACGGAGAGAGGGGTGTCACCTAGTTAATGAAGTGGATAAAGGAAATCCTCACAATGGGTTGCTTAAGGAAAGGACGTAGGCGAGCCACCAAACCTTGTAAAAAATCTTAGTGTTCTTATTTACCTTATCTTTTAATTTCTAGCACTTATATATTGATATTCATCTACTTTGAATGATTTAAAATTCAGTTGGGAATTGTTGGATGTTGAAATTGATTTGAGGATATTGTGAAGGCTTAGATAGACGTCCGAATATTGTGAATAAATTCACTTTTCGTTGTAAATCAAAAGCTGCTGAACTTGTAATTCTAAATTGATTTAAATCGGCTGAGATAATTTTATTTGAGTTGAATAATTGTTCAAAAACAAGAAGGATATTTGCTTGGCTGAAATTGTTGAGATTGTTTATTGACATATTCATTAGTTAAACACAAAGGTTAATATTTGTATGGTTTAAACATCTATTCACCTATATTAATCTGCTGGAATTAAAATAAGCTTTGTGTTATCATTATGTATATTTAGGATTGTTCATTGGTATAGTTGTTCCCTGATTAGACTCTTGTGTTGATTAATATTATTTAAAGGGAACTCGATAAATAAGCATTAAAATAAATTAAGCTTTCGCGCATTAAGTTTAAAATACCCAATTCATCCCCATATTGGGACTACACCATCACTTTCACCCTTAGAGCATTTGTGCATGTACTTTCCTCAAGTCAAGTTCCATTTGGAATTTAGGAAGCCTTGTCTGGTCCAAAATGAACTCAAGCAATATAGGAAGAAATGGAGGCACTACTAAAGAATGACACATGGATCATAGTTCCGTTACCTGAAGAGAAGAAAGTAGTGGGATGCAAATGGATATTTTCCATCAAACACAAGGCAGATGGATCGGTCAAAAAACACAAAGAAAGACTGGTGCCAAAAGGCTATACACAGATATATGAGGTAGACTACCACGAGACTTTTTCACCAGTTGCGAAACTAAGCACTATAAGGATATTATTATCTCTTGCAGCTAACCTTGACTTGCCATTACATCAATTTGATGTAAAAAATGCCTTTTAACACGGAGATCTTGAAGAACAAGTGTACATGGACCTTCCTTCAGGCTACACGACATCCACTGAAACCAAGGTCATGTGCAATTTGCAACGAGCATTGTATGGATTGAAACAATTGCCTCGAGCATGGTTTGGGCAGTTTAGTCCGGCAATAAGGAAATACGGATTCAAGCAAAGCAACTCAGACCATACACTATTCCTTAGACACAAATTTTGCTGGGTAGTTGTGTTGATAGTATATGTGGATTACATGATTATCACAAGAGATGATGAAGAAGAAATATTCAGATTACAGAAGGAGTTGGCCACCGAATTTGAGATGAAGAACTTAGGAGGACTCAAGTACTTTATGGGAATTGAAGTTGCCAGGTCTAGACAAGGAATGTAACGCCCCCCCAGACCCCTTGCAGGCCGGGGGTGCCACTTTAGTGACATCTATGTACCTGATATTATCTCATAATATAAAACATGTAGCAGAATAAGTAAAACATTCTCCATAGTCTATTACCAGAATCTAACCATCAACATACAACAAAGTCTTTCCATTCTCATATTACATCTCAAACTAAACAATCAACTAACTTAGTCCACACGACCATAATACAAGCCCTAAGGCGTACAACATAAACATCTCACATCTGAGTTCTTGAAGACACTCACAAAAAGAAACTATACTAGTCTCCACCCTCTAGTTCTGCTAAACTCGATCTCTGTGATTCCCTAAAAAGATATGTTGTATACAAGGTGAGACACCTCTCAATACAAAAGATTAAGTTAATGACAGTGTGTGTAGAGACCCGAAGAATTATAGTAATTAAATAATAAAAGAAATGAGAGAAAAGAAATTTTAAAAAGGGGTTTTAGCAATGTCTCATCGACAAGTGTAGAGTGCTCGTTGACGAGCAGGCCTCTTGGACTTGTCAATGGGGATGCGTGTCTCGTCGACAAGAAACTACCAAGAGGGTTATTTCAGGACCTGAAACTCATTGACGATGAGTAAGTGCTCGTCGACGAACTCCTTCTGGCCCCTCGCCGCGGGT